>NC_141873.1:324276951-324579981 GCF_056163025.1 Triticum urartu | reverse complement strand
GGACTAGGTACATTTACGTTAGTTCTCTCAGAATCTTGCTCAATTCTCTTAGGATGGCCTCAGGATACAAAGGTTCCTGAGTCATTTTACCACCTCTAGTCATAACTCTAACAACATTATCATTCTTCTTATTATTTAATTCATTGAGCAAATCATTCTGAGCTTTAAGTACTTGTTCTACTTGAGTGGTAACCATAGAAGCATGTTTACTAATAAGTTTAAGTTCACCTTTAACATTAGCCATATAATCACCCAAGTGTTCAAGCATATCAGCATTGTGTTTCAATTGTCTACCAACATAGGCATTGAAGTTTTCTTGTTTAACCATAAAGTCATCAAACTCATCCAAGCATTGGCTTGCAAACTTAGTAAATGGGATTTCACATTTATCGAATCTATAGAGAGAATTTACCTTTACTACCTGTGTCGGGTTATCAAGACCATGTATTTCTTCAACAGGCAGCAAATTAAGACCATGTATTTCTTCAATAGGTGGTAAATTCTTAACATCTTCAGCTTTAATACCTTTTTCTTTCATAGATTTCTTTGCCTCTTGCATATCTTCAAGACTGAGAAATAGAATACCCCTTTTCTTCGAAGTTGGATTAGGAGTTGGTTTAGGAAGTGTCCAATTATTTTCATTAGTCAACATATTATTCAATAACAATTCAGCTTGATCAATAGTTCTTTCCCTGAAAACACAACCAGCACAACTATCCAGGTGGTCTCTGGAAGCATCGGTTAGTCCATTATAAAAGATATCAAGTATTTCATTTTTCTTGAGAGGATGATCAGGAAAATCATTAAGTAATCGGAGAAGCCTCCCCCAAGCTTGTGGGAGACTCTCTTCTTCAATTTGCACAAAATTATATATTTCCCTTAAAGCATCTTGTTTCTTATGAGCGGGGAAATATTTAGCAGAGAATTAATAAATCATATCCTGGGTACTACGCACACAACTAGGATCAAGAGAATTAAACCATGTTTTAGCATCACCCTTTAATGAAAACGGAAACAACTTAAGGATAAAGTAATAGCGAGTTTTCTCATCATGAGTGGACAGGGTGGCTATATCATTTAATTTAGTAAGATGTGCCACAACAGTTTTAGATTCACAGTCATAGAAAGGATCAGATTCAACCAAAGTAATTATCTCAGGATCGACAGAGAAATCATAATCCTTATCAGTAATAAAGATAGGTGAAGTAGCAAAAGCAGGGTCATATTTCATTCTAGCATTCAAAGACTTTCCTTTAAGCTTAGCTAATAATTTCTTAAGATCAGATCTATCATTGCAAGCAAGAAAGTCTCCAGTAGTTTCTTCATCCATAACATAACCCTCAGGAACAACAGGCAATTTATATCTAGGGGGAGAATATTCATCATCACTTTCATCAATAGTATCAGTTTCAACAATTTCATTCTCTCTAGCCCTAGCAAGTTGTTCATCAATAAATTCACCTAGTGGCACAGTAGTATCAAGCATAGAAGTAGTTTCATCATAAGTATCATGCAAAGCAAAAGTGGCATCATCAATAGCATGCGACCTATCAGAATCAATAGCATGTGTAGGTGTCGCAAGTTTACTCAAAACAGAAGGTGAATCAAGTGCGAAGCTATATGGCAGTTCCTTACCTCCCCTCGTAGTAGAGGGAGAAATCTTGGTTCTTTGATCTTTCAAGTTCTTCATAGTGATAAGCAGATATAAATCCCAAGTGACTCAAAGAATAGAGCTATGCTCCCCGGCAACGGCGCTAGAAAATAGTCTTGATAACCCACAAGTATAGGGGATCGCAACAGTTTTCGAGGGTAGAGTATTCAACCCAAATTTATTGATTTGACACAAGGGCAGCCAAAGAATATTCTCCAGTATTAGCAGCTGTGTTGTCAATTCAACCACACCTGGAAACTTAATATCTGCAACAAAGTGTTTAGTAGCAAGGTAATATGATAATAGTGGTAACGGTAGCAAAGTAATATTTTTGGGTTTTATAGTGATTGTAACAGTAGCAACGGAAAAGTAAATAAGCGAAGAACAATATATGAAAAGCTCATAGGCATTGTATCGGTGATGGAGAATTATGTCGGATGCGATCGATCATGCAACAGTTATAACATAGGGTGACATAGAACTAGCTCCAATTCATCAATGTAATGTAGGCATGTATTCCGAATATAGTCATACATGCTTATGGAAAACAACTTGCATGACATATTTTGTCCTACCCTCCCGTGGCAGTGGGGTCTTATTGGAAACTAAGGGATATTAAGGCCTCCTTTTAATAGAGTACCAGACCAAAGCATTAACACATAGTGAATACATGAACTCCTCAAACTACGGTCATCACCGATAATGGTCCTGATTATTGTGACTTCGGGGTTAACGGATCATAACACATAATAGGTGACTATAGAATTGCAAGATAGGATCAAGAACTCACATATATTCATGAAATCATAATAGGTTCAGATCTGAAATCATGGCACTCGGGCCCTAGTGACAAGAATTAAGCATAGCAAAGTCATAGCAACATCAATCTCAGAACATAGTGGATACTAGGGATCAAACCCTAACAAAAACAAATCGATTACATGATAAATCTCATCCAACCCATCACCGTCCAGCAATCCTACGATGGAATTACTCACGCACGGCGGTGAGCAACATGAAATTGGTGATGGAGGAAGGTTGATGATGACGATGGCGACGGATTCCCCTCTCTGGAGCCCTGAACGGACTCCAGATCAGCCCTCCCGAGAGAGTTTAGGGCTTCCCGGCGGCTCCGTATCGTAAGACGTGATGAATCCTTCTCTCTGATTTTTTTTCTCCCCGAACATGAATATATAGAGTTGGAGTTGAGGTCGGTGGAGCACCAGGGGGCCCACGAGGTAGGGGGCGCGCCTAGGGGGTAGGCGCGCCCCCCACCCTCGTGGACAAGGTGTGGGCCCCTTGGCCTTGATTCTTTCGCTAGTATTTTTTATTAATTCCAAAAATAATCTCCATTGATTTTCAGGTCATTCCGAGAACTTTTATTTCTGCACAAAAATAACACCATGGCAATTCTGCTGAAAACAGCGTCAGTCCGGGTTAGTTCCATTCAAATCATGCAAGTTAGAGTCCAAAACAAGGGCAAAAGTGTTTGGAAAAGTAGATACGACGGAGACGTATCAGATGTCTAGTTTGTATTGCTTCTGATTATGTTGAATTGCATCTGCGTAGCTTACAACTTATACCTGCAATGATCACTTACCCATAAGACACATTTAACTTGGGACTGTGATGTAGGTTGCATCTTGCATTATCTTCTAGCTTGTACTGCTTCTAATTTCTTGAAATGGCACTTACGACGAGACACTTTTTACCTGATAGAGTGATATTGGTTGCATGTTCATATGGTGCCTAGCTTTCATTTCTTCTAATTTTGTTGAAATGCCTTCCGCTTACTGTTTTTTCATACATATTCCATCCTCCTATCGTACGTGTGAATATGAAACGCTGTCTTTTTTTGTATATATTCCATCCTCCTATCCTGTGCTTGCCTTACGTCAAAGTAGTGTTCGTCTGTATCATGCATCAACCAGTTATGCAGAGCTAATTTTATTCATCTTCTTGTGGTTTTGACTTCATAAGGCAATATCAGAAAATAGGAAGGAAAAGAGTAAGTTAGGGGATGTTGGTGGTCCTCCGCACCGACGCAACTCTCTAGAGTGGCCACTGCTACTGCTAATGAAGTTGAAGTCCCAAGTCTACATGTTGAGTTCATCTCCCGTACTCCACCATCGCACGTGCTTGCTCTAAGTTGATAGTGTGATAATTGGTTTCATGTTGCATATGTTGTCTAGCCTGTATTTCTTCTATTTTGATTAAATTTCACCTGATGACTTTATACGTTATACATGTGCATATGACATGGCGTTCTGTGTGCTAGAATACACTGCATCTATCTATCATACCATGTTCTTACATCAAAGTACTACTGTTGTGTATCCCGCATCAGTCACTCATGATTGGACGCTTTTAACATCGAAGTTTGATAGTGGTTGCATCTTGCATTGATTTCTATGTTGTACTGCTTCTAATTTTTCGAATTGCCACTTATGACAAGACACTTTTAACTTGGCAGAGTAATATTGGTTGCATCTTTCATATGGTGTCTAGCTTGCATTACTTCTATTTTCTTGAAAATCCTTCTGCTTAGTTTACACATCGTAGCTGTGAATATGCCATGCCATCCTGTTTTTCTTACATATTCCATCCTCATACGTTTGTCTTACATTAAAGTATTGCTTGTCTATATCATGCATCAATGAGTTCTAAAGAGCAATTTTATTATTTTGTGTTGTGGGTACGGCTTGACATGGCAAAGTCAAAAAAGAGCAAGGAAAATAATATAGTAGGGAGTGGTGTTACTCGTCGGGAGAAACGGAAAAGGATCTGCCGTCCAGATTCTACTGGTACTTATAGTGCAGTAGAAGGTCCAAGTCCACCGGCTAAATCTACAAACACAGTATCACCTGCTCCACCAGCTGCAGCATCCGCTTCAACTATACCAGCATCTCAACGAGTTACTCGTTCGTTTTCTCCGGAACTGGCCAGTTCCCAAGCTGTCTTCACACCTAACACTACTTCTGAAGCACTGCTGACACAACCTGACTTGGCAAGATCAGATGAACCTCATGAGCATCAACACCAAGACGGTACCTGACCGAGTCAAGTTGCAGTTGCATGCTCCTTTATATGTACTCTCACAGTTTGATGTACACTAACACTTTCCATATTCGTTGTTGAACTAGCACCACGGCGCAAGCGGAAACAGACATCGGGCATAATTCTTGACAGATTAACAAAATCTAAAGGAGGAAGAATGGAGATCCATTTTGAGGCAGGTTTAAAAAGGCCACGTGATGCTACAGAGTCAGCCAAGTTAGTATCAGAGGAAGCTGTTGCCGTTAGGTGTCATGCACGTATCCTCCCAACGTGGATCCAGTACAGGAATGAGAAAGAAAATACCCAGTTTAACAACTTCCTTGACCATTTATCCATAAGTGATGTTATTCATTACAATTAGTAATATTTTCTTGCTCTGTCCCATACTTTCTAGCTTCCTCCTAATAAGACTCACATTCTTTTTTCAACAGATGAGGTTCAAGTTGGATCCGAAAGATGATGCAACTAAACAAGCATGCACTCATGTTTTTTAGTCTG
Source organism: Triticum urartu (assembly GCF_056163025.1). Classification (NCBI taxonomy): domain Eukaryota; kingdom Viridiplantae; phylum Streptophyta; class Magnoliopsida; order Poales; family Poaceae; genus Triticum; species Triticum urartu. Next base: position 324,574,775 of record NC_141873.1, on the reverse strand, counting down.
CTCTGCGACAGTATCGATACCACCTTAGAAAATCTCACTTTGAAGGCAGGGCTAACAATGAAATCGCCCAAACATCTCTAGTGGAATATATTACAGATGAAGACTAGACAGGCCTTGTTAAACACTGATGTGATCCAAAGTATCAGGTAGGCTATATGTATTTGATCAGACCACATATTGAACTTGTATTTATGTATGTGCCTTAGAAGTGTATCTTCTTGTAGGCTAACTGTTTGAAGAACAAGACCAATCGTTCTAAAGTGAAATTCCAACAGACAACAGGATCTCGTAGCTATATTGCACACTGCAAGGCTCTTGTAAATAGCTTCTACTTCCTTCCTTTTTCTGTGCCATATTATCGTATCTATATTGACTTGTTCCAAATACAGAGGAAATCTTGTGCGGACCAAAAAAACCTGAACCGAATGCAGTGCAAATCTTCAAGGATTGACACACCAGCAAGATGAAGGGCATGAGCACACCAGTTTAAGCCGCTGTTGTAAGTCCTTACTCCTCCTGCCTTTGAACTGATTGGTACTATGATGTGTTCATTTAACTACTTGGTTTGCAGCAAATATCAGTTACTTTGTTCACTTTTATACACAGTTGTATTAACGTATCATTTCACCTTACATGGTTTAAAAGAGATGAAGGATATTATTTTGGTCTTGATCTGTAATCTAGTTGTTATGTTCACGTGCGCACACAATGATAAAATAGCATGTTTGTTCTATATCTGTTTGCCCATGATATGAATGATGTCATACTATGTTCATCCTACTTTAAACCATGTCTCTTTATCCTTAGATGTCAACGAATGTGAGGAAATAGACAATACAATAGGCATGCTACATGGACATATGTTCCGAAAGTGATTTTATTATGTAGTTGGCACTACAATACATGCTAATGTATCACAGTAGTTCACCAAGATAAGTTATGTATAAACATGTAACCTACTTTGTTTGTTTTTGTCTCATTAGTAACTTATTTGGTACACTAATCTACAAGTTCAAACTTTCAGGAAGCTATGGAACAAATGATTGAACATCCACAACCACCTGAAGGTGACGAGGCTACCACAGGCACAATGTCACCTCTTGCTGCAGTGCGTTAGTATCTCTCCACAAACAGTGCAAAAAGCACCTTCCTGTGTAATTCTGGGTTGGTTGTCAAGGTAACCTCGTCCAAATCACCTACTGAACAAAATCTTCCTGCTAGACAGAGTGATATATCTGTGCTCCAGACACAAGTCCAATCCCTAATGGACGTAGTTTTCGAAACAAGAATAGTGGTTGACAAATGTCGTCAAGATATGAATGGTTTTGAAACCAGACTATCAGATATTCGCTTCGTTGTTCAAGAGCAATGGCGGAAAAAAGGTGAAGATCGTGCTGCTCCATCAGATTCTACAGCCTGAAACATTAGCACTCGGGTCACATGATCTATGCGTCTATATATCTGATGGTGCTTTTATCTGCAAGGACTGTAAACTTTATGCCAACAGGCCTTTTTTTGTATGGTTGGAATTTATTTTGTTGTGATACAGCATTTATGATGCTGCCAAAGGCTGCAGTAATTACGATGCTATTTTTGTATAGTGTAGGTTTATCTTAGTAATGTATTCGGCCGAAAGCTTCGTAGGAGCCCAACATGCCAACATTCGTCGGGCCCATTCCAATTGAGCCAAAAATGATTATGAGCCAAAATTTGCATGTAGCCCACTAAAAATATCTGGGCCTAAATCAGCATAAGTTTTCATATTTTTCTGGTAGGCCTGTGCCCATAGTGGGCCTTTAACAAGCCTAAACATAATTTGGGCCCTCTGTAACAATAGGCCATTTACAGGTGTAAATATCTCGAGCCCATAAAAAACATGGGCCTTTAATAGACCAAAAGTGAGATTGGGCCCTGATTGTGCCAAATAACCCACTGGTCTTAGCAGGCCGAAATGGTGGCCCATTTACGATGCAAATCTTTCACAAGCCGAAATTCGGACGGGCCGTAAATGCACCGACCTAATACACGGGCCTTTAACAGGCTGGAAGTTCGGTCGGGCTAGATTATTGTCATTTTTATATGGGTCGTTAATGGGCCCGATGTGACGTTGGGACACATATGGCCCATGGATTTCGTCCGACGTTAACAGGCCGAAAATCACAACAGGCCGAAAGTGGCCCAAATTTATAGTGGGCCTCTAACAGGCCGAATGTCAGACATGGTCGAATATGACCCAAATCCTTCACAGTTGTTTATGGGCCGAAAGTTTCAATGGTGTGTAAATGGGCCCAAATGAAGCAGGACCTTTAACAGGCTGGAAATACACCAGGCCGTAATTCGGCCCATATACTTAGCGGACTGTTAACGGGCCAGAAGTGACCATGGGCCGCGATGATGACAAGTTTAGGACAGTCCGTTGGCGGGCCGATTTGACACTAGCCGTATGGGCCTTAACTGAGAATGTTGGGCCTTTAGCTAGGCCGGCCCATTATGGTCTGCAAAATCTTGTGGGCCTTTAGCTGGGCTGGCCCATTGTGGTTCGCTAAATCTTGTGGGCCTTTAGCTGGGCCGGCCCATTATGGTCTGCAAAAGCTTGTGGGCCTTTAGTTGGGCCGGCCCATTTAAACTTTATGAGCCACTTTTGGGCCCGTCCACGTGTCAACATATCATAGGCCCATCTCGACCATTGGATGAGTGACACATGTGCCAACGCGGAGCTGACGCATGGTTCCGTCAGCCAATGAGAATTTTACACGTGGAAAATCGGCATTGGTCGTGGCTGTTAGTGGGTTATTGGATCCAAAACCGGGCCCGATAGCTTAACAGTGTCCCGTTGCGGTGGATGCCATGTGTCGATCACCCTTGACGAAAGCACTTCTATGACGCACGATTTATCGTCATGGAAGTGGACCCTTCCATGATGATAATTTTGGTAATGTCATGGAACACTTCTACGACAGCACAGGTATGACTATCTTCATTCTGTCATAAATTTGTCATGGATGTACATGCATGACAGAAAATGTGACCTACTGTGACAAACACGTATCATCACGGAAGTGTATTTTTTTTTGTAGTGTACCCAGATTTTCTTTGTGGAAGACCCCTTGCATAAGAACGGCCATTTAGTGATGCATGGGAAAAGAAGGGTATTGGGTGTCGACGATGTTACCGATCAGGATGAGTACGATGAATTTGATGAGTTGCCAGCCAAGGGGTCGCGCACCAGTGCAACAGAGAAGCGTAAAATCATCAAAAAACCCAAGTTCATTCGGGGTCAACTTAATGATCCCAGTTCCCCCATGTACATGGGAATTAAGTTGTAAGACTGGTCTTTATGCCTACCCTGCAACTTAATTCGTTCAATTTAGAACTATCGTGTGTACTGAATTTTTGAGTTATGCCCGGTTTTCTGTTGATGTAAGAACCATTAATATGTTGACCTTGATATGATGTCAGCTCAGGCAATGAATATGAACTATTTTTTGTTGTTATTATTATTATATCATAGAGGTAGCACACTCAATCGATCTCACTATAGTATGTGTGAACAAAAATATGCAATCTGGTTTGCAAATAGCATACGGTTCGTTGATGAAAGTCGTGTGCCGGCCAAACCCCGCCACCCCGCCCACGATCTGAGTCGTGCTTTCTGATTGGCCAGAACCCAAACCCCACGGATCGTACGTCTGCATCATTGGATGCTCCCAGATCGAACGGCGATCCTCATCCCTTTCGACAGCACATGCAGTTCCGTTTGTAATTTTATTTTTTATGCACAAAATGCACGTTAATCTCAAAAAATGTCTTAAATATAGCTAACAATACCTGAAATGCGCCTGAAAATCAAACCCGTGGTATAATGGTAATTGCGTACCGTGGAATTTTTTATGAGGCCAAACAATGAAGTCACCGACCACAGGAGTTTGAATTGACACGTCTCCTTTTGGAAAACCATGATCCTTCATGTGAGATGCTCTGGTTTGGAAGGAGCGGTCATCAAAACTTGTCCCAAACTTCACCAATTTTTTTCCACGGGGTCGTGAGAGCACGCCACAGGCACACATCAATTTTGATGATGTCCGAACTCCATCTAAATTTTCTATAATTAAAATACCAAGTAGGCATACGCCAGTGGCCGCACCTCGCAGCCAAAATGTTTGATACTTCTCCCCGCTTCTCGAACAAACGGATGAAAACTCACAAAGCGACGCAGAAATGATTTGTACACCTTTGCTAGGCTGATAGTAAAGGGGTATCATAGCTAGTATCATGCATGCCAACTAGGCAATTTTGATGAGTTGTCATAGAATTAATTAAATGAAGAAATAGAGGGTTAAGTCATATCATGAAACTATATCATAATAAATGTTATGCTACTATGTGTCATGCATGACAATATAAATAAAGTACTACATATGATACTAGCTACTCTATGATACTATGCATTAGAGCAAGTAAGTACACAATAGAGTGACATAAGACTAGCGACAATGGGTAGTAACATAGAATGTTACTGGTCTATGTTACTACCTCTATAGTGGGGAGTAACATATGTGTAGTAACATGCAACACGTCATTTATTAGGCTATAGACTCATCTTGCCTTGAGATGTGTGATGTTACTCAGACTAGCCACAAATGGGTAGTAACATAGACTAGTAACATGCCCATGTGTTACTAGTCTATGTTACTACCTCTATAGTGGGGAGTAACATATATGTGTGGTAACATGCAATACTTCATTTATTAGGCTATAGACACATCTTGCCTTGATATGTACACGTGATGTTACTCATACTACTAGTAACTAGCTATGTTACTACTTTCCTCTCTTTCTTCATTTATTGCTTGCCACATTATCTACTTAATTTATCTAGATATGTGTGATGTTACTACCTATGTTACTCCCATTGTGGGTAGTCTCATACTATAGTAAGACTATACCCACAGTGGGAGTAACATAGGTAGTAACATCACACATATCCACTTTCCTCCATTTCTTCATATATTGCTTGCCACATCATCTATTTTATATAGATATGTGTGATATTACTACCTATGTTACTCCCACTGTGGGTAGTATGGCTATAAGGAATAGAATAATATATATGTGCTTATTAGTTGGAGGAAAGAGAAGAGAAGCGGGCTCTTGGTTAGTAGAGCCAGCTGCAACATGAGACCCAAGACACTTTGTGAGGATGTAAGGTGGGCCAACTATTGATAAACTAGTACGTATATAAAACTTATTATTATACATGCCTGCTAAGAGGTTGGTTGTATATGACATGGTAACTTCTTATAGCCGACCCTTGGCTGTATTATTAACCATGCATGCTCTTAGTGAGGTAGCTAGTATATCATAGACAACTAGCTAGTATTAGACTAGCCACGGTGGGAGTAACTTCAGCAGTAACACCGACTCCAACTCAACAAACTTGCTTATGTGGCAATAAGTTAATGAGGAGAGAGATAGTTTCAGTAACTTAGCTAGTTACTGTAGCATCACATATCCCAATGCAATATGAGTCTGTAACCTAAGAAATGAAGCTTTGCATGACACTACACTTATGTTACTACCCACTATGAAGGTAGTAACATATATAGTCTAGGGATATGTGTATGTTATTAGTGTACTACTATCCATTGTGGCTAGTCTCATACTCCCTCCTTTCCGGTTTAGGATGGTTGTAATGGTATTATCATAAGCGGTATCATGCATGCCAACTAGACTTTCTGGATGATGTGGCACACAAGAGAGGATGTGGTATCATATCATGATATCGTGTCATATTAAATGTTGTACTACTACTTTGTGTGATGCATGACAATTAGTCAGGCAACCTAAGATGTTAACTTATGATACTATGCATTACGGACAAAGTATCCTAGCTACACTATCATATATATGCATGCGTGATACTACTAGTATATATATAATACTCCCCATTACAACCAGCCTTATCGGGCTCAATTCATAAATACAGTCATCTATGATATATACTCCCTTCGTAAACTAATATAAGAGCGTTTAGGTCACTATTTAGTAATCTAAACACTCTTATATTAGTTTACAGAGGGAGCTACTACTACTCTATGATACTATATATGCACTATGAAGGTACGTACGTAGTATCATACACTAGTATCATATGCATGATACTATATATATAGTATATGATACTCCCCACTATATAAGGCTGGCCATAGTGGCCGACGATGTCATGCACTCAGAAATAGCAAGTATGCTGATGTGGCAAAGAATTAAATATATATATAAATAGGGTTAGAGTAACATATAGTAGGTAGATACCGTATCATGTTAAATGTGATGCTAATTTGTGTCATGCATGGCAATAGATATGATCTATATATGATACTATACTCTATGTATTATACTATGCGCTATAATTAATTAAAGGTAGTATCATACACTAGTATCATATGTACTGTATATTCATGATACTAGTATATGACACTCTCCACCATACTCATGATTTCTTACCATGGAAAAAAATTGGAGGCGAAACAATGAACTCATGTTTTCATTTGTACAAAAATATGATGTTAGGTAATGTAAATGTTTTCAAAGAGCACACGGTTCACTCACGAAAGCCGTGTGTCCACTAAACTATGGCCGATGCACCCCCACCCCCACCCCTCTGCCACGCGCGCGATCTGAGCCATGTGTTCTGATTGGCCAGAACCCAAACCCCATGGATCGTACGTCTACACCGTTGAAAGTGCGTTATATCGACTAGAGGGGGGGTGAATAGGCGATTTTTATGAAAGTCTTCAAAACATGGGAGTTTTGAAGACAAACGATAGAAATGAACTTATAACCATGCAGCGGAAGGTAGACTACCCTAGACAAGCCATAGTCAAGTATTCAATGAAGTGAAAGCACAAAGACTAACAGCAGCTAGGCAGTACGGATCAGGATGGAAGATAATATGAAACCAATCTGAACAAACAGTCACACAGTGAAGACAAATGGACAATGCAAATAGGCAATGACTTCACAAGGACCAACTGTAAATAAAGAGATGGGAAGGATAGAACTAGTGAGCTTGGTGAAGACAAAGGTTTGGTAGACCAGTTCCAACTGCGGTGACAGTTGTACGTCTGGTTAGAGCGGCTAGGTATTTAAACCTGAGGACACACAGTCCCAGACACCCAGTCTTGAACACGTAGCTCAGGACACTCAGTCCTCACCATATTCCCCTTGAGCTAAGGTCACACAGACCTTGCTCAATCACTCTGGTAAGTCTTCAAGGTATACTTCCAAACCTTCATAGACTTCGTTCACCGGCGATCCACGATGACTCTTGGATGCTCAGAACGCGATGCCTAACCGGCTGGAGGATTCACAGTCCTCAAGTGTAATAAGTCCTTAGATCACACAGACAGGAAGACTCCAGTGATGCCTAACACTCTTTGGCTCTGGGTGTTTAGGGCTTTATCCTCGCAAGGAATTCTCTCTCAAAGGCTTCGAGGTGGGTTGCTCTCAAACGACAAAAGCCGTACTCTAACTCTGAGCAGCCAACCGTTTATGGTTGTAGGGGGTGCGCTATTTATAGCCACTGGGCAACCCGACCTGGTTTGTCCGAAATGACCCTTGGTCACTAAGGAACTAACACGTGTTCCAACGGTCAGATTTCAAACACACATGGCAACTTTACTTGGACTACAAGCAAAGCTGACTTATCCAACTCTGGACAAGATTTGCTCTCATAGTCTTCACTCGAAGACATAGGATTTTGGTTAAGCATCACTTCAGTCATTCTGACTGGTTCTCTTGGACCCCACTTAACAGTACGGTGGTTCCTATGACTCAACAAAGAAAAACACAGAACGACGAAACTGCTAAGTCTTCGCGCTCGATAGTCTTCACGCGATGTCTTCTCTTATCATAGTCTTCAATGTGAATGTCTTCACATACCACCTCTGACTTCAATGTCTTCATACATTTTTAGGTGTCATCTCTGGTAGGAAAACCGTATCAATGAGGGACTTCTACCTGTGTTATCCTGCAATTCTCACAAACACATTAGTCCCTCAACTAGGTTTGTCATCAATACTCCAAAACCAACTAGGGGTGGCACTAGATGCACTTACAATCTCCCCCTTTTTGGTGATTGATGACAAACTAATTGAAGTTTTCAATGGGGAATATAAGATGTGAGATTGTAAAGGATAGGGGATTGTCTTCATAAGTTGCAAGGTCTCCCACTGAAGATGTGCATATAAGTAATTTGCTTTTGGAATGCAAATGCACGTGGCAGGTTGTACTTGTGGAGATCCTCTTCAACTTATGATGACAATTCATTATGCAAGACCCTGTTCAAGAATTCATCCGATTAACCAGTTAACTTGCGGATTAATCCCTACTCATAGGGTCACCGAGTAGCCGATAAACCAAAAAATCGTCCGATTAATTGATTAAATGGCCGATTAACTTGCCGATTAGCCGATTAATCCCCTACTCGCTAGCCAACCGAGCAGCTACCAGTTAACGATTTCCTCAACAATGATGCAAGATATGACGTGACGAAGATGATGATATGCATAATGAAAAATGGACGTCTGCAAAATGATCTAAGTGCGGAATTTATCGTCGCACATGCGGAATTTATCATCGCATCATAGAATAGCAAATAAGTAGCAGACGACCATCGAGTTTGAGTGTTACAACTCAAAGAACCAAATGTATCAAGATGCGAGAGTTGTAAACACTAGGCAAAATATAAAACTACCGCCCATATGAACCCGCTTGAAGACTATCAAACTCATATGCTTCTCCCCCTTTTGTTAGTAAGGACCAAAAAGGTTTGAAGACATAGAGCACCTACTCGTCCCCGTGAGGAGTTGGTGAAGCAGCAGGGTCTTCGGTGTTGGTTGGCGGTGCAGACGAACTCGGTGCAGTGTTGATTCGCGCTGAAGGTGGTGAAGTAGCATCGTCTTCATCATTGATGACACATGCATTCACTGTTGCAGCAGAGGAGGAGAACTTCGAGTCTTCAAGAGACGGAGTACGCCGCAGCACAGTCCTTCTTGGAGGTGTTGAGTCAAACTTGAAGCGTTTAGAGAAGCCATCCTCTTGAAGATCATCTCCAGAACACATAAGCGTCAGCCCTTTCCATGTACGCCGACAAGTTTCATGGGCAACAAAGGCATTCTTGGTGGCAAGGTTGCGAATCTTGTTTACGTCCACCAAGAGGCTTTGCATTTGGCGCTTCAGCCAGTCATGATGCTTATCCTATTTCTGATGAAGGGCAACCAGAAGTTCTCGGTCGTTGAGAACACGAGATCGCTTCTTGGGCCGTTGGGCAATGTTGCTTTCAGTTGCTTCAGTGAGGGCACGATGAGGTGCACGGGTAGTACCAGCCAAAAGATAAACACGAGCGACTGCTAGATCTCCGTCAATGTGTTGTGAGAAACTTTGCTTATCAGCATTCTGAAGACTAAGGGGCTCCTTGGTAGGCTCTGGATAGATGGCTTCAACTGACATATCGACGTCAGGCATAAAGATCAGATGATTGCGAGCAGAGGGCTGATAGGTGACAGCTGAGTGTAGTTTGATCAGCCGCATAATCCATGGAGCGTAAAACTTCAAGCCAAAGAGATCAGATCCTGATGCAGCAAGTTGGCGGATGAAGAAGTCTTGTGCATTGAAGCATTTGCCATGAAGAATATGGAAGACCAAAGTCTTCATTGCACCTTCCAGCTTTGCATGTGGAGAATGTCATTTGATGGGCCAGAGAGTTCGCCTTATAACGTGATAGATAGTGTGTCGCAGATACTCAAGGTCTTCAACAAAGAACTCCTTAGGATATGCAGGATCTGGAGGCAAAGGCTTCATCATGCTAAGCATCTGACTCATGTTTGGTTCAGGCTTGTGAAAAATGCTCTCCATAGCTGCACTGTGAATCTGACAACCAGGTTCATAAAGATCTCCTGGAGTGGGCAGACCAGTGAGCTCAATGATATCAAAGGCTTTGGCTTCGTGATGAACATTGCCTGTCATCCACTCAAGGACCCAAGTCTTCGGATCTCTGTTCTAGCCACGAATATGAAGAGTGGCATAGAATTGGAGCAGCAATTCTTCATTCCAGTGCTCCTTGTCAGTGACGAACGGCAACAATCCAGACTCTTTGAAGCAATCCAGAGCTTCTTCCAAACAAGGCAGACCAATTATGGCTTCAGTGTCAAGACGCATATGTGGGAAAATGCGACCTTGATTGTACAGAATGCATGAGTAATAACTACGCTGCTGATAGCTCCAGAACCGATCAGAAGATATTCTTGCCTTGGTGTAGGGGTTCTTAGCGCTATCAAAGAAGGTGTTGTGTGCCTTCAAGCCATTGATATTAAAAGATCCGGGCGCAGATGCAGTACCTGGAAACCTGGGCAACCTTGGCATTGGCTTCTGAACCTGAGGCCTGTGCTCAACGTGATAGTCAAACTGAGGACCAGCAGCAGGCGGAGGAGTCAGAAAAGGCCATTTGACAGTGATAAGTTGGCCATAGTTGAATGCTTGCTCGATAGTGTGTGGCCTTGGTGGCAGAACAGGAGCATTGGCATCAATAGAGGCGTCAGGCTGCACATCTGTTGCAGGTGCATCATTGGCTTCATTGGCCTCTGGCACAATGTTAGGTGCAGGCTCCATAGTGTCTTCAGCCATGACCACGTCATTGGCTTTAGTGGTGTTAGTGGTGGTAGCCTCAGGATTCTCAACCTCCACTTCAGAAGCTGGAGGGTCGGTCACGTTCTCCTCGAGAACAACATCTTGGTGAGACGGGGGTGTAGCAACTCTTGGGGCTTCTTCTTCATCGGCTGATGCAGCCAGAACATCTTTAGCCATTTTGGCTTCGGATTCAGACACGTGCATTGTGGGAGTGACTTGGGGCCTTGGTCCTTTGCGAAGCCTGCGTAATACGGGCGACGCTTGTGGAGATGGAGTGTGCTGGGCCTCACAGTCATCATCATCTTGCACTGTTGGGGTAGCTTGCGGTTGGGGAGAGCTTGGAGTGTCTTGTCTCTGTGGGTGATCAGCCCATGATGCATCCTAAGCAGTTGGCGTCAGAGGACGACCAATGCTGATGAGTTCGCTGTGCGTGAGCACAGGCGATGATACCAGTTGGTGCTCGATCTGAGGAAGGACTTCATCATCTTCAACATTGTCATGGTGACCAATGTCTTCAGCAGCAGTGGGGTCAACTGCTGGAATGTCTTCAGCTTCAGGAGCCTCTGTGGAAGCAGGCTCATGAACTACTATCCGTCGTTCTTGATGCGAGGAATCAGGGCGAGCAACAGAGATGGGTTCTACAACAAGGGGCTCTGTGGGAGCAGCCCGATCTTTCTTGGTTCTGCGCTTCTTCTTGGAGGGAGCGACATCAGAAGCATCAGGATTTTCCCTCTTTCTGGCTTCAGCCTCGGCAGTCCTCGTCTTCTTCAGTTCTGAAGCGGTTGACCGGACCTTTTGCTTCGAGCCAGTCATGCTGCTTGGAAAGACTATGCATGGCTCTTCCCGCCTTGAAGGTGCAGATTGGTCTGTTGATGGCTTCTTCTTCTTTGCAGCCATTCTTGGGTCGATGCCAGGACGACCAAGAGCCTTGCGCTTCTCAGCCTCATTGTAGGCTTGCACACACTTGTCAGCCAGGCTCTTCATGCGCTCACGAGAACCTTTAGCTTCTTCACGCTTCTCGAGAAAGGCTTCCTTGAGCTCGTGCAGCATAATCTTGAAGTTTTTCACATCTTGCACGCTGAGCTTGGCCATGTGCTTCTTGAACTGAGCTTTCTCATAGTCGATCTTTTTCTTCAGTTCAACGATGCGCTGAGCTAGAGCTAGCTCAGAAGCAATGGCGCCAGTGAAGGCGACACTGAGGCCAATTGGAAGTTGCAGATCTTCAAAGCTGAGGTTGGGCGTGTCAAACCACTCATCAATGAAGTTATGGATGATTGCCACATCAAAGAGAGGCAAATCATTGAAGATCTCTGCTTCTTCCTTGCTCTTGATCAGTTGCTCAAGAGTGTCATCTGCAAGATCTTCATCGCTGGACAGATCAATGGCGTCATTGCGCAGAATAGCAGCAGGAATCAGTGCCTGATCAGTACTCTTTCTCATCTCAGTCTTCTTGGAGATACATGATAGATCTTCAGACTGCACACTGTCTTTAGGAGGTGCAGTAGCCAGTGGCTTCGCACATGAAGCTTTTGGAGGAGTAGCTGACTTTGAAGCTTTAGCCTTCTTCTGCTTCTGTGGCTTTGTAGTAGGAGCTGGGGCTTCATCAGTGTCGGCATCATCATCAGAATGATCCACTTTGGCACCTTGAATAGAAATGTGAGTGATAAGGCCATCAAGGTTGTAGAAAGGTCCGATGATATTGGGTTCAGCATCGCGTGTGTTTGCATGCTGGAAGTTGCGCTTGAAGAGATTATCGTCACGACACCAGAGCAGTGATGATGGGTCGGCATTTTCAGGTTGTGGTCCACGGACCATACAAAGATAGAAACCCTGAGCAATAGCTTCAGCTCTGGTCTTGGGTGGAAGGCTTCGGAAGAGAATGTCACCCCAAGGACTCTTGATGGAATTCTTCTCAGCATACTCCTGGGTCACAAACTTGTATTTAAACCATTGTTCGGCCCAATATCTTCGAATCCATTGGATTCGTGTCTTGCGTTGATTGTAATCCTCTTCTGGATCTGTCTTGTATAGCTCTGAGAGGTCATTAGGCATATCTCTTGATGTTCCCCCTCGACGCTGTCTGCCACCCTTCCTTGCTGATTTCTCTGTAGCCATGAACTTTAAACTGAAAGGCTTCAAAGGCTTCCGCTTTCTGGTCAAACAGGAACTGGCTTCGGGAGAGTTAATGTGATGCTGTAAGAATTCTGCAAACGAATGCAGACTATGAGAACCAAGGGATTCTCCCACGGACATGTACCTGTGACAGCATTAAGGTGCGAGGGAAGGGGAACAGGTCATATGCATTCTCAGAAGATTTTGAAGATAAATCAGTTTAGAAGACATTGACCTCATAGTGCGAAGACATTCACTCATAGATAGAGGGTTGGTTCCAGATTTGTACGAATCCGTGAATAAGTACAAGTGAGGAATCTAACTACTTTGCGAAGCATAAGTGAACATACTAGGCATATTATGAGATGCAGTATGAAATAGATCCAACTTGTGTGAACAGAAACTGCTTGTGGTAGAAAGTGATGAATCTATAGGATCAAAGGGGCCGTAAAAAGGAAGTTTTATTTACCACACGAAGAACTGCTAGACGGAGTGGGAGAGGAGGCCGAGCAGTTCGATCGTCCGTGCCCTAACTTGGCGACGGAGGACACCTACGGCAACGGCGGAGAAGACGATGTCCGCGGCCGGCGTGAAGACGGCGTCGGTGAGGTCGCGGCAGCTAAGCGCTTCGTCACCGGCGTCGTCGAGGGCTAGCAGTGGCGCTAGGGTTTGTGCGAGGGTGGAAGAAAGGATAATGACTGTGGTGAGGCATGTATTTATAGGGACAGGGACGGCACAGTGTTATTACACAGGTGCCCCTGGCGATTCACATCTGAAGGGCACGTGGCTGTCATGCAACATATCGGAGGTTGTTCCAGGTTCCCACGCATGCCTGGATTGTCGGGTGGTCGTTCCCACTTCTCCGGGTTTCAGGTGAAAGGATTTAGCATTGAAAACAGACTTAATGTTTGTCTCTGTATCTTCTGCTGACAAGGACGCAGAGAAGATATTCGACAGTCTCAATAGAATGCATATGATTTGGAGAGATAGAGTTTGAGATAGAAAGCATAGAGAGGTTAGGGTCCGATCACATTCACTTAGTTCAAAAGATTCAACAAGAAGACATAGCTATAAGTGAATGCTGTAGAGGACAGAACACTAGTATATATATATATGAGAAAGACAATCAAATCAACATAGTGAAGATAATCATGAAGACAAGTTGAGATTGAAGCCAAACCAAATGTGAAGACATACCAAACGTAACGCCATGAGTGAAACACTTCAAACAGAAAAATTTTGTGGTGGCGTTACCCACCGTATAGGAAGTATTAAACCCAGAAACGGCGCACAATTATCGTGGCGCTCCGAAGTCAAATTCCACATTAATGTATTCACACTTAGAATGTAAGTCTTCATTGATTGAAGATATACTTTACTTCGTGTGTTGCATATCTAAGTCATCAATATGCATAAGTGTTAGGATGTGTGCCTGATCACGTGACATTTGAGGATTCCAAGATATTTAGCTCACACCGTAACTTGCAAAACCTCTTCTCATCCAAGGGCTTGGTGAAGATATCTGCCAATTGCTCTTCAGTGTTGACGTGTATGATATCAATATCTTCCTTCACAACATGATCTCTGAGAAAGTGATGACGAATTTCAATGTGCTTTGTCTTCGAGTGCTGAACTGGGTTGTTGGCAATCTTGATGGCGCTTTCATTGTCGCAGTAGAGTGGCACTTGCTTCAGATGAATGCCATAGTCTTTGAGTGTTTGCTTCATCCATAGAAGCTGAGCGCAGCAAGATCCAGCAGCAATGTATTCAGATTCAGCAGTGGAGAGAGATACACGGTTCTACTTCTTTGAAGACCAACATACAAGTGATCGTCCCAGAAAATGACATGTGTCTGATGTAGACTTGCGATCCACCTTGTCACCAGCATAATCAGCATCTGAGAATCCAACCAGATCAAACTCTGAGCCCTTTGGATACCATAATCCTAATGTTGGGGTGTAAGCCAAATATCAAAGAATTCGCTTCATAGCTAAGTGATGCGATTCCTTTGGTGCCGCTTGGAATCAAGCACACATGCAAACACTAAGCATAATATCTGGCCTAGATGCACATAGATAAAGTAAAGAACCAATGATGGAGCGGTATACCTTTTGATCGAACTCTTTACGATTGTCATCGGGACCCAGATGATGTTTGGCTGGCATTGGCGTCGTGAAGCCTTTGCAGTCTTGCATCCCAAATTTCTTCAGGAAATCTTTGTGGTACTTCTCTTGAGATATGAAGATGCCGTTGCGTTGCTGACGTATTTGAAGACCAAGGAAGAACTTCAGCTCACCCATCATGGACATCTGATATTGCTCTTGCATCATATATCCAAACTCTTTACTATATTTCTGATTGGTGCAGCCGAAGATAATGTCATCCACATATATTTGGCACACAAATAGTTCACCATCATATGTCTTCGTGAACAGAGTGGGGTCGAGGGAACTAGGTTTGAAGCCTTTGCTCTTTAGGAAGTCTTTGAGTGTGTCATACCAAGCCCGAGGGGCTTGTTTGAGGCCATACAGTGCCTTGTTGAGCTTGTACACTATGTCAGGATGTTTTGGATCTTCAAAGCCAGGCGGTTGTGCAACATACACTTCTTCTTCAATCTTGCCATTGAGAAAAGCGCTCTTCACATCCATTTGATACAGAAGAATGTTATGATGATTTGCATGGGCCAGCAGTATGCGTATGGCTTCAAGTCTAGCCACAGGAGCAAATGTTTCATCGAAGTCAATCCCTTCAACTTGAGTGTACCCTTGAGCAACGAGACGAGCTTTGTTTCTGACAACTTGACCATGCTCATCTTGCTTGTTGCGATATATCCATTTGGTGCCTATTATATTGTGCTTGCAAGGATCAGGACGCTTAACCAGTTCCCATACATTATTCAGCTCAAACTGTTGAAGCTCTTCTTGCATAGCTTGAATCCATTCAGGTTCCATGAAGGCTTCTTCAACTTTCTTGGGTTCAGATATTGAGACGAATGCGAAGTGCCCACAGAAATTTTCTAGTTGTGTTGCCCTCGAACGAGTGAGTGGACCTGGTGCATTGATGCTATCAATTATTCTCTCAATCTGTACTTCATTTGCATTTGCAACACGAGGATGTACAGGACGAAGATTTTGCTCTTGCTGATCATTGTCATCGTTAGAAGGATTGTCTTCAGGCTGAGCATTGTCTTCAGTTTGATCAGGTGCGGAGATGATAAGTTCCTCTTCAGGCTGAGATTCAGATGGTATGATTTCTCCAGTTCCCATAACTTTGATTGATTCACTGGATGGAACTTCATCTAGCACGTTTGGCAGGCGCTCTCTTTGTGAGCCGTTAGTCTCATCGAACTGCACATCCACTGTTTCAACCACTTTATAGTGAAAAAGGTTGAAGACTCTGTAGGAGTGCGAATCCTTTCCATATCCAAGCATAAAACCTTCATGCACTTTTGGTGCAAATTTTGAAGTGTGATGTGGATCCTTGATCCAGCACCTGGCACCAAATACTCTGAAGTAACTGACATTTGGCTTCTTGCCAGTAAGGAGCTCATAGGATGTCTTGTTGAGAAGCTTGTGAAGATAAACACGGTTGATGATATGGCATGCAGTATCAATGGCTTTAGGCCAGAACTTTCTTGGAGTCTTGTATTCATCAAGCATCGTCCGGGCCATCTCAATAAGTGTTTTGTTCTTGCGTTCCACGACGCCATTCTGCTGCGGTGTGTACGGATCTGAGAATTCATGTGTAATGCCCAAAGTATCAAGATAAGTGTCTAGACCAGTGTTCTTGAATTCAGTGCCATTGTCACTTCTGATGTGCTTTATCTTGACGCCATAGTTGTTCATGGCTCGATTGGCGAAGCGTCTGAAGACATCCTGCACTTCAGTCTTGTAGAGGATTATATGCACCCAGGTATATCTTGAATAATCATCAACAATGACAAAGCCATAGAGACAAGCAGTAGTAGTAAGAGTTGAGTAATGAGTGGGACCGAAAAGGTCCATGTGGAGCAGTTCGAAGGGTTGAGTCGTTTTCATGATTGTCTTCGAGGGATGCTTGGCCCTCGTCATCTTTCCTGCTTCACAGGCACCGCATAAGTGATCTTTCTTGAACTTGACGCCCTCGATGCCTATGACATGCTTCTTCCTTGCAAGGGTGTGCAGGTTCCTCATGCCAGCATGCCCTAGCCTCCGATGCCAGAGCCAGCATTCAGAAGCTTTTGCTAGAAGACATACGGCAAGTTGTGGTCCTGCTGAGAAATCTACCACGTACAAATCATCTTTCCGATACCCTTCAAACACTAGAGACTTGTCAGATTCCATTAGAACAAGGCAACGATAATTTCCAAACATCACAATCATGTTTAAATCGCAAAGTATTGAGATAGACATTAAGTTGAAACCAAGGGATTTAACAAGCATGACTTTATCCATGTGTTGATCCTTTGAGATTGCAACTCTACCTAGACCCAATACCTTGCTTTTACCAGTGTCAGCAAATGTGATGTGACTTTTGTCAGATGGACGTAAGGTTGAGTCCATGAGAAGGCTTCGCTTGCCTGTCACGTGATTAGTACACCCACTATCAGTAATCCATTCTGAAGCAGTTGGTGTCGTACCCTACAGTGCAGTTAGGGGGATAGGCTTCACGAAGAGAATTGTGAAGCATAAACATTTGACGAGCAAGTGGATTATGAAAGCTTAGATCGAGGTTAGGACTGATAGGGCAAGTGGCAAGCGACTCAGTAACAAAATACATAATAAGACCATTTGGGCATTTGATCTTGCGCCCTACAAGATGTTTAAGGTCCCCAGCAATGGCTTCAGACAATTTTGGTTTTCGGCTGGAGACCTTTCCCTGCAAAAGAGAGTTAAGCTTTCTTAGCCACCCACATCTTCAAGGGTGGCTTCAAAGCAATGAGTCTAAGTGCAGCATCTGAGAACTTTGGCTTTGGAGCCCTAGCAAAAAGTCTTGCAGGTGGACAATAGTACTCATAAGGATAAGCAGAATAGTTTTTGGTCTTATGAACATGGCGGTTTGATGAAACGCGCTCATATTCATAGGCCTGAGTAAGGTTTCCCTGCAAAACATTTGCGTTAGTGCGACTCAGGTGAGTCCTTTGTCTGTATGAAGCCTTTGGACCATATGAAGCCTGTGGTCTGGGGTTTTTCTTCTTCACTTGTGGTGTCATGACGACATTCACAGGAAGATTCTCCAAACACCTTTTCGGCACCCAGACTTTCTTCATAGGCGGCCCATTCCTGCAGTTACTACCAATATACCTGGCAAACACTTCACCATTCTGATTCTTAAATAGTTTATAGTTTGCATCAAAGGATTCATCAATAACAATGGAATTAGCACAAGTGAAGCCAGATAGGGTGGATGGATCCGCTGAAGGTTCCTTTGTAGCAACCCATGTGGTTTTGGGGTACTGCTCAGGTTTCCAGTAAGAGCCATCAGCATTCATTTTCCTTTCAAACCCAACACCCTCTTTCCTAGGGTTTCGGTTCAGGATCTGCCTTTTGAGGACATCACATAGTGTCTGATGCCCTTTGAGACTTTTGTACATCCCTGTTTCAAGCAATGTCTTCAACCTAGCATTCTCATCAGTAATAGCAGTGGTATCCTCAGCAGAGGGGTTAGTTACCACATCAACAGTTGAAGATATTGCAATAGTAGCAGCAGTAGAACACCTAGCAACAGAAGTAGCGTTGTCACGCTCGATGCATTTAAGACATGGTGGTTCAAATCCTTCCTGAGCTGAACTGATCTATTTGGCGCGAAGGGACTCGTTTTCCTTTTGAATATCTTCATGAGCTACTCTCAATTTCTCAAGATCTTGCTTCCTTTGAAGATAATCATAGGAAAGCTTTTCATGAGTTGTTGAGAGCGTTTCATGACGACTTTCAAGTTCCTCATACTTAACGTGAAGATTTTTTATGTCTTCAATTAAGGACTGAGATCGAGTCATTTCAGCGTCTAACAGATCATCGCTTTTGTCTAACAGTTTTTGAATATGTTCCATAGCTTTCTGTTGTTCAGTTGCAATTTTAGCAAGTGTTTTGTAGCTGGGTTTGGAACCACAATCAGAGTCATCTTCACTAGATGTTTGATAGTGAGTAGTGCGTGTGTTTACCTTGGCACCACGTGCCATGAAGTAGTAGGTAGGAGCGGAGTAGTCCTTGTCATTTGCATCGGTGTCGGTGATGAAGTCATTGTCTTCAGTGTTGAAGATGGACTTGGCAATGTATGCTGTAGCCAGACTCGCAACGCCAGAATCAGACACCTCCTCAGACTCCACCTCCGCCTCCTCAGAAGCGGACTCCTCCTCTGAATCCATTTCCTTGCCAACAAACGCATGTGCCTTGCCAGATGAGCTCTTCTTGTGTGATGAAGACTTTGAGGAAGACTTGGAAGAAGACTTTGAGTATTTCTTCTTCTTCTTGTCATCAGAGTCATACTCCTTACTCTTCTTCTTGTTGTTGTTCTCATTGTCCCACTGCGGACACTCAGAGATGTAGTGGCCAGGTTTCTTGCACTTGTGGCATGTTCTCTTCTTGTAGTCATGAGCAGAAGCTTCATCATTCCTTGAGCTTGATCGTGAATACTTTCTGAAGCCTTTCTTCTTGGTGAATTTTTGGAACTTCTTCACAAGCATAGCAAGCTCCTTTCCAATGTCTTCAGGATCATCAGAACTGCTGTCAGATTCTTCTTCAGATGAGGAGACAGCTTTTGCCTTCAAGGCACGAGTTCGCCCATAGTTGGGACCGTAGATGTCTCTTTTCTCAGAAAGGTGAAACTCGTGTGTGTTGAGCCTCTCAAGTATGTCAGACGGATCGAGTGTCTTGAAGTCAGGACGTTCTTGAATCATCAGGGCTAGGGTGTCAAACGAGCTGTCAAGTGATCTCAGGAGTGTCTTGACGACTTCATGCTTGGTGATCTCAGTGGCGCCGAGAGCTTGAAGCTCATTTGTGATGTCAGTGAGTCGATCAAACGTGAGCTGGACATTCTCATTGTCATTTCTCCTAAAGCGGTTGAAGAGGTTGCGAAGGACACTGATTCTTTGATCTCTCTGGGTTGAGACGCCTTCATTGACCTTGGAGAGCCAGTCCCAGACTAGCTTAGATGTTTCCAAAGCACTCATGCGGCCATACTGTCCTTTGGTCAGATGACCACAGATGATGTTCTTGGCAGTGGAGTCCAGCTGAACGAACTTCTTGACATCAGCAGCGGTGACACCTTCACCAGCCTTGGGAACGCCATTCTTGACGACATACCATAGGTCGACATCAATGGCTTCAAGATGCATGCGCATCTTATTCTTCCAGTAGGGATATTCAGTTCCATCGAAGATGGGGCATGCAGCTGAGACTTTAATTATCCCTGCAGTCGACATAGCTAAAACTCCAGGTGGTTAAACCGAATCACACAGAACAAGGGATTACCTTGCTTTGATACCAATTGAAAGTGCCTTATATCGACTAGAGGGGGGGTGAATAGGCGATTTTTATGAAAGTCTTCAAAACATGGGAGTTTTGAAGACAAACGATAGAAATGAACCTATAACCATGCAGCGGAAGGTAGACTACCCTAGACAAGCCATAGTCAAGTATTCAATGAAGTGAAAGCACAAAGACTAACAGCAGCTAGGCAGTACGGATCAGGATGGAAGATAATATGAAACCAATCTAAACAAACAGTCACACAGTGAAGACAAATGGACAATGCAAATAGGCAATGACTTCACAAGGACCAACTGTAAATAAAGAGATGGGAAGGATCGAACCAGTGAGCTTGGTGAAGACAAAGGTTTGGTAGACCAGTTCCAACTGCGGTGACAGTTGTACGTCTGGTTAGGGCGGCTAGGTATTTAAACCTGAGGACACACAGTCCCGGACACCCAGTCCTGAACACGCAGCTCAGGACACTCAGTCCTCACCGTATTCCCCTTGAGCTAAGGTCACGCAGACCTCGCCCAATCACTCTGGTAAGTCTTCAAGGTAGACTTCCAAACCTTCACAGACTTCGTTCACCGGCGATCCACAATGACTCTTGGATGCTCAGAATGTGATGCCTAACCGGCTGGAGGATTCACAGTCCTCAAGTGTAATAAGTCTTCAGATCACACAGACAAGAAGACTTCAGTGATGCCTAACACTCTTTGGCTATGGGTGTTTAGGGCTTTATCCTCGCAAGGAATTCTCTCTCAAAGGCTTCGAGGTGGGTTGCTCTCAAACGACAAAAGCCGTACTCTAACTCTGAGCAGCAAACCGTTTATGGTTGTAGGGGGTGGGCTATTTATAGCCACTGGGCAACTCGACCTGGTTTGTCCGAAATGACCCTTGGTCACTAAGGAACTGACACGTGTTCCAACAGTCAGATTTCAAACACACACGGCAACTTTACTTGGACTACAAGCAAAGCTGACTTATCCAACTCTGGACAAGATTTGCTCTCATAGTCTTCACTCGAAGACATAGGATTTGGTTAAGCATCACTTCAGTAATTCTGACTGGTTCTCTTGGACCCCACTTAATAGTACGGTGGTTCCTATGACTCAACAAATAAAAACACAGAACGACGAAACTGCTAAGTCTTCGCACCCCATAGTCTTCACGCGATGTCTTCTCTTATCATAGTCTTCAATGTGAATGTCTTCACATACCACCTCTGACTTCAATGTCTTCATACATTTTTAGGGGTCATCTCTTGTAGGAAAACCGAATCAATGAGGGAGTTCTACCTGTGTTATCCTGCAATTCTCACAAACACATTAGTCCCTCAACTAGGTTTGTCGTCAATACTCCAAAACCAACTAGGGGTGGCACTAGATGCACTTACAACCGTTGGATTCTCCTTGATCGGACGGTGATCCTCGTCCCTTTAAACAACACATGTACATGTTTTCAAATAGCCCCTCCCAAAAAAATGTTTTCAAATAGCACACGGTTCACACACGAAAGTCGTGTGCCTACCAAACCGTGGTCGATGCCCCCCCTCGCTGCGCGCGCGATCTGAGTCGTGCGTTGTGATTGGCCAGAACCCAAACCCCACAGATCATATGTCTGCACCATTGGATGCTCCCAGATTGAATAGCAATCCTCATCCCTTTCGACAGGAAATGCAGTCCGTCTAGGAATTGATTTATATGCCAACATGCATGGTAAATGCCAAAAAAATTCTTACATATAGCACACGAGACCTGAACTGCGCCAGCAAATCAAACCGGTGGTAAAATTGTGATTGGTTTACGTGCGAAAAATTTAGAGGCGAAACGATGAACTCACATCTTCATTTCAAAATTAGTACGTCTTCATTTCAAACAAAATTATTCTTTTTGTGCACACGAGCGCTTAGAGGCAACCGTTTGCATAGGCCTTTCCGCGCGTGCGGTGACCGGGGATATTTTCACCCTTTTCACCTAGGCCGCCAACACCCCCCACCGTCCGCCCGCGTTTCACTCGACTAGTCCACCCAATCTCCTTCACCAGCTCGCCCCTCCCCTAGATCCACAGCAGAACCCTCTCCGGCGCCACTGTGCTCATCCCGGCCGTGTGTCCGCTCTTCGGCGTCAAGCCTACCTCCACTGCCGTTCCCAACACGTGGCGGCCCATGCCTCACCGTCTTTGTTTGCTCGACAGCCACCCTCAAGCATATCGATGCAGTAACCCTCGCCTCTCCTGTGGTCCGGCCGGGTTGGCATTAAGAAGCCTGTTAGTTACTGCTCTCCATCGCGGTGAGGCATATTTCCTCGCAATCCCTCTTCCAATTTCGTTTTGTATGTTCCCAAATTGGCTATAAATAACGGAGAGTGTATATATGTTCATTATCTACCTTCCTTACTACATATAAGCTTCATTTGTTCCAATAAGTTACTGCCTATTTACAGATCGCGGGCGCCCGAGTCACACAAACTTAACAAATTAGCCATACATTTTCTAAATTATTGCATGGCATGTTTAGAAAGCTTGATACCAAGTTTTTAGTTTTATGCTTATCCTCCTTTCCTGAGTTTCGCATGTGTTCTATGCAGATGCCGAGTAGCAGTGACAGCACTCATTCAGGCCTTGTATCTTCATTTGATTCAGACAACCCTAGGTCTTCAGTAGATTGTGAGGGATCAAGTAGTTCATGACCCACAAGTGTAGGGGATCTATCGTAGCCTTTTTGATAAGTAAGAGTGTCGAACCCAACAAGGAGCAGAAAGAAATGATAAGCGGTTTACAGCAAGGTATTCTCTGCAAGCACTGAAATTATCGGTAACAGATAGTTTTGTGATAAGGTAATTTGTAACGAGTAGAAAGTAATAAAAGTAAATAAGGTGCAGCAAGATGGCCCAATCCTTTTTGTAGCAGAGGACAAGCCTGTACAAACTCTTATATGAAGGTGTATAACAACACATAATCACCTACATTAAACTCACGCTTTTGTATCCTTTTGTCATGCCATCTTTTAACTTTTTCTTTAAACAGTTTGGCATTCTCATAGGCTTGGGTTCTCCATTCATCCAATGAGCTAATGTCAAATAACCTCTTCTCACCGGCAAGTTTAAAATCATAATTGAGCTCTTTAATAGCCCAATATGCCTTATGTTCTAGTTCGAGAGGTAAGTGACATGCTTTTCCATAAACCATTTTATACGGAGACATACCCATAGGATTTTTATATGCAGTTCTATAGGCCCATAATGCATCATCAAGTTTCTTGGACCAATTCTTCCTGGATCTATTAACAGTCTTTTGCAAAATTAATTTGAGCTCTCTATTACTCAATTCTACTTGACCACTAGACTATGGGTGATAAGGAGATGCAATTCTATGATTAACATCATACTTAGCAAGCATTTTACGAAAAGCACCATGAATAAAATGTGAACCACCATCAGTCATTAAATATCTAGGGACTCCAAATCTCGGAAAAACAACTTCTTTAAGCATCTTAATAGAGGTGTTATGATCAACACTACTAGTTGGAATAGCTTCTACCCACTTAGTAACGTAATCAACAGCAACTAAAATATGTGTATACCCATTAGAGGAAGGAAAAGGTCCCATATAACAAAGCCCCAAACATCAAATGGTTCAATAACAAGTGAATAGTTCATAGGCATTTCTTGACGTCTACTAATATTACCAATTCTTTGACATTCATCACAAGACAAGACAAACTTACGGGCATCCTTGAAGAGAGTACGCCAAATTGCAATACCTTGTGTGCAGTTCTATCTCCAGCATGGTGTCCTCCATAGGGTTCGGAGTGACACTTGCGTAGGATCTATTCCTGTTCATGCTCAGGTACACAACGTCTAATAATACCATCTACTCCTTCTTTATAAAGATGTGGGTCATCCCAAAAGTAATGTCTCAAATCATGAAGAACTTTTTCTTTTGCTGGTATGTGAAACTAGGTGGTATAAATTTAGCAACAATATAATCAGCATACCATGGAGCAGTTCGAGAAGCATTTATGACATTTAATTGTTCATCAGGAAAGCTATCATCAATAGGTAGTGGGTCATCAAGAAAATTTTCTAACCTAGAAAAGTTGTCTGCAACGGGGTTCTCAGCTCCCTTTCTATCAATAATATGCAAATCAAATTCTTGTAGCAGGAAAACCCATCTAATAAGTCTAGGTTTAGCATCTTTATTTTCCATAAGGTATTTAATAGCAGCATGATCAGTGTGAATAGTTACTTTAGAATCAACAATATAAGGTCTGAACTTTTCACAAGCAAATACAACTGCTAAGAATTCCTTTTCAGTAGTAGAATAATTTCTTTGGGCATTGTCTAGAGTTTTACTAGCATGCTGTATAACATTCAATTTCTTATCAACTCTTTGTCCTAGAACAACACCTATAGCATAATCACTAGCATCACACATAATTTCAAAGGGTAAATTCCAATCAGGTGGCTGAATAATAGGTGCAGAAATTAATGCTTTCTTAAGTATTTCAAATGCTTCTACACAATCATCATCAAAGACAAAAGGAATATCTTTTTGTAATAGGTTGGTCAGAGGCCGAGAAATTTTTGAGAAGTCCTTAATGAACCTCCTACAAAAACCGCCATGACCCAGAAAATTTCTTATACCTTTAATGTCCTTGGGACATGGCATCTTTTCAATAGCATCAACTTTAGCTTTATCAACTTCAATACCTCTTTCATAAATTTTATACCCCAAGACAATACCTTCATTAACCATAAAGTGGCATTTCTCCCAATTCAGAACAAGATTAGTTTCTTCACATCTCTGCAAAACTCGATCAAGGTTGCTCAAGCAATCATCAAAAGAGGATCCATAAATAGAGAAATCGTCCATGAAAACCTCACATATCTTTTCACAAAAGTTAGAAAATATAGCCATCATGCATCTTTGGAAGGTAGCAGGTGCATTACATAAACCAAAAGGCATACGTCTATAAGCAAAAGTACCGAAAGGGCAAGTAAAAGTGGTCGTTGTTTGATCATCAGCTGACACAGGTATTTGAGAGAAGCCAGAGTAACCATCTAGAAAGCAAAAATGAGTATGTTTGGATAATCTTTCTAGCATTTGATCAATAAAAGGCAAAGGGTAATGATCTTTTTAGTAGCTTTATTTAATTTACAGAAATCAATTACCATCCTATAACCTGTAATAATTATTTGCGGAATCAATTCATCTTTATCATTAGGAACATCAGAATACCTCCCTTCTTAGGGACACACTGGACAGGACTTACCCACTGACTATCAGCAACGGGATAAATTATACCTGCCTCAAGGAGCTTTAATATTTCCTTTCTTACCACTTCTTTCATCTTAGGATTCACCCATCGTTGGTGATCAATAACTGGTTTGGCGTCTTTCTCCAAATTTATTTTGTGTTGACATAGAGTGGGACTAATGCCCTTAAGATCATCAAGAGTATATCCAATAGAAGCACGGTGCTTCTTCGGAGTTTTCAATAATTTCTCCTCCTCCTTCTCTGAAAGGTTAGCACTAATAATAACAGGATATATCTTATTTTTATCAAGATAAGCATATAAGAGTATCAGGTAATGGTTTAAGCTCAAACACGGGATCACCCTTGGGTGGAGGAGGATCCCCTAGGATTTCAACAGCAAGTTGTGTTTCAGAATAGGTCCCTGTTTAAAGAATACTTCATCTATTTCCCTTCTTTCATTCATGAACACATCATTTTCATGGTCTAGCAAATATTGTTCTAAAGGATCGGTAGGAGGCACGGTAATAGAAGCAAGACCAATAATTTCATATTTACTAGGCAATTCCTCATCACGGGGTTGTCTACTAAATTTAGCAAAATTAAACTCATGAGACATATCCCCTAAACCAACAGAAACAATATCCTTATTGCAGTCTATCTTAGCATTACAGTATTCAAGAAGGGTCTACCAAATATAATGGGACAAAAGCTATCTTGTGGGGAACCAAGAACAAGAAAATCAGCAGGATATTTAGCCTTCCCACACAAGACTTCAACGTCTCTAACAATCCCAATTGGTGAAATAGTATCTCTATTAGCAATCTTAATGGTAACATCGGTATCTTCTATCTCAGTTGATGCAATATCATGCATAATTTCTTTGTATAAGGAAATAGGTATTTCACTAGCACTAGCACCCATATCACACAAGCCATGATAACAATGATCTCCTATTTTAACAGAAATAACAAGCATGCCTACCACAGGTCTATGTTTATCTTTAGCACCAGGTTTAGCAATTCTAGCAGTCTCATCACAAAAGTAAATAACATGCCCATCAATATTATCAGCCAAGAGATCTTTAACAATAGCAGTATTAGGTTCAACTTTAACTTGCTCAGGGGGTTTGTGTGTCCTAATATTACTCTTGTTGACTACAGTTGAAGCTTTAGCATGATCCTTAATTCTAACAGGGAAAGGTGGTTTCTCAACATAAGTAGTGGGAACAACAGGATCATCATAAGTGATATTTTTTTTCTTCAACTTTAATAGGTGCAACTACTTTTGTTTCAATGGGGGGATTATATTTAAACCACTTCTCCTTAGGGAGATCAACATGAGTAGCAAAAGATTCACATAAAGAAGCTATTATCTCAGAGTCGAGTCCATATTTAGTGCTAAACTTACGTAAAACATCAGTATCCATAAAAGATTTAACACAATCATACTTAGGTGTCATACCTGACTCCTTACCTTTGTTGAGATCCCAATCTTCAGAGTTGCGTTTAATTCTCTCCAATAAATTCCATTTGAATTCAATAGTCTTCATCATAATGGAACCAGTACAAGAAGTATCGAGCATGGAGCAATTATTGTCAGAAAGCCGAGCATAAATTTTTTGAATAATCATTTCTCTTGAGAGCTCATGATTGGGGCATGAATATAACATTGACTTAAGCCTCCCCCAAGATTGAGCGATGCTTTCTCCTTCGTGAGGCCAAAAATTATATATATAATTATGATCACGATGAACAAGATGCATAGGATAAAACTTCTGATGGAATTCCAATTTCAACCGTTTGTAGTCCCATTATCCCATATCATCACATAGCCTATACCATGTCAATGCATCTCCCTTCAAAGATAGAGGGAAGACCTTCTTCTTGATAACATCATCGGGCATACCTGCAAGCTTAAATAATCCACAAACTTCATCCACATAGATTAAGTGTAAGTTGGGATGCAATGTTCCATCTCCTGCAAAAGGATTAGCCAGCAGTTTCTCTATCATACCCGAAGGAATTTTGAAGTAAACATTTTCTGTAGGTTGTGGAGAAACTATTTGCTCTACCGGTCAGGGTGAAGATACCCCGAACAAGCCCCTCAAAGGATTATTCTCCATAGTAAAAAGTGACAGTAAATTTCAGCACACTATATAAATTTTTCCTTACCAAATTCGACCTACCAAAGGCGCTTCACTCCCCGGAAACGGCGCCAGAAGAGTGTCTTGATGACCCACAAGTGTAGGGGATCTATCATAGCCTTTTCGATAAGTAAGAGTGTCGAACCCAACGAGGAGCAGAAGGAAATGATAAGCGGTTTTCAGCAAGGTATTCTCTGCAAGCACTGAAATTATCGGTAACAGATAGTTTTGTGATAAGGTAATTTGTAACGAGTAGCAAGTAATAAAAGTAAATAAGGTGCAGCAAGATGGCCCAATCCTTTTTGTAGCAAAGGACAAGCCTGGACAAACTCTTATATGAAGGAAAGCGCTCCTGAGGACACATGGGAATTATCGTCAAGCTAGTTTTCATCACGATCATATGATTCACGTTCGGTACTTTGATAATTCGATATGTGGGTGGACCAGTGCTTGGGTACTGTCCTTACTTGGATAAGCATCCCACTTATGATTAAACCCCATTGCAAGCTTCCGCAACTACAACAGAAGTATTAAGGTAAACCTAACCATAGCGTGAAACATATGGATCCCAATCAGCCCCTTACGAAGCAACACATAAACTAGGGTTTAAGCTTCTGTCACTCTAGCAACCCATCATCTACTTATTACTTCCCAATGCCTCCCTCTAGGCCCAAACAATGGTGAAGTGTCATGTAGTCGACGTTCACATGACACCACTAGACGAATAACAACATACATCTCATCAAAATATCAAACGAATACCAAATTCACATGACTACTAATAGCAAGACTTCTCCCATGTCCTCGGGAACAAACGTAACTACTCACAAAGCATATTCATGTTCATAATCAGAGGGGTATTAATATGCATAATGGATCTGAACATATAATCTTCCACCAAATAAACCAACTAGCATCAACTACAAGGAGTAATCAACACTACTAGCAACCCACGGGTACCAATCTGAGGTTTGGATACAAAGATTGGATACAAGAGATGAACTAGGGTTTGAGATGAGATGGTGCTGGTGAAGATGTTGATGGAGATTGACCACCTCCTGATGAGAGGATCGTTGGTGATGACGATGGTGATGATTTCCCCCTCCCGGAGGGAAGTTTCCCTGGCAGAACAGCTCCGCCGGAACCCTAGATTGGTTCCGCCAAGGTTCCGCCTCGTGGTGGTGGAATCTCGTCCCAAAAGCTTGCTTATTATTTTTTCTCGTACGAAAGACCTCATATAGCAGAAGATGGGCATCGGAGGGCCACCAGGGGGCCCATGAGGCAGGGGGCGCACCTAGGGGGTAGGGCACGCCCCGCACCTTCGTGGCTAGTGGGTGGCCCCCCTCTGGTACTTCTTGCGCTCAATATTTTTATATATTCTGAAAAGTGCTCCCGTGGAGTTTCAGGACTTTTGGAGATGTGAAGAATAGGTCTCTAATATTTGCTCCTTTTCCAGCCCAGAATTCCAGCTACCGGCATTCCCCCTCTTCATGTAAACCTTGTAAAATAAGAGAGAATAGGCATAAGTATTGTGACATAATGTGTAATAACAGCCCATAATGGAATAAATATTGCTACCTCTTGAGCACTGCGTTGGTTTTCCCCGAAGAGGAAGGGATGATGCAGCAAAGTAGCGTAAGTATTTCCCTCAGTTTTTGAGAACCAAGGTATCAATCTAGTAGGAGTCTACGCGCGAGTCCCTCGCACCTGCACAAAACAAATAAATCCTCGCAACCAACGCGATAAGGGGTTGTCAATCCCTACACGGCCACTTACGAGAGTGAGATATGATAGATATGATAAGATAATATTTTTGGTATTTTTGTGATAAAGATGCAAAGTAAAATAAAAGCAAAGGAAATAACTAAGTATTGGGAAATTAATATGATGAAGATAGACCCGAGGGCCATAGGTTTCACTAGTGGCTTCTCTCGAGAGCATAAGTATTCTACGGTGGGTGAACAAATTACTGTTGAGCAATTGACAGAATTGAGCATAGTTATGGGAATATCTAGGTATGATCATGTATATAGGCATCACGTCCGAGACAAGTAGACCGACTCCTGCCTGCATCTACTACTATTACTCCACTCATCGACCGCTATCCAGCATGCATCTCGAGTATTAAGTTAATGAAAACAGAGTAACGCCTTAAGCAAGATGACATGATGTAGAGGGATAAACTCATGCAATATGATGAAAACCCCATCTTGTTATCCTCGATGGCAACAATACAATACGTGCCTTGCTGCCCCTACTGTCACTGGGAAAGGACACCACATGATTGAACCCAAAGCTAAGCACTTCTCCCATTGCAAGAAAGATCAATCTAGTAGGCCAAACCAAACTGATAATTCGAAGAGACTTGCAAAGATAACCAATCATACATAAAAGAATTCAGAGAAGATTCAAATATTGTTCATAGATAGACTTGATCATAAACCCACAATTCATCGGTCTCAACAGACACACCGCAAAAAGAAGATTACATCGAATAGATCTCCACAAGAGAGGGGGAGAACATTGTATTGAGATCCAAAAAGAGAGAAGAAGCCATCTAGCTACTAACTATGGATTTGTAGGTCTGAGGTGAACTACTCACACTTCATCGGAGGGGCTATGGAGTTGATGTAGAAGCCCTCCGTGATAGATGCCCCCTCCGGTGGAGCTCCGGAGCAGGCCCCAAGATGGGATCTCGTGGATACAGAAAGTTGCAGTGGTGGAATTAGGGTTTTGGCTCCGTATCTGATCGTTTGGGGGTACGTAGGTATATATAGGAGGAAGGAGTACGTCGGTGGAGCAACAGGGGGCCCATGAGGGTGGAGGGCGCGCCTGGGGGGTAGGCGCGCCCCCCTACCTCGTGGCCTCCTCTTTTGTTTCTTGACATAGGGTCCAAGTCCCCTGGATCACATTCGGTGAGAAAATCACGTTCCTGAAGGTTTCATTCCGTTTGGACTCCGTTTGATATTCCTTTTCTTCGAAACCCTGAAATAGGCAAAAAACAGCAATTCTGGGTTGGGCCTCCGGTTAATAGGTTAGTCCAAAAAATAATATAAAAGTGGATAATAAAGCCCAATAATGTCCAAAACAGTAGATAATATAGCATGGAGCAATCAAAAATTATAGATACATTGGAGACGTATCAAATATCGATATAAAAGCATGATGCAAAATGGACGTATCAGTAGTCTTGAACGGGATAGAGCTGCAGCAATTACCCTTCCAGTTAGGACATGGAGGAACGCTCCAAGGAAGCCCACACACTAGCCTAAAGGTGTATATGAAGTAACGGAGATTGATTTAAAGTCCTGGGCTCCAACTAAATCAAATAAAGCACGCATGAGGTTCAGGAGTGTGTGTGGATTTGTTGGCAGGGCAAGGCTCAACATTAATCTGCCGGGGTTTCGGAAGACTGACATAGAAACACGGCGAAGGATAGTCCGGGAGATCATGGATCACTTCAATGCTCTAGAGAAGTGGAAAATGCGGGTGGAACACGCTGCACTGAAGAAGGCTACGGATGCTTGGAGAAACTGGAAGCACGTGCTATACAAGAAGTACTTGAGTGAAGGCAAGGACCCAATCCCCGCATACCCCCAAATTACAAAGGCAGACTGAGTAGAATTCAAAAGGGTCAGGGCAAGTCCAGAGTTTGTTGCGAAGAGTTTCAAGCAATCGGAACTTCAGAAGAAGAACATACACCCCACCGTATGGGTGTGGCAGGATACTACGGCATGAAACTGATATGGGAACAGGAGGACAAAGAAGAAGTAGCGGCAGGTGGGAATCCGGCCTTTAGTCAAATCAAGGGCGAACGCGCCAGAGACTACTTGCGAGCACGTGCAAAGAGGCGTGATGACGGAACTTTTACTTTGAAAACGCACGTGACGCAAAACTGTATGAAGTGATGGTAGAAGCTTCCAAGATCCCTGGAAGGTTCTACAGGAACTCAGGGCCATGTGACATTCTGTCCATTGCTCTGGACACAAAAGAGCCCCCTAGCTGTGCAAGGGGTATAGGTGTTAATGTCCCGCACAAGAGGGCTTTCACACTCAGCAAAGAAGAAAGGCTCGGCATGAAAAAGGGGAGGAGTGAAATGAAGCAGAATGCATTGTTTGAAAAGTTGAAGAAGGATATTTATCCAGCTGTTCGAAAGGATGTTGAGGAGTCAATGATGATGCAGAAGACTCTAACACTAACAGATAGCCAGCAGATGGGTGGGGAGGCGGGCATGGATGATGTTGCTTATTGCGCAACAACACTGCACAAGAGTAGTTGTGCATCAGTTGACCCCAGCGACACTGAGTCTGCAGCTGCTCGTGATGATGCTATATCTAATCTATCTGGAATGAAAGACAGACTGAAGGGCGTGCTTACACATTATGAAGGTATATTAAAATGTGCAACATCCTGGGTTTGCCCACCCTTCTTGGAAGATGGCCTCTTCTCGGACAATGTGCCATTGAAGCCGGGCTATGTGAAGTGCTACGTGACTGAAGTAAAGCCTGGATTCAATGAATCCTAGGAGAATTCAATGAGCAAAGGACCATGGGAGAAACACTGTTACATCACATCCAGTGGCCATGAAAGGAAATAGAGTTCATCGATGAGATTCCTGAAGCTCCACCAAGAGCAACCACTGTCGCCCCTCAACCGGTGACGCCCTCCTTGCCATAGCAGCACTCGCGGGCTGATGCATCAACCTGTGATCAGCCAGCCCGACTTTGTGGCGTACAGGCCATGTCAACCTCCGCCCCAAAGCAGCCAGTGGCAAGGCCTACAACTACTGATGGCACACCACCGGTTCAGATGCCGGCCGCTGAAGCAGCGGGGAGAGACCCAGCTGCAGCACATGCTCAGCAGACCAACCTGGTGGAACAGACTGCTAAGCAGTCTGATGCTTTGGAACCGCCTGCTAAGCAGTCTATAGGTCCAGAATCGACTGCTCATCAGTCAGTTGGTCCGCAGGCGCGTGACCAGCATACCAATGCGTCAGCACTTCCTGCTCAGCAAACCAACATGCTGGCACGGCCTCCTTAGCACACTGGCAAGTTGGCACCACCTGCGCAGAAACCCAACATAGCTTCAATGCATGGTCAGCAGTCCGATGCCTCTGCTCCTTGTAACGCACCGAGACCGATGCGCCAGGTGTCTTCCAGTCATTCGCTGTCGTTGCCTTGTCATTCGCTTGCGTGATGCATCTTGCCATGTCATCATATGCATTGCATCTGCATGTTTTCGAAACTTGCATCTGTCCCGGTCTCCCCGTTCCTTCCGTTGTCCATTCTTAGCCCAAAAACACTTGCATGCGCCCGCGGCACCTCTGAAATATTATTTTA
This sequence comes from Triticum urartu, assembly GCF_056163025.1. Taxonomy (NCBI): domain Eukaryota; kingdom Viridiplantae; phylum Streptophyta; class Magnoliopsida; order Poales; family Poaceae; genus Triticum; species Triticum urartu. The sequence goes on along the minus strand of NC_141873.1, from coordinate 324,541,788 downwards.
TAAGTGGCCAGAAAATGTTCTTGGAATGGTATGAAAGTTGGCATGCGGTGTTGTTATGTTGTTAGTAGGTCGCCTGCCAAGTTTCATCGCATTCAGAGTCCGTTTGATGCCCCAACGGTTAACTATAGCGGCATTATAACCGGTCTATCGTCGGACGTTTCCGGTCTCCGGAAACGGTTGCCGGGTTGCATTCCTCCTCTCTCTTCTCAGTCCAACCACACACTTGACCTCGTTTGCCTAACCCCTCTTTGCACAGTGCATCGACCCCTCGCGCGTGTCTAAAACTTACCCGAACCCGACCCAGGTTTGTCGTTACCGATGGTTCCGGATCATCCCCAAACATCTATAAAATATCTCTGTTTTCTTAATTGGACTCCCTATCTATTTATTTCTCGACCATCGGATTTCAATTGGATGATCCAAACTTCCCTCTTTTCCAATATATATAGTGCATCCCTGGTCCATTTCTAGACCAAACCCTAAATTCTAGGCAGTTTGTCCCTCGCGCCGCCGCCAGCAGCTTCTTCCTCGGGATCCCACCCGAGCCAACCCACGCACAGACACCCTTCCTATCTCGTTTTCCCCTATCCACTAAACCAGATCCAGCCCCTCCTGTCAATCCTGACGGCCGTATCATGCATCTAACGGCCAGGAGAGCCCCATGGGCTCCCGCAACCGCCAGCAGTCAGCTGCGTGCCCGCTCGAGAGGAGCCCGAGGCCTCCACGCTGGAGCCACGAGCGCCACCGTTGCTGGAGATGAGTGCCCCGCTGCCCCATGATTCTTCTCCCTCTCCTCTCATTCGTTTCTCTTGGCTCTCTAGCTCCCTGCCTCTCAAGTCTCTCTGTTCTCTCCCCGTGCAGGAGCCGTGGAAGCCATGGCCTGAATTCGGCCTCGAGGTCCCGACGCCGCCATCTGCTGCATCCGCTGCCGCGCAAAGTCCCGCTTCCTCGCCTGCGCCTCAAGTCCGTCCCCGCGTCGTCCCGGGCCTCCCTTGCTTTGCCTTGGTCTGCCACGGCCCCTCGCCCGTGTGCCAAGTTCTTGTTGCGGCCGCCTCAAACTACCATGTCGACGCCTTCCATGGAGTTCCCTACAGCCTCCCGTCAGTGCCGTCTCGAGCAGAACCCCGCCGGTGTGGCCCCGCCACCGCGTGCCTCCGTTTGTCTCTCCCTTTTGTCTTCTCCGACCACCCATGTCGTCCCTCTCAACTCTCTCCTTTTCCTCTGTAGTCCGCCGCCATGGACGTCTGATACGTCTCCGTCGTATCTACTTTTCCAAACACTTTTGCCCTTGTTTTCGACTCTAACTTGCATGATTTGAATGGAACTAACCCGGACTGGCGTTGTTTTCAGCAGAATTGCCATGGTATTATTTATGTGCAGAAACAAAAGTTCTCAGAATGACCTGAAACTTCATGGAGATTATTTTGGAAATAATAAAAAATACTGGCAAAATATCAAGACCAGGGGGCACACCCTAGCCACGAGGGTGGGGGTGCGCCTGCCCCCTAGGCGCGCCCCCTACCTCGTGGGCCCCCTGGAGCTCCTCCGACCTCAACTCCAACTCTAATATTTGTGTTCGGAGAGAAAAAATGAGGGAGAAAGATTCGTCGCGTTTTACGACACGGAGCCGCCGCCAAGCCCTAAACTCTTTCGGGAGGGCTGATCTGGAGTCCGTTCGGGGCTCCGGAGAGGGGAATCCGTCGCCATTGTCATCATCAACCATCCTCCATCACCAATTTCATGATGCTCACCGCCGTGCGTAAGTAATTCCATCGTAGGCTTGCTGGGCGGTGATGGGTTGGATGAGATTTATCATGTAATCGAGTTAGTTTTGTTAGGGTTTGATCCCTAGTATCCACTATGTTCTGAGATTGATGTTGTTATGACTTTGCCATACTTAATGCTTGTCACTAGGGCCCGAGTGCCATGATTTCAGATCTGAACCTATTATGTTTTCATGAATATATGTGAGTTCTTGATCCTATCTTGCAAGTCTATAGTCACCTACTATGTGTTATGATCCGGTAACCCCGAAGTGACAATAATAGGGGCCATTTCCGGTGATGACCATAGTTTGAGGAGTTCATGTATTCACTATGTGTTAATGCTTTGGTCTGGTACTCTATTAAAAGGAGGCCTTAATATCTCTTAGTTTCCGCTAGGACCCCGCTGCCACGGGAGGGTAGGACAAAAGGTGTCATGCAAGTTCTTTTCCATAAGCATGTATGACTATATTCGGAATACATGCCTACATTACATTGATGAATTGGAGCTAGTTCTGTGTCACCCTAGGTTATGACTGTTACATGATGAACCACATCCAGCATAATTCTCTATCACCGATCCATTGCCTACGAGCTTTCCATATATTGTTATTCGCTTATTTACTTTTCCGTTGTTATTGCTATCATCACTACAAAATACCAAAAACATTACTGTTTCTATCATTACCTTTTGCTACCATTACCACTACTATCATACTACTTTGCTACTAAATACCTTGCTGCAGATATTAAGTTTCCAGGTGTGGTTGAATTGACAACTCAGCTGGTAATACTTGAGAATATTCTTTGGCTCCCCTTGTGTCGAATCAATAAATTTGGGTTGAATACTCTACCCTCGAAAACTGTTGCGATCCCCTATACTTGTGGGTTATCAAGACTATTTTCTGGCGCCGTTGCCGGGGAGCATAGCTCTATTCTTTGAGTCACTTGGGATTTATATCGGCTTATCATTATGCAGAACTTGAGAGATCCAAAAACCAAGATTTATCCCTCAACTACGAGTGGAGGTAAGGAACTGCCATCTAGCTCTGCACTTGATTCACCTTCTGTTTTGAGTAAGCTTGCGACTCCTAAACCTGCTTCTGCTATTGATTCTGATATGTCGCATATTATTGATGATGCCACTTCTTCTATGCATGATACTTATGATGAAACTACTGTGCCACTAGGTGAATTTCTTGATGAACAACTTGCTAGGGCTAGAGAGAATGAAATTATTGAAACTGATAATACTGATGAAAGTGATTATGAAGGCTCTCCTAATAAGTATGAATTACCTGTTGTGCCTGAGGGCTATGTTATGGATGAAGAAACTAAAAGAGACTTTCTTGCTTGCAATGATAGAAGTGATCTTAAGAAATTATTAGCTAAGCTTAAACAAAAAACTCTGAATGCTAGAATGAAATATGATCCTGCTTATGCTACTTCACCTATCTTTGTTACTGATAAGGATTATGAATTCTCTATTGATCCTGATATAATTGCTTTGGTTGAATCTGATCCTTTTTATGGCTATGAATCTGAAACTGGTGTGGCACATCTTACTAAATTAAATGATATAGCCACCCTGTTCACTAATGATGAGAGAACTCGCTACCTTTATATCCTTAAAATATTTCCGTTCTCATTAAAGGGTGATGCTAAGATATGGTTTAATTCTCTTGATCTTGGTTGTGTGCGTAGTCCCCAGGATATGATTTATTACTTCTCTGCTAAATATTTCCCTGCTCATAAGAAACAAGCTGCCTTAAGGGATATATATAATTTTGTGCAAATTGAAGAAGAGAGTCTCCCACAAGCTTGTGGGAGGCTTCTCCAATTACTTAATGCTTTGCCTGATCACCCTCTTAAGAAAAATGAAATACTTGATATCTTTTATAATGGACTAACCGATGCTTCCAGAGATTACCTGGATAGTTGTGATGGTTCTGTTTTCAGGGAAAGAACACCGGATGAAGCTGAAATTCTATTGAATAATATGTTGACAAATGAAAATAATTGGACACTTCCTGAGCCTATTCCCAAACCAACTCCGAAGAAAAGGGGTATTCTATTTCTCAGTCCCGAAGATATGCAAGAGGCAAAGAAATCCATGAAAGAAAAGGGTATTAAAGCTGAAGATGTTAAGAATTTACCTCCTATTGAAGAAATACATGGTCTTAATTTACCGCCTGTTGAAGAAATATATGGTTTTAATCCATCACCTATTGAAGAAACACATGGTCTTGATAACCCGACACAGGCAGTAAAGGTAAATTCTCTCTATAAATATGATAAAGCTGAAATCCCATTTACTAAGGTTGCTAGCCCTTGCCTGGATGAGTTTGATGGCTTTATGGTCAAACAAGAAAACTTCAATGCTTATTTTGGTAGAGAATTAAAACGCAGTGCTGATATGCTTGAACACTTGGGTGATTATATGGCTAATGTCAAAGGTGAACTTAAACTTATTAGTAAACATGCTTCTATGGTTACCACTCAAGTAGAACAAGTACTTAAAGCTCAAAATGATTTGCTCAATGAATTGAATAATAAGAATAATGACTATGCTGTTAGAGTGGCTACTAGAACTGGTAAAATGACTCAGGAACCTTTGTATCCCGAAGGACACCCTAAGAGAATTGAGCAAGATTCTCAGAGAAATAATATAGATGCACCTAGTCCTTCTAAAAGGAAGAAAAAGAAAAATGATAGGACTATGCATGCTCCTAGTGAACCTATTGTTGAAACACCTGAGAATCCAAATGATATTTCTATTTCTGATGCTGAAACACAATCTGGTAATTAACATGAAACTAGTGATAATGTAAATGATAATGTTCATGTTGATGCTCAACCTAGTAATGATAATGATATAGAAATTGATCCTGCTGCTGATCTTGATAACCCACAATCAAAGATTCAATGTTATGATAAGAAAGACTTTGTTGCTAGGAAACACGGTAAAGAAAGAGAACCATGGGTTCAAAAACCCATGCCTTTTCCTCCCAAACCATCCAAGAAAAAGGATGATGAGGATTTTGAGCGCTTTGCTGAAATGATTAGACCTATCTTTTTGCGTATGCGATTAACTGATATGCTCAAAATGAATCCTTATGCTAAGTACATGAAGGAAATTGTTACTAATAAAAGAAAGATACCAGAAGCTGAAATTTCCACCAAGCTTGCTTATTATACTTTTAAAGGTGGTATACCAAAGAAACTTGGGGATCCAGGAGTACCCACTATACCATGCTCCATTAAAAGAAACTATGTTAAAACTGCTTTATGTGATCTTGGAGCCGGTGTTAGTGTTATGCCTCTCTCTTTATATCGTAGACTTGATTTAAATAAGTTGACACCTACTGAAATATCTTTGCAAATGGTTGATAAATCAACTGCTATACATGTCGGTATTTGTGAGGATGTGCATGTTGTGGCTGCAAACCTTACTATTTTAACGGACTTTGTTATTCTTGATATTCCCGAGGACGATAGTATGTCTATTATTCTTGGAAGACCATTTTTGAATACTGCAGGGGATGTTATTGATTGCACCAAAGGCAATGTCACTTTTCATGTTAATGGTAATGAGCATACGGTACACTTTTCGAGGAAACAACCTTAAGTCCACAGTATCAATTCTATTGGAAAAATTCCATCGATTATTTTTGGAGGTTTTGAATTTCCTCTTCCTACTGTCAAGAAGAAATATGATATTCTTATTGTTGGGGATGTGCATTTCCCTGTTGAGGTAACCTAGTGTTATTCGAAAATTCTCCAGTTCCATGTTATTCAGAATGAGTTTGTTAACAAGACTTGATCAACCTTGTTAATGGATTCCTTTTGATGATCATGAGATGGATGAATTTAGAAAACACAACTCTCTGTACCCTCTTTTTACTTTCTGTTATTTATATTAAATAAAATAAAAATAGTATTTTCTGTCTGTTATCTGAATTATCCGTGCAATATAAAAATACCCCGAAAATAAAAGTTCTCCAAATGCCCTAAAATTTAAATATGATTTTTTCTGGAATATTTGAGAATATTTGGCACTAAGAACACAGCAGGGGGGCATCCACCTGGACACGAGGGTGGAGGGCGCGCCCTACCCCCTAGGCGTGCCCCCCTGCCTCGTGGGCCCACGGTGGCCCTCCTCCACTTCTTCCTGCACCCACACACTCCTTCTTCCTCCCACAAATACCATTATCCAGCTCAAGCATGAGTTCTAACTCATTTTGCTGTGATTTTTGATCTCCTTGCTCAAAGCACCTCTCACAAAACTGCTTTGGGGGATTGTTCTTTGGTATGTGACTCCGCCAATGGTCCAATTAGTTTTTGTTCTAGTGCTTTATTCATTACATATTTTTGCTGCTTAGGTGGCCCTGTTCTTGAGCTTGCATGTCAAATTTATGTGGTTCCAAGTAGTTTTGATGCATGATATAGGCTCTAGGCACTTGTAGGAGTAGTTGCTATCAATTTTGCTGAGTTTGGTTCACTTTTATTTGAAGTTACTAAAAATTTCAGAATTTTTCAGAAAATAATGAAGAGATTTTTGAGGGGCTAATCGAGCCGAAGCTCGAAGGAAAAGCAAAATGAAGAAGCAAAGAGGCCCAAATATAATCTGCCTCGCATCGCGGAGGTTCGGCCGTGTGAATGGCCTTGTGATGATTCCTTGAGAGCAGTCAGGATTTATGATGATTTCTATGAATTGGCTGAGATTGCAGGCCTCACCGCCTTCCTCCACGACCAGCGCGAACAGTATCTCTTACTCACCAATATCTTTGTGCAAAACTTTCATTTCCATGCTAGGAGCTCACCACCTACGGTGGAGTTTTATTTATATGATGAGCATAAGGAGATGTTACTTCGTAATTTTTGTCGGTTTTGTTTGATCCCTTTCGAGGGCATCATAGAGGAACCACATCGCGGCGATGTGGATGGGTTTATTGATACCATCACTGTAGGGGAAACGAGGAAGGTTTCCGATGGACGAACTACTAGCATACACTTTCCTGTGCTATGTTACTTTGCTATATTTGCTAGTAGATGCTTAATTGGGCGCGGAAACTGTGGAAACCTGAGTGCCCCTGATATTGTTATTTTGTGCCACGCCTTATTTCGTGATGATACATTCAGCATGGGTGCTATTATTGCAAAGCGGTTAAATCTTAACCGTACTAAGGGCCCCATCTTTGCAGGCATCTTCGCCTCGCGCCTAGCTGCACATTTTAACATACCTATTAGGCATTATGAGAAGGAAGAAAAATTGTTGCCTCCTGTTTATTTAGATTATAAGATTATGGCAGCACACGATTTTATTGTTAAGAATAGGGGAAATGATCTCAAATACAAATTGTTCTTTGATAAAAATCATCCTGAGACTATTACCCTGCCTGCTCCTTCCTTGTTTGATTTATCTGCTGGCAAGTACCTTGTTCCGTTGGAGGCTATTCACACCTACCGAAACCCTACATCAGCCACAGAGCCAGAGTCGGAACCACAAATTGATCCTCCACGACGGTCTAATTACCAGTGGGATCCGGAGATGATTGCCAACCAGTGGCAATCAGAGTCTTCTTCTTCGCAGTACGACCCCAACTATTACTATGGATATCCGCCAGGCCAACCGTGGCCATAGACCAACTTAGGCCAAAAGCCTAAGCTTGGGGGAGTACGTATCTCTCACCGACATTACATTCATGTTCACACACTCATTGCTAGATGTCGGTGCTCATACTTTTTCATTGTAATATCCATGCTAGTATATTTTCTCTTTTTATGCTTTCTTCTTGTGTGTTTAATAAACCTTAAGAAAAACCAAAAAAATAGTTGTAGCTTTTAATTAGTTTACTTTCCATGCTTATAGTAGTAATTAAAAAGAAAACCCAAAAAGATTTCTGTTCTTCTTTTGCTTGTTGGGAGCTTTCCCGTGTAAATAGTTTTATTTATTTTCTTTTCTTTGGGGGTCGATAGGAGAACCTTAATTAAACTATTAAAGTGGCTCTTATATGCATTATTGTTGATCTGACAAAAGATCCCATATTGCCTTGTCTTCTCCTATTTATTGAATGCTTGCAGATTCCAGCTTAGTCCAATGCACGTGCACTGTTATTATTCACATCATTCGGTCGTGCAAGTGAAAGGCAATTATGACGATATATGATGGACTGATTGAGATGGGAGAAGCTGGTATGAACTCGACCTCTCTTGTTTTTGTAAATATGATTAGTTCATCGTTTCTGATTCAGCCTATTATGAATATACATGTTCGCAATGACAATTAGAGATCATAGTTTCTTATGCCATGCTTAATTAGCTAGGAGCTTATAATGGTTTACCTTGCGTGCCAACACTCTATTAAAATGGTTGTGATGTGGTATGATAGGGTGGTATCCTCTTTTGAATGATTCGAGTGGCTTGACTTGGCACATGTTCACGCATGTAGTTGAAACAAAATCAACATAGCCTCTACGATATTTATGTTCATGGTGGATTATATCCTACTCATGCTTGCATTCGGTGTTGATTAATTTTAATGCATGTTCATGACTGTTGTCGCTCTCTAGCTGGTCGCTTCCCAGTCTTTTTCTAGCCTTCACCTGTACTAAGCGGGAATACTGCTTGTGCATCCAATCCCATAAACCCCAAAGTTATTCCATATGAGTCCACTATACCTTCTATATGCGGTATCTACCTACCGTTCCAAGTAAATTTGTATGTGCCAGACTCTAAACCTTCAAATAAATATCTTGTTTTGTATGCTCGAATAGCTCATGTATCAACTAGGGTTGTCCGTATCTTCCATGTTAGGCGGGTTATTCTCAAGAGGAGTGGACTCCGCTCCTCACTCACGAGAAAGTGGCTGGTCACCGGGATGCCCAGTCCCATGCTATATGCAAATCAAATCAAAGTAATTGCAAACAAAACTCCCCCTGGGACTCTTGTTAGTTGGAGGCACTCGTTGTTTCGAGCAAGCCATGGATTGATGCTTGTTGGTGGAGGGGGAGTATAAACTTTATCATTCTGTTTGGGAACCGCCTATAATGTGTATAGCATGGAAGATATCACCATCTCTTGGTTGTTATGTTGACAATGAAAGTATATCGCTCAAAATATTATTCACCTCTATTTCAAAACCGAGCTCTGGCACCTCTACAAATCCCTGCTTCCATCTGCGAAGGGCATATCTATTTACTTTTATGTTGAGTCGTCATCCTCTTATTAAAAAGCACCATTTGGAGAGCACCGCTGTCATTTGCATTCATTACTGTTAGTTTACATTGAGTATGACTTGACTGGATCTCTTTTACCATGAATTACAATGTCTAGTCAGTCCTTGATCTTTAAAGGTGCTCTGCATTTATGTTTTGCGGTCTCAGAAAGGGCTAGCGAGATACCATCTTGTTGTATCATACTATGATTGTTTTGAGAAAGTGTTGTCATCCGAGATTTATTATTATTGCTCGCTAGTAGATTATGCCATTGATATGAGTAAACATGAGACCTAAGAGTTATTGTGAATATGGTTAGTTCATAATCTTTGCTGAAAACTTGAATGCTGGCTTTACATATTTACAACAACAAGAGCAAATAGAGTTTGTAAAAGTTTTTCTTTATCACTTTCAGTTTATCAATGAATTGCTTGAGGACAAGCAAAGGTTCAAGCTTGGGGGACTTGATATGTCTCCGTCGTATCTACTTTTCCAAACACTTTTGCCCTTGTTTTGGACTCTAACTTGCATGATTTGAATGGAACTAACCCGGACTGACGCTGTTTTTAGCACAATTGCCATGGTGTTATTTATGTGCAGAAACAAAAGTTCTCGGGATGACTTGAAACTTCACGGAGATTATTTTTGGAAATAATAAAAAATATTGGCAAAAGATCAAGACCAGGGGGCCCACACCCTAGACACGAGCGTGGGGGTGCGCCTGCCCCCTGGGCGCGCCCCCTACCTCGTGGGCCCCCTGGAGCTCCTCCGACCACAACTCCAACTCTATATATTCGTGTTCGGAGAGACAAAAATCAGGGAGAAAGATTCATCGCGTTTTATCTGGAGGGCTGATCTGGAGTCCGTTCGGGGCTTCGGAGAGGGGAATCCGTCGCCATCGTCATCATCAACCATCCTCCATCACCAATTTCATGATGCTCACCATCATGCGTGAGTAATTCCATCGTAGGCTTGCTGGACGGTGATGGGTTGGATGAGATTTATCATGTAATCGAGTTAGTTTTGTTAGGGTTTGATCCCTAGTATCCACTATGTTCTGAGATTGATATTGCTATGACTTTGCTATGTTTAATGCTTGTCACTAGGGCCCGAGTGCCATGATTTCAGATCTGAACCTATTATGTTTTCATGAATATATGTGAGTTCTTGATCCTATCTTGCAAGTCTATAGTCACCTACTATGTGTTATGATCCGGCATCCCCGAAGTGACAATAATCGGGACCACTTCCGGTGATGACCGTAGTTTGAGGAGTTCATGTATTCACTATGTGTTAATGCTTTGGTCCGGTACTCTATTAAAAGGAGGCCTTAATATCCCTTAGTTTCCTCTAGGACCCTGCTGCCACGGGAGGGTAGGACAAAAGTTGTCATGCAAGTTCTTTTCCATAAGCACGTATGACTATATTCGGAATACATGCCTACATTACATTGATGAATTGGAGCTAGTTCTGTGTCACGCTAGGTTATGACTGTTACATGATGAACCACATCCGGCATAATTCTCTATCACCGATCCATTGCCTACGAGCTTTCCATGTATTGTTCTTCGCTTATTTACTTTTCCGTTGTTATTGCTATCATCACTACAAAATACCAAAAACATTACTTTTGCTATTGTTACCTTTTGCTACTATTACCACTACTATCATATTACTTTGATACTAAATACCTTGTTGCAGATATTAAGTTTCCAGGTGTGGTTGAATTGACAACTCAGCTGCTAATACTTGAGAATATTATTTGGCTCCCCTTGTGTCGATTCAATAAATTTGGGTTGAATACTCTACTCTCGAAAACTTTTGCGATCCCCTATACTTGTGGGTTATCAACGTCCCGACACAGGAGCTCGCTGTCCACCGCACCCTGATTCCTCGTCCTTGACCGGATCTGTGCTCCATCCCGCCGTTCCCAGTGTACCCCACGATCGCCTCGCCAGCCTTCCCTGTAGCCCGCCGTTGTTGTCCCATGCGCCGTGCCCTGTTCGTCTGTAGCGAGCGCGCCCCTGCGCGTTGACCAGCCGATGCTGCTTCCCGATCGAGTGTCTGGGCTGGCCTCGCCTTGTGCCTCATCGCGGCCCAGCAAGGCGCCGAGGCCCAGCCTCTCCACCAGCCCGTCTCTTCCACCAACCGGGCCAAGGCCCAATGTGAGCAACCTTGCCCAGATCCAGTTTTGGCCCATTCTTGTTTTTTTCGTTCCTGCGAATTTAGCTATTTCCAGGTGTTTGTCAGTTTTGCAGAAAAAACCTTCTAGTTCATGCATTTAATAACTCTCATACCGTGCATCGGGTTAAAATAAATTATATATGAAAAATGCTTAGATTTTCGTCTAGTTTCGTAATATGCCACTTTCATCCATGTTAAAGATGTTTAAAATTATGTTTGCTTATAAAATTTGCATAATTGTCATGTTAAAATGATTTAATTCATATCTAAATAACCGCAGCTCCAAATTTAATAAACTTTATATATAAATGGGGTAGAAAAATGCCTAGTTTAACATGATGTACTTACTTCACATGTTTAACAACTCTAAAATATGGTTTAGGGCAGAATAGTACCAAATCCATAAATTGCATATGAGGATTTTTCGGAATTGTTGTTTGTTATTTCCGGACTCATTTAAACTTGCCTAGATAGGTAGTTCTCATATGCTTCACCCCTTGCCATGTTTAATAACATTTAATACTGTTGGGTACATAAACGAGAGTGAACTAAATGTTTGAATGTGGTGTTTCATCAATATGCAACTCGTTGCATATTGAGCTCCACTTAATTTGTAGTATTGTTTGTGCATATTGCCATGCCATGCCTCATTAAACGGGGCATGCATCATACTTGGTTGTGCATCATGCCGTGTTTATGTGATGGTTGTTTACTATGTTGCTTGCTTCTTTCCGGGTTGCTTCTCTTGTTAGCTTTGGTTCCGTTCCGGAGTTGTGAGTATTCGTTTGACTTCATCCGTTTGTCTTCTTCATGGACTCGTTCTTCTTCCTTGCGGGATTTCAGGCAAGATGACCATACCCTCGATATCACTTCTATCTTTGCTTGCTAGTTGTTCGCTCTACCGCTATGTCGCGCTACCTACCACTTGTTATATCATGCCTCCCATATTGCCATGTCAAGCCTCTAACCCTCCTTCCTAGCAAACCGTTGTTTGGCTAAGTTACCGCTTTTGCTCAGCCCCTCTTATAGCATTGTTAGTTGTAGGTGAAGTTGAAGATGGTTCCATGTTGGAACATGGATATGTTGGGATATCACAATATCTCTTATTTAATTAATGCATCTATATACTTGGTAAAGGGTGGAAGGCTCGGCCTTATGCCTGGTGTTTTGTTCCACTCTTGCCGCCCTAGTTCCCGTCATACCAGTGTTATGTTCCTTGATTTTGCATTCCTTACGCGGTTGGGTGTTACACTCCTATAGCCCAACAGTCCGTCACAGCAGCACCGCCAGCTCAGCGGTCTGGCATAGATAAATCGTCTGCTAAGAAGTCCGTCCAAGCTTCACCGTCTGCTCGGCAGTCTACCTTGCAGGCAACCAGACGTTCTGCCAGAAATGCTTCAAGTACCAAGAAGGAAGTGGCCAAAAAGGCTACAACCACCACCACGAGGAAGCGCAACGGGAGAGTGAAGAGGAAAGAGAACGATTGCCTCTTACTTAAAGCATTCATCACACAAAACCAAATTAACAGCGGCTTGTTCGAATCGGGGAGTAATATTATTTCTGACGCCATGGATGATGAAGAAGTAGAATTGTTGCTTGCTAAAAGGAAAGAAGACATACTTGAAGCACGCAATTACTTCCATGGCCAGCCATTTCTTGTTGGCGAATACTTTGATGAGTGCAGCTCCAGTTGCCGTGAGTTACATGAATATTGCATGGATCAAATGTCAGTAGGTTATCATGTTTTAATAGTCCATTACAATAGAGATCATTTCCGACATGATGCTGGTTCCATCAATGTGAGTTTCGAGGACTTACATCTCTTCTTCAACTTCAACGTGATTGATGCCACTCTTGTTAGATGCCTGATTTTTAAGTACTTAACAAACTATGATCAACTTCTCCATACAATGTTGTAATGATAAATAGCTAACCGCATTTTATTCCTCTCGGGGGATTAAATGCACGGAGAAGAATAAGGGAGAGTGTGTATTCAATAGATCCTACATTAGCAAATGGCACAACATTAGATGGTAAGGACCGACGGGATTGGGCCGTTAACACAGTCCTCCGTATCTTTGAAAACACGTCCCATGCACAATCATTTCTCTGGCCATATCATGAACGGTAAGTCAAGTAAACAACCACGCATACACTGATTGTCTTTCAGATTTCAACATCATTCGTAAGTTCATGTCTTTCTTAATATGTAGCAGTCACTGGAGATTGGTATTCATTGTTCCAAACAAGAACACAGATTACTACATCGATTCTCTTAGAGAGTCAACATATGCTCAGGATCTGATGCATGTTCAGCAATTCTTGGATAGGTATTGAATTCTATGATGTTGAAATTAATTTGCATTCATATATGGTTCAATAATTGATGTTGTCAAAATTCATCATCATTTGCAGTGTGCTCGCAATTTGGAAAACTAAACCAGGGAACCTGTTCAAGATGGAACAACCCGTTCAGCACGAGATCGTTTCTCCGGTAACACACCGAAATCCGTTATTTTCAGAAAATTTATCCAACAGTCTGCAAATACCTTTCCTTACGCTAGTCAAATGTTCAAGCTTCTAAATAAACCTCTTTCTATTTTGTCCAGAGAAAAAATAATACATCTAACACGGGTTAGGTTGTTCCTAACAGGACAAATACATGACTAATTTTGTACAAAAAATTTCAGTGTCCTCAGCAAGAAGCAGGGACCAACCTTTGTGGATACTATGTTTGTAGACACATGATCTCCGTCTGCAAATCTGCTGATAGTTGTAAAGATCCTCGCGAATTAGTACCAATAAGTCTGTCTTAATTAATATCTTCTACTCCACTCATATGGCACATTCTGATCTTAAAAATACTGCAGCTCATCTTAAAACCGAGGACCCCTGAACCGCTCTCGGCTGGTGAATTGCTGATGGTTCGGAGATTTATCAGCGACTTCTTCCTGGATCACTACATCAATCCCACTGGTGATAATGAAGATTTCAGCATGCCTTCTCCTGAAACATTGAGTAAGATTTAGCCGCTAAACATATAACGCATGGATCCATTGTTTTCCATCTGATGAGGTCTTCGTATTTCGTACACTATGATTAATTATGTAATGCATATATGTGTGGAAAATCATTGGAATTTAGATACCATATGTTCAATTGCAATTGTTGCGAAATCTGATGAATGTTCTTCCTGTGGACACTATTTGTTCAATTGAATATTGTGGCGAATTTTCTTTTTGCGTGCCGATTCAAAATGGGATATTTTTGTTTATTTGTTCAATTGAATATTGTGGCGAATTTGCTTTTTGCGTGCCGATTCAAAATGGGATATTTTTTTAACCTGGCAATTGCTCCGCACACGGTTCAACTAAATGAGTGTGTGCGATCCACATCGGACAGCATACGTCAATCATAGCGGAACCGTCAGTGATACACAGCAGATCACAAACGATTTGCAGTGCTACTACATGTGCATAGGTTCTCCGGAACCGTTTGTGATATCGTGTTATCGCACACGAGAACTAGGAGTAAACCGTGCCCAATGCAAAATACAATCCTGGTCGTATTTTTTTCAGGAAACGTGTGGGATCCCAAATGAAAAGCACACGTCACTCTTGCGGCAACCTCAGTGATACCAAACAAATCACAAACGGTCTGCAGCACTTGTATGTGTGCGAAGGGGCTCCTGGACCATTTGTGATAGAACATTATCACATATGGTAATTGTTGGAAAACGTGTGCGATGGAGTCTAGCATGGCAGACGGGTTACGCAGAAAACTCGTGTGCGATAGGGCACAAATCGCACATAGTTCATACGTTGGCCCGGGTGCCTTACATACAGTTTCCCAAACGGTTTGTTACGACAGACCGTATGGTTTCACTACGTCATTACAAATGCTTAATCACTCATACCACACGTGCGAAAGAATTTAGTGTGTGCTGCATTGCACACGATTACATTTTGGAAGGCCTCTGGATCACTGTTCCATATCCCCAACGGTTTCTGAGTCGTGTGGGAAGGACCCCCTATCGCACACACTCACTTGGCAACGGTTCTGAAGGCCGTCACGGAAAGAGGTTAAAAACCATTTGTTTAGCACAGACGCGCACCAGTGGGTGTAGCTAATATGCGAGTGTGTTTCATGAATGGATCAATGATTAAGCATAATGGGCTAGGGATAACTTGCTTTAGCGTTGATATTTTGAAATACATGGTTGCTTGTTGATATGGTTGAGTATTTAAATCTTCATGTCAAAACTAGACTATTGCTTTGAATCATATAAAAGTACAAATGTCCATGCTATAAAGAAAAGAATATGTGATGAACATGTTAGGCAGCATTCCACATCAAAAATTCTGTTTTTATCATTTACCTACTCAACGACGAGCAGGAATTAAGCTTGGGGATGCTGATATGTCTCCAACATATCTACAATTTTTTATTATTCAATGCTATTATATTATCATTCTTGGATGTTTTACAATCATTTTATAGAAACTTTATATCATTTTTTGGGAGTAACCTATTGACATAGTGCCAAGTGCCAGTTGCTATTTTTTGCTTGTTTTTTTACTTCACAGAAAATCAATACCAAATGGAGTCCAAACGCAGTGAAACTTTTTGTGGATTTTTATGGACCAGAAGACACCAGATGGGCCGGAGAAGCACCTGGGGGTGCCCCGAGGGGGGCACAACCCAACAGGGCGCGCCTGGGCCCCCAGGCGCTCCCAGGTGGGTTTTGCCCACCTCCATGGCCTCCCGCACTGCTTATTTGCTCTATAAATACCCAAATATTCCAGAAACCCTAGGGTAGTCGACGAAAATCAATTCTAGTCGCCGCAGAGGGGTTCATCATCCTCATTGGTGCCTCTTCGATGATGCATGAGTAGTTCATTGTAGACCTACGGGTCCGTTGTTAGTAGCTAGATGGCTTCTTCTCTCTCTTTTGATTCTCAATACAATGGTCTCTTGGAGATCTATTTGATGCAACTCTTGTGTTTGTTGGTATCCGATGAACTTTGAGTTTATGCTTAGATCTATGTTTTTATCCATGAAAGTTATTTGAGTCTTTTGATCTCTTATATGCATGATTACTTATAGCCTCGTATTTCTTCTTCGAATCTTTAGTTTAGTTAGGCCAATAGATCGATTTCTCTTGCCATGGGAAGAGGTGATTTGTGATGGGTTCGATCTTACGGTGCTTGATCCCAGTGACAGAAGGGGAACCGACACGTATGTATCGTTGCTATTAAGGATAACAAGATGGGGTCTATTTCTACATAAATAGATCTTGTCTACATCATGTCATCGTTCTTATTGCATTACTCCGTTTCTCCATGAACTTAGTACACTAGATGCATGCTGGATAGCGGTCGATGTGTGGAGTAATAGTAGTAGATGCAGGCAGGAGTCGGTCTACTAATCTTGGAAATGATGCCTATATAATGATCATTGCTTGGATATCATCATGATTATTCGAAGTTCTAAAAATTGCCCAACAGTAATTTGTTTACCCACCGTATGCTATTTTTCTCGAGAGAAGCCACTAGTGAAACCTAAGGCCCCCGGGTCTCTTCTTTATTATATTTGCCTTTGCGATCTATTTTTATTTGTTTTTATTTTCAGATCTATTAATCCAAAAATACAAAAATACCTTGTTGCAATTTTTATTTATTTATTTTATCTCGCGTTCCCGCGAGATCTATTTATCCAATCTACTACAATTTACCTATCTTTTTACCCGTGAGGGATTGACAATCCGTCTCTTACATCGGGTTGCAAGTATTTGCTCTTTGTGTGCAGGAGCTGTTTACGTGGTGTTGCGTGGTTCTCCTACTGGTTCGATAACCATGGTCTCAGCACTGAGGGAAATACCTACCGTAGTTGTGCTGCATCATCCCTTCCTCTTTGGGGAAATACCGATGTAGTTCAAGCCGCATCTTCATCTTGCTTAAGGCGTTACTCCATTCTTCCATGAATAATACACTACATGCATGCTGGATAGCGGTCGATGTGTGGAGTAATAGTAGTAGATGCAGAACCATTTTGGTCTACTAGTCTCAGACGTGATGCCTATATACATGATCATTTCCTTGTATATCGTCATAATTATTTGCTTTTCTCTCAATTTCCCAACAGTAATTTGTCTACCCACCGTAT
The DNA here is from genome assembly GCF_056163025.1 of Triticum urartu. NCBI lineage: Eukaryota > Viridiplantae > Streptophyta > Magnoliopsida > Poales > Poaceae > Triticum > Triticum urartu. Next base: position 324,524,459 of record NC_141873.1, on the reverse strand, counting down.
GCTATTTTCATGAGAGATGCCTCTAGTGAAAACTATGGCCCCAGGGTCTATTTTCTATCATATATTAAAACCAAAAATACCTTGCTGCAATTTTATTTTGTTTTGTTTTTTATCTATCTATCAAAAACTATATCATTTAATCTTGCTCATAATCATGGAGGGACTGACAACCCCTCTACACGTTGGGTTGCAAGTATTTATTGTTTGTGTGCAGGTGTTCTTTACATAGTGTTGCTTGGTTCTCCTACTGGATTGATAACCTTGGTTTCATAAGTGAGGGAAATACTTAGCTCTACTGTACTGCATCATCCTCTCCTCTTCGAGGAAATCCCAATGCAACTCACAAGTAGTAGCAGGATGATGATACGTCTCCAACGTATATATTATTTTTTATTCTTGCGTGCTATCATATTATCAATTTTATGTATTTTATATGCAATTTTATATCATTTTTGGGATTTAACCTATTAACCCAGTGCCCAGTGCTAGTGGTTGTTTTCCGTTTGATTTTGGTTTTACAGAAAATCCCTATCAAATGGAGTCCAAACGCTACGAATTTTTTTTGACAATTTTTTCTGGACCAGGAGAGATCCTAGAAGCTTCGGGGGAGGACCAGAAGCCAAACAAGGAGACGACAAGACAATAGGGCATGCCCCGATGTCTTGTGGGCCCCTTGTGGCCCCCTCTGACCTAATTCCAGCGCTATAAATTCCCAAATAATCAAAAAAAACAGAGCGAGACTCGAAACAATTCTTCCACTGCCGCAAGTCTATGTTCTTCCATGATCCTATCTGGAGACTTTTCCCGTAATCTACCAAAGGGGGAAGCGATCATGGAGGGCTTCTATCACTACTGCATGATGCTACTGACGCGACACTACGATCAGAGACCCCTCGAGAAACTGTGTGTGATGCAATAATTGCAAATGGTGGTGTATGAAAACCGTCAAAAAAGGTGCAAAACGTTTGCGATGGAGGATGCATCAAACACGGTTCAGATTTTAGTTGCGTGCGCGATGAAGGGCATACATCCCAGTTCAATTAACTATTTGCGATGAGGAGGAACAAAAAAACGGGCAGCCAGATGAAGGCGTGTGCGATACACAGCATACGGTTCACTCGGATGAACTATTTGTGATTAGGCGACACAAAAGAAACGGGCAGCCAGATGAAGGTGTGTGCGATATACAGCATACGGTTCACTCGAATGAAATGTTTGTGATTAGGAAACACAAAAGAAATGGTCAGCCAGATCAAGGTGTGTGCGATATACGGCATGCGGTTCACTCGGATGAACTGTTTGCGTTGACACAAGAGAACAGAAACGGTTCAACTTAACAAGACGTGTGTGTTGTGCGATGGGATTGCATGCGGTTCACTCGGCCCTTGTCGTCAGTGTGTGACCTCTATGGCAACCGTTCGCTCCCCAGGTGCCTCTTCGTGTACCGTGGCAACCGTCCACCGACTCTTCGCCTTCCCTCTCGATTTGGAACTGTTGTCGCACGCTAGCTTTTCCTCCCTCCTCCATTTGCCTTCACCCTTTCTTCTGCCATTGTTTGATCGTCTTCTCCATGGAGGGAACAAGCTGGAAACGACCCCGTTATTCTTGCCCCGATCTGAATGATGACGCGGTGGAGGAACTCATTGATTGGTGTGACGTCATCACCTCGGCTAGCATGGCAGGTTCGTTCAAGACCATTCTTGACTCAACTAATAACATCATTACAAGGAACCCAAGGGTCCAGGAGCGGTTTGATCTCCCCTATCTTCTTCGTCGTGACCCTGTTGACTGGCGCGGGGACGAGGGAAGCCTCTCCTTGTGTAAGTTGATGCCGCTTGATAATGATACGTATGATGTTAAGATGCCATCGCTTGAGGGCAAGGCTTGGGCAGGCGAAAATGGAGACTGGGTTGTTTATATTGGGTACAACTGTGAATGGGAACTTGTGAATGTGTACACTCGTCACCGGGTTCCACTTCGAAAAATCTCAGGCCACTGCCCAGAGGTTGAGTACACTGGTATTCTACGTGAGTTCAAATACGATCATGTTGACTGTCGTCTACGGAAGATAGCAATTTGTCGAGTTCCTAACCTCTCTTGGGGTTATAGGAATGCTTGTGTTGTCGCTATCTTCGACAAGCTTGTTGCCGTCCTTCCTGGTTCGACTCGATGGATATTGCTCAAAAATCGGTTTCTATACACGGATGAGTACTGTGATGCAATTCAATACGAGGGTCTTGTGTTTGTTGCCACCACTCGTGGCACCATTTTTGCATGGAATCCTTATGATTTCGGTACATTTGTCTTCCACTGTAATTATAATTGTTTCATCCACATGCATGTGGGTTAGCTAGTTTCCCTTTACTAATTAACCTTCTTGTGTTTCCAAGGTCCTGTGAACATTCCAGCACCTATACTTGAAAATTTTATTCACGAGCATGAGGACGAGTAGGACCCATATACTCAGTGGCGCCTGGCAACTTATTCCGATGGATCACCTCTTCTTGTCTGTATACATGGCACTGCTGATGTTACTAAGGAAGCAGGTGTTGTCTCGTATGGTCGCACTCTCCGGACCTATTCCAACATCTGTTGCAGGGTATTCGGGGTGGATACTAGTGTACTAGCGCCAACACCTTCTCCCTGGTTCAGTATTGAAAGTCTTGGAGGAAACTCGCTCTTCCTTGGACAAAACTATCCAATGATGGTGGAAGGCGATCCAGCTGTTGTTGACACAACATTACTACCATTTATGAGAAGCAACTATATCTATACCTCGGACATTACTATGCTTCCCTACCGTCCCAATATGGGTCCTGACATAGGCCGCTTCAGCCTCGATGATCAGTCCCGCGTTAGTCTCGAGATTGACAGTAGATGGCCCTTCCCAGAGAATCACTTCTAGTTCAAAGCAAGTGTTTCCAACGGCAACGAGTGGTTGAGCTGAAGTTCATTTCATCGCTTTGTTATTTGTTGTGTCAGAAAAACTTTACTAGAATGTTTTGTTGGAAATGATCTATAATCCAACATGTATCCTCGTTGTCGTTGTGGTTTGATGACTTGTTGTATGTAAGCAATGGTACATTTGCATATGCGTCCATGAACTCACGCCTGCTAGTGGTGTCCATATGAACAGTGCTAGTGATTTTAGTTGCAAACATTAGATAGTGCTAGTGATTTGTAGCTACATATTTTGACAAATCACAGTGTTACAAGGTTGACAAATGGCAATGTTACTAGATAAACAAATGTCAATCTTTCCAGTTTGAGAAATGGCAACATACCCAAAATGACAGATATGCAAATCTTACCCAATTTTTTGTACGTGGTTGCACACGGGTCATGCAAAACAACCGTTTGCGTTGAAGGGATGCAGAAATCCTGCTCGACACATTTTCCCTTGGCTTCCTGGGGAAGCTGTCGGTTGCATACAGGTGTTCTAACTAAAACGTTTGCGATGAGTGTTTTATATTTAAAAACCATTGATGTTTTTTTTCAAAATAAAATCATTTGATAAATCTATACATTAAGAGAGAAAAACGCAAGTTCGTTCAAACCATATCTTTCATTCAGTTACACTGCGAATTTATAATCATATGATCGAGAATTCGAGATACAGTACTAAACCCCAAAAAACTATTTCCGGCGGCGGCGGAGGCGGCGTGCCGCGCCGTCATTGTCGTTGTCATCCTCCAGGACGCCGTTGTTGAAGTCTTCAAGGTAGCACAAAATTCTCTTCACTTGTAAATCAAACATCATGTCGTCACGCGATCGACGAGCGGGGCGCGGGAGGACGGCAACTGGCGCCGCTGAGAGGTAGCGGTCGACGGCAGTGTCCCATGCCACTAAGGGGGGCACGTGCACGGGCATGGTGGGTGCAGCCAGACGCACGGGGACCGGCGCCGCGGTGGGTGGAGGGCGTGCACGGACGCGGCGGGTGCAACCAAACGCACGGGGGGCGGGGCCACGGTGGGTGGAGGGGCGCGCAGGGCACGGGCGCTGGCGCTGGCATGTACACGAGCTCGCATGGGTCCGCAGAGACCTCGCTGACGCCCGCGGCTTCCAGCTCTGCGATAGTGCTCGGCGACCAGCCCGTCAATGCTACGGGGATGGTCGCTGGCACGGGCGCGGGGATGGGAGCTGGGATGGGAGCGAGGGCAGCAACCGCTGCAGCCAGCTTGTTCTGGGCCATGTCCATGAGGCCCCATTCCTCCTCATTTTCTATCTCCTCCGGCTCGGAGTCGACTTCACCAAACTTGAAGACTAGTGGTAGATGATCATTCTGCGCCATGGCGGTGGAGGTCTGCGGGGGGGGGGGATGGGAGGCGAACAGTAAGGCCGCCCGTATTAAACAGCGGCTCAGGCGCCATTAATGGAGAGGAAGGCGGGCGGCCATGGAAGTCAAAGGGCTCGCTTTCCAGTGAGCCTGCGCAGCATACAGCTCGCATGCTTCCCGGTGAGCCTGCGCATTGGAGGACAGCTTGCACGCCTCTCGGTCAGCCTGCGCACCGGACTGCACTCGCACGCCTCCCGTTCAGTCAAGGTCAAGCAGCTATCCGCACGGCACCTCCTACATCCATTAAAACCAAGACACATGGCATCACGTGAATGGTTAACAGAACGCACACGGTTTGAATTATACAAACGTTTGAGATATTAAAGTGGCAGCTATTTTTTCAAAATGCCTTTGTTGGCTGTCATTATTCGAGTGCACCTTCTCTCAAAATCGACACCAAAAATACCACATCATGTCGGGTGCCATTCCATGATAGCATGCCAAGTTTCATGAATTTCAGATGAGTTTTGGATTTACTGGGATTTAAAAACCAGGCATCTCAATGTTTTGCCGGCAATCAACGGTGCCCTGGTGTTTGAAATTCATTCCCATTTTTTGCATGGGACCTAAGCATGCACCCAAGTACACAGATTCAATTTTTCAACCAATTTATATGCACTGGAGCATGTGCATGTAGTTCAAATTTGAATTATGCACATAAATGCATTGAAAACTCAGTTAATGCATAAAAATGTCCAAAAGAACCCCAAAAAATCACAAAATTGACACAACACTCATGTTGTTCTATGTTGACATGAGAAAAAAATTGGAAGCAACAAGAGGCAGTGGATATCGTTTTGTCCCCAAAGGTGGGACGTTCCCTACCGAAACCATGATGCTTGTTGTGAGAAGCTCTAGTTTGTGAGAAGCATATACCCAAACCTGCCTCAAACATGACAAAATTTTTACCACAGCATGTTGATGCCTCTCCATGAAAGCATGCCAAGTTTCATGAATTTCAGACGAGTTTTGGATTTACTAGAATTTAAAAATGAGGCATCTCAATGTTTTGTCGGCAATCAACGGTGCCCTGGTGTTTGAAATTCATTCTCATTTCTTGCATGGGACCTAAGAATGCACCCAAGGACACATATTTGATTTTTCAACCAATTTATATGCACTGGAGCATGTGCATGTAGCTCAAATTTGAATTATGCACATAAATGCATTGAGAACTCAGTTAATGCATAAAAATGTCCAAACGAACCCCGAAAATCCCAAAAATTGACACAACACTCCTGTTGTTCTATGTTAACACGAGAATTTTTTTGAAAGCAATAAGAGGTAATGGATATCGGTTTGTCCCCAAAGGTGGGACGTTCCCTATCGAAACCATCATGCTTGTTGTGAGAAGCTCTGGTTTGTGAGAAGCATATACCCGAACCCACCCCAAATGGGACAAATTTTTTAACACCGCATGTTGATGCCGCTCCATCATAGCATGCCAAGTTTCATGAATTTCAGACGAATTTTGGATTTACTAGAATTTTAAAACCAGGCATCTCAACGTTTTGCCGGCAATCAACAGTGCCCTGGTGTTTGAATTTCATTCCCATCTCTTGCATGGGACCTAGAAATTCACCCAAGGACACAGATTAGATTTTTCAACCAACCTTAGTGCATTGGAGCATGTGATTGTAGTTCAAATTTGAATTATGCGCATAAAATGCCTAGAAAACCCAGTTAATGCATAAAAATGTCCAAACAAACCCTGAAAAATCACAAAAATTGACACAACACTCCTGTTGTTCTATGTTGACACTAGAATTTTTTGAAAGCAATAAGAGACAATGGATATCATTTATTCCCCAAAGGTGGGACGTTCCCTATCGAAACCATCATGCTTGTTGTGAGAAGCTCCGGTTTGCGAGAAGCTTATACCCGAACCTGCCCCAAATGGGACAAATTTTTTACCATGGCATGTTGATGCCGCTCCATGATAGCATGCCAGGTTTCATGAATTTCATACGAGTTTTGGATTTAGTAGAATTTAAAAACAAGGCATCTCAACGTTTTGCCGGCAATCAACAGTGCCTTGGTGTTTGAATTTCATTCCCATCTCTTGCATGGGACCTAGAAATTCACCCAAGGACACACATGTGATTTTTCAACCAACTTTAGTGCATTACAACATGTGCTTGTATTTCAAATTTGAATTATGCACATAAAATGCCTAGAAAATCCAGTTAATGTATAAAAAGGCCAAACAAACCCCGAAAAATTCCAAGATTGAACACAACACTCCTGTTGTTCTATGTTGACACTAGAAAATTTTTGAAAGCAATAAGAGGCAACGGATATCGTCCCATCACCAAAGGTGGTACGTTCCCTATCAAAACCATCATGCTTGTTGTGAGAAGCTCTGGTTTGTGAGAAGGTTATACCCAAACCTGCCCCAAATGGGACAAATTTTTCATCACGGCATGTTGATGTTGCTCCATGATAGCATGCCAAGTTTCATGAATTTCAGACAAGTTTTGGATTTACCAGAATTTAAAAACCAGGCATCTTAACATTTTGACGGCAATCAACAGTGCCATCGTGTTTAAATTTCATTTCCATCTCTTGCATGGGACCTAGAAATACACCCAAGGACACACATGTGATTTTTCAACCAACTTTGGTGCATTGGAGCATGTGCTTGTAGTTCAAATTTGAATTATGCACATAAAATGCCTAGAAAACCCAGTTCATGTATAAAAAGGCCAAACGAACCTCGAAAAATTCCAAGATTGAACACAACACTCCTGTTGTTCTATGTTGACACTAGAAATTTTTTGAAAGCAATAAAAGGCAACGGATATCGTCCCGTCCCCAAAGGTGGTACGTTCCCTATCGAAACCATCATGCTTGTTGTGAGAAGCTTATACCCAAACCTGCCCCAAATGGGACAAAATTTTCACCACGGCATGTTGATGCCGCTCCATGATAGGATGCCAAGTTTCATGAATTTCAGAAGAGTTTTGGATTTACTAGAATTTAAAAAACAGGTATCTCAATGTTTTGTCGGCAATCAACAGTGCCCTGGTGTTTGAAATTCATTCCCATCTCTTGCATGGGACCTAGAAATTCACCCAAGGACACACATGTGATTTTTCAACCAACTTTAGTGCATTCGAGCATGTGCTTGTAGTTCAAATTTGAATTATGCACATAAAATGCCTAGAAAACCCAGTTAATGTATAAAAATGACAAACGAACCCCAAAAACTTCATTCCCATTTATTCCATGGGACCTAAGCATGCATTGAAGGACACAGGTTTGATTTTTCAACCAATTTGTATGCACCGGAGCATGTGCATGTAGTTTAATTTTGAATTGTGCACCTGAAATGACTAGAAAACCAGTTTAATGTATGAAATGTCCAAACGAACCCTGAATAATTCCAATTCTTTTACGACACATATATAGTTGCATGTTCACTGCAGATAAAAGGTCTAGCAATTCAAACAGCGTCCATTGCCACTACGACCCCATTTTGTAATTCAAATCAAGTAGATCCCACACAGTTTATTCTCACCATCCGTGTGAGATGTAGTACAAAATATCTTGGAGCACCATCGGTGTATAGTACGCCTATGGCTTACACGAGAAGGTGTGTCGGCTACAGTCCACAGCCGGCGTGTCAAGCACACTAGCTCGCTCCCCCAAAACTCCGGCCTCTGCATCCCTCGCAATCTTGAAAATATCTACCACTTGGAAGGTTTTAATGTTTGATAGCACACGATTAGTATGTGCGGACCGTGTGCGATGTCTGTTACTCCTTCTCTGCTTCGGTCCCTTGATTCAAATTTTCAGTAGCCCCGGCATTTTACTCCCGCCTCTGCATCCCTCATAATCTCAAAAATATCTGCTCGCCCTTGATCCAAATTTTCAGTAGCCCCGCCTTGTTACTCCTGCCTAGTAAAATTTTCAGTTGTCGCAGTATTTCCTCAAACACAACCTCCGCTCACACAGACACACACAACCCTCGAAAGCATTGGTAGGTCGCCGCCATCGCTGGCGCCTCCATCCTCAACCTCTGCCTATGTGCCGGGGAGCTTGAGTTGCCAATGGCCAAAAAGAGGTTTATCGCGGCCTTTTCGCTCGACGCCGGCGAGGTGTCCCCGTCATCCTCTGCGGGCCCGATCCGCCATCGCCTGTCCCCCGATCCGCCTGCCACCGCGCCCCTACGCCAGTTCCAGGACTTCCCCGTCCTCCCCCGGACCTAGCAGCCGACGAAGTCCTACCTCGAGGTCCGACAGCAGCGGTGGGGGATGTGGGTCGCTGAGATTACAGATCGAGAGACCCACACCCGCCGGTGGCTCAGTAGCTTCCGCACGACCGAGCTCGCGGCCATGGAGTACGACCGCTGGCAGGTCCGCTACCACAGCGCGGCGGCTAGGCTCAATTTCCCCTTCGGCACACGTCTGGTCCACCTCGTTCCGCCGGAGCCAGGGTGGTGACCTCGGCTATGGCGCAGGAGGACCGCGAGGCGTGGGAGCGTCTCAAGGCTGAGGCCGCCGATGAGGCCTACATGCAAGAGCTCCGCCGGCAGCACCCGGAGCTCGTGGAGGCAGAGCGGGCGATCTTTGCCAGCACGAAGGGCGGTGAGGTTATCGCGCTCTCCTCCAATGACGAGGTCGAAGGCGGCGAGGACGGCGGTGCGGAGGGTGGCGAGGTTAGCGCGCTCTCCTCTGATGACGAGGTCGAAGGCGGCGGCGACGGCGGCACGGAGGGCGTCGAGGTGGGCCTCGAGGACGAGGAGATCGACGTCGACGAGTGGAGGAGTGCCTTCCCCAACGACCCCGATGATGGTACTGGACCGGACCCGGCTTGCGGCACACCGTACATGACGAGGAAGGATTGGCTCGACCTCTACTTCGACCGAAAGTAGTTTAGCTTAGTTTAAATTTATGTTTTATGTACGGTTATGCAAAACTATCTATGTTTATGTTTGAATGCATGCTACTTTCGGTTGAACCTGCTTTGAACTTGATCAAATTGAAGTTTACAACCTTAAGTTTAGGGGGTCGACTAGAAAAGGCCAAAAATTGCTGGAGTATATATATATATCCACTAAGGGTTTTAGTCCTTTAACTTTTTAAGGATCGCCTAGAGATGTCCTTATGACTTGTTTATTTCAGTTCTTCACAATGTGATGCTCTATATGTGCAACTATTTGCCGTGCAGTTTAATTTCATCAATAAAAGTTTCAACAATACCACTATGAATTACGATATTTGGTTGATGTTAAGGATATTGTAGTTAACATGCCTTTTCATTTTTTTAATTGTTGTTTAGCAACATGCATTGTACTGAATGACTAAATATGTAATCCCAGGCTACATAGCAACAAGGAAGATTGTTACCTTAATGTTCTGATGATGTCTAGATATACATGTAATAAAATCTTATATAATGGGATGGATGGAGTGTTGTACTATATCATTTTTCAATTGTTGTTTAGCTTCTAATATTAACTTGGTGCTTTTAGGTACACATATCATTGCCAAAGATCCACACTTCGGCCCTTTCTGCGTATGGGGCAATGAGATATTCATGAAGCAGCATCAAGTGAGGAAACTGATAAAGATTATTACTAAAATGGGTCAAAAGATGTCAATCAAACTATTTGTTTACACTTTATGCAAGACAACAATGAACTGCAGGATGGTAAGAAAGAACCATGTAGCCTTCTTTTTACTGCCCGTAATGAGTTGTGTTAGATGACAATATCTGAATCTTTTTTCTTTTGTAGTGGATCCTGAAGTAGTTTACTCAAGATTACCTCTCAAACTACATGATTGGCGGCCATCCATCACAAGGGGTTGGACTAGAGTCTTGCATGCCTTCTACATCTAGGAGAGTACAATAGGGCCATTCCGCTTCACCTTGTTCAGCAACTGGAATGTCTGTCGCCTCTTTCTTTACCATCTGTAATAGTACAAGTATAGACCCCTAGTACATCATTCTTTATTTGGTGCTTCTGTAATTCTTAAACATATGTACATGTGAATCGAATAATGCATTGGTTGTTTGAACCTGATGGATATGAATAAAGCTATAGCCTACTTTCAAGTTTAAATTAGGTATAATTTTAAATAGCATCAATTAAATTAGGGCGAAATTACGTTGTGCGGGTCATTACGGCACACACGGTTGGTAAAACACAAACGTTTGCTATATACACCATAGTCCGAGACGGTTCACAGAGAGGAAACATGTGCAAGCATGCACACAGTTGTCGTTTGCAAAGCGTGTGTGATGTCAGACACTATCACATACGGTGAGGGAAAACTAAATGTGTGTGATTGTCTACCTATCGTACACGGTTTATAATCATGAACTGTTTGTGGTGTGCCAGGCATCGTAAAACTCCCGTGCCTAGAATCTTCCTGGAAAACTCCCGTGCCTGGAATCTGCCTGGTTTTAGGCAGAACCACAAAACTCCGACTGCGATGGAAATTCAAGCACAAACGAGTAGCAACGATGAAGCGTTTGGAATATTCGAGATATCGGAAACGGTTATATAGGGACAACTGTATGCATCGAGGCCCCCTATCCCCGACGGTTTTTGGGTCATGTGGGAAGGACCCCCCCCTATCGCCCACACTCACTTGGCGATGGTTCCAAATGCAATCATGGAAAGGGGTTGAAAACCGTTTGTTTAGGACCGACGCGCACCAGTGTATATCAACCTTGCTGCCCTTCCGATGTGTTAGTAGTTCCTACAAGACCTATGGGTCCATAGTGATTAGCTAGATGGCTCTCTCTCCCTCTCTTTGATGTTCAATACAATGTTCTCTTCGGAGTTCCATTAGATGCAATCTTCTTTTGTGGTGTGTTTGCTGGGATCCGATGAATTATGGGTTTATGATCAGATTATTCATTGAAAGTAATTGAGTTATATTCTGAACTTTATTATGTGTGATCGTTATAGCTTATGTAATGATTTCTGATCTATCAGTTTTCTTTGGCAAAGTTGATGATTAGATCTTCAGTGGAAGTGGTGCAGAGTAGTACGTTCATCTTGCGGTGTTCTCACTATGTGACAGGAGAAGTAGTGAGGCGTGTATTTGTATTATTGCTACTAAGGGTAAAATGATGGGGTTTTATCATATTGATTGGTTTTATTCTATCTACATTATGTCATCATACTTCATGCATTACTATGTCTGTTATGGACTTAATACTTAGAGAGGCAAGCATAGAAGCGCTCTTGAAGTGGAGTAATAGTGGTAGATGCCATTGGATGTCGGTCTACTTTTCACGGACGTAATGCCTATGTCCTGATTAGGCCATGAATAACATCATAACTATGTGTTTTTCTATCAATTCCCAACAATAATTTGCCTACCCACTGTATGTTATGTTCTTGAGAGAGATGCCTCTAGTGAAAGCTATGGTCCCCGAGTCGATTCATCATATTTGCTAAAACCCCTAAAAACCTTGTCGCAATTTATTTACTTTCATTTTCTTTTGCAATTTATATATCTCCTACTATCAGACTTAATGCTTGCAATTGACGAGTACAAGGGGACTGACAACCCTCTTGCCCGCATTGGGTGCAAGTATTTGCTCTTGTGTGTGTAGGTGTTGCTAAAGGTTGTTCGCGTGAATCTCTTATTGGTTCGATAACCTTGGTTCTCTACTAAGGGAAATATGATACGTCCATTTTGCATCATGTTTTTCTACTATTATTTATAGTGTTTTTATGCAATATAATACTTTGTGGAGTAATTCTAATGCCTTTTCTCTCATAATATGCAAGGTTTACACAAAGAGGGAGAATACCGGCTGCTGGAATTCTGGACCTGAAAAAGCTATGTCAGAGATACCTATTCTGCACATCTCCAAATGAGTTGAAATTTTACGGAGATATATTTTGGAATAAATAAAAAATACTGGAGACAAGAACTACCAGAGGGCCCAAGTGCCCAGTAGGTACCAGGGGCGCCACCCCCTCCAGGCGCACCCTGGTGGGTAGTGGGCTCCTCATCCCACCTCTGGTGCCCATCTTCTGGTACATAAGGTCTTTTGACCTAGAAAAAATAGGGAGAGGACTTTTGGGACTGAGCGCCACCGTCTTGAGGTGGAACTTGGGCAGGAGCACTTTTACCCTCCGGCGAAGTGATTCCGCCAGGGGAAATTCCTCTAGGAGGGGGAAATCAAAGCCATAGTCATCACCAACAACCATCTCATCTTTGGGATGCCAATATTCATCAACATCTTCAACAGCACAATCTCATCTCAAACCCTAGTTCATCTCCTGTGTTCAATCTTTGTATCGAAACCTCATATTGGTACCTGTGGGTGGCTAGTAGTGTTGATTACATCTTGTAGTTGATGCTAGATGGTTTATTTGGTGGAAGATCATATGTTCAGATCCATTATGCTATTTAATATCCCTCTGATCTTGGGCATGAATATTACTTGTGAGTAGTTGCCCTTGTTCTTGAAGCCATGTGAGAAGTCATGTTGCAAGTAATCATGTGAATTTGGTATTCGTTCGATATATGTATGTTGTGATTCCCTTATTGGTGTTATGTGAACATCGACTACATGACACTTCATCATCTTTGGGACTAAGGGAATGCATTGTGGATTAGTTATTAGATGATGGGTTTCTAGAGTGATAGAAGCTTAAACCTTAGTTTATGTGGTATTTCGTAAGGGGTTGATCCGGATCCATATGTTTAATGCTATGGTTAGATTGTTATCTTAATTCTTCTTTCATAGTTGCGGATGCTTGCGAAGGGGTTAATCATAAGTGGGAGGCTTGTTCAACTAAGAACATCACCCAAGCACCGGTCCACCCACATATCAAATTATCAAAGTAGCGAACGCGAATGAAACCAACATGATGAAATTGACTAGATGAACTTCCCGTGTGTCCTGAAGAACATTTACTTATTACCTGAGACCGTTCCGGCATGTCCTTTGCTACAAAAGGATTGGGCTACCATGCTTCACTTATTCTTACTATTGTTACTTGTTACAAATTATCTTGCTATCAAACTATCTGTTACCGACAATTTCAGTGCTTGCAGAAATCACCTTGCTGAAAACCACTTGTCATTTCTTCTGCTCCTCATTGGGTTCGACACTCTTACTTATCAAAAGGACTACGATTGATCCACTATACTTGTGGGTCATCAAAATACTATCCGCTACTATATTGCTTCTGTTGGGGAACTTAGTAATTTCAAAAAAAATCCTACGCACACGCAAGATCATGGTGATGCATAGCAACGAGAGGGGAGAGTGTGATCTACGTACCCTTGTAGACCGACAGCGGAAGCGTTAGCACAACGCGGTTGATGTAGTCGTACGTCTTCACGGCCCGACCGATCAAGCACCGAAACTACGGCACCTCCGAGTTCTAGCACACGTTCAGCTCGATGACGATCCCCGGACTCCGATCCAGCAAAGTGTCGGGGAAGAGTTCCGTCAGCACGACTGCCTGGTGACGATCTTGATGTACTGCCGTCGCAGGGCTTCGCCTAAGCACCGCTACAATATTATCGAGGACTATGGTGGAAGGGGGCACCGCACACGGCTAAGAATATGATCACGTGGATCAACTTGTGTGTCTAGGGGTGCCCCCTGCCCCCGTATATAAAGTATCAAGGGGGGTGCGGCCGGCTAGGAGGAGGGCGCGCCAGGAGGAGTCCTACTCCCACCGGGAGTAGGATTCCCCCCCTTTCCTAGTTGGAATAGGATTCGGGAGGGGGGAAAGAGGAGAGAGAGAAGGAAGGGGGGGGCGCCGCCCCCCTCTCCTTGTCCTATTCGGACTAGGGGGGAGGGGCGCGCGGCCCAGCCCTGGCCACCTCTCCTCTCTTCCACTAAGGCCCATATACCTCCCGGGGGGTTCCGGTAACCTCCCGGTACTCTGGTAAAATCCCGATTTCACCCGGAACACTTCCGATATCCAAATATAGGCTTCCAATATATCAATCTTTATGTCTCGACCATTTCGAGACTCCTCGTCATGTCCGTGATCACATCCGGTACTCCGAACAAACTTCGGTACATCAAAATGCATAAACTCATAATATAACTGTCATCGAAACCTTAAGCATGCGGACCCTACGGGTTCGAGAACAATGTAGACATGACCGAGACACGTCTCCGGTCAATAACCAATAGCGGAACCTGGATGTACATATTGGCTCCTACATATTCTATGAAGATCTTTTATCGGTCAGACCGCATAACAACATACATTGTTCCCTTTGTCATCGGTATGTTACTTGCCCAAGATTCGATCGTCGGTATCTCAATACCTAGTTCAATCTCGTTACTGGAAAGTCTCTTTACTCGTTCCGTAATACATCATCTCACAACTAACTCATTAGTTGCAATGCTTGCAAGGCTTATGTGATGTGCATTACCGAGAGGGCCCAGAGATACCTCTCCGACAATCGGAGTGACAAATCCTAATCTCGAAATACGCCAACCCAACATGTACCTTTGGAGACACCTATAGAGCACCTTTATAATCACCCAGTTACATTGTGACGTTTGGTAGCACACAAAGTGTTCCTCCGGCAAACGGGAGTTGCATAATCTCATAGTCATAGGAACATGTATAAGTCATGAAGAAAGCAATAGCAACATACTAAACGATCGGGTGCTAAGCTAATGGAATGGGTCATGTCAATCAGATCATTCATCTAATGATGTGATCCCGTTAATCAAATAACAACTCTTTGTCCATGGTTAGGAAACATAACCATCTTTGATTAACGAGCTAGTCAAGTAGAGGCATACTAGTGACACTCTGTTTGTCTATGTATTCACACATGTATTATGTTTCCGGTTAATACAATTCTAGCATGAATAATAAACATTTATCATGATATAAGGAAATACATAATAACTTTATTATTGCCTCTAGGGCATATTTCCTTCAGTCTCCCACTTGCACTAGAGTCAATAATCTAGATTACACAGTAATGATTCTAACACCCATGGAGCCTTGGTGTTGATCATGTTTTGCTCGTGGAAGAGGCTTAGTCAACGGGTCTGCTACATTCAGATCTATATGTATCTTGCAAATCTCTATGTCTCCCACCTGGACTAGATCCCAGATGGAATTGAAGCGTCTCTTGATGTGCTTGGTTCTCTTGTGAAATCTGGATTCCTTTGCCAAGGCAATTGCACCAGTATTGTCACAAAAGATTTTCATTGAACCTGATGCACTAGGTATGACACCTAGATCGGATATGAACTCCTTCATCCAGACTCCTTCATTTGCTGCTTCTGAAGCAGCTATGTATTCCGCTTCACACGTAGATCCCGCCACGACGCTTTGTTTAGAACTGCACCAACTGACAGCTCCACCGTTTAATGTAAACACGTATCCGGTTTGCGATTTAGAATCGTCCGGATCGGTGTCAAAGCTCGCATCAACGTAACCATTTACGATGAGCTCTTTGTCACCTCCATAAATGAGAAACATATCCTTAGTCCTTTTCAGGTATTTCAGGATGTTCTTGACCGCTGTCCAGTGATCCACTCCTGGATTACTTTGGTACCTCCCTGCTAGACTTATAGCAAGGCACACATCAGGTCTGGTACACAACATTGCATACATGATAGAGCCTATGGCTGAAGCATAGGGAACATCTTTCATTTTCTCTCTATCTTCTGCAGTGGTCGGGCATTGAGTCTTACTCAACTTCACACCTTGTAACACAGGCAAGAACCCTTTCTTTGCTTGATCCATTTTGAACTTCTTCAAAACTTTGTCAAGGTATGTGCTTTGTGAAAGTCCAATTAAGCGCCTTGATCTATCTCTATAGATCTTAATGCCTAATATGTAAGCAGCTTCACCGAGGTCTTTCATTGAAAAACTCTTATTCAAGTATCCCTTTATGCTATCCAGAAATTCTATATCATTTCCAATTAGTAATATGTCATCCACATATAATATCAGAAATGCTACAGAGCTCCCACTCACTTTCTTGTAAATACAGGCTTCTCCAAAAGTCTGTATAAAACCAAATGCTTTGATCACACTATCAAAGCATTTATTCCAACTCCGAGAGGCTTGCACTAGTCCATAAATGGATCGCTGGAGCTTGCACACTTTGTTAGCTCCCTTTGGATCGACAAAACCTTCTGGTTGCATCATATACAACTCTTCTTCCAGAAATCCATTCAGGAATGCAGTTTTGACATCCATCTGCCAAATTTCATAATCATAAAATGCGGTAATTACTAACATGATTCGGACAGACTTAAGCATCGATACGGGTGAGAAGGTCTCATCGTAGTCAATCCCTTGAACTTGCCGAAAACCTTTTGCGGCAAGTCGAGCTTTGTAGACAGTAATATTACCGTCAGCGTCAGTCTTCTTCTTGAAGATCCATTTATTCTCAATTGCTTGCCGATCATTGGGCAAGTCAACCAAAGTCCATACTTTGTTCTCATACATGGATCCCATCTCAGATTTCATGGCTTCAAGCCATTTTGCGGAATCTGGGCTCACCATCGCTTCTTCATAGTTCATAGGTTCATCATGATCTAGTAGCATGACTTCCAGAACAGGATTACCGTACCACTCTGGCGTGGATCTCACTCTGGTTGATCTACGAGGTTCAGTAGTATCTTGTTCTGAAGTTTCATGATCATTATCATTAGCTTCCTCACTAATTGGTGTAGGTGTCACAGAAACAGGTTTCTGTGATGTACTACTTTCCAATAAGGGAGTAGGTACAGTTACCTCATCAAGTTCTACTTCCCTCCCACTCACTTCTTTCGAGAGAAACTCCTTCTCCAGAAAGTTTCCGAATTTAGCAACAAAATTCTTGCCTTCGGATCTGTGATAGAAGGTGTATCCAATAGTTTCCTTTGGATATCCTATGAAGACACATTTCTCCGATTTGGGTTCGAGCTTATCAGGTTGAAGCTTGTTCACATAAGCATCACAGCCCCAAACTTTCAGAAACGACAACTTTGGTTTCTTGCCAAACCACAGTTCATAAGGCGTCGTCTCAACGGATTTTGATGGTGCCCTATTTAACATGAATGCGGCCGTCTCTAGAGCGTATCCCCAAAACAATAGCGGTAAATTAGTAAGAGACATCATAGATCGCACCATATCTAGTAAAGTACGATTACGATGTTTGGACACACCATTACGCTGTGGTGTTCCGGGTGGCGTGAGTTGCGAAACTATTCCACATTGTTTCAAATGTACACCAAACTCGTAACTCAAATATTCTCCTCCACGATCAGATCGTAGGAATTTTATTTTCTTGTTACGATGATTTTCAACTTCACTCTAAAATTCTTTGAACTTTTCAAACATTTCAGACTTGTGTTTCATTAAGTAGATATACCCATATCTGCTTAAGTCATCTGTGAAGGTGAGAAAATAACGATATCCGCCACGAGCCTCAACATTCATCGGACCACATACATCTGTATGTATGATTTCCAACAAATCTGTTGCTCTCTCCATAGTACCGGAGAACGGTGTTTTTGTCATCTTACCCATAAGGCACGGTTCGCAAGTACCAAGTGATTCATAATCAAGTGGTTCCAAAAGCCCATCAGTATGGAGTTTCTTCATGCGCTTTATACCGATATGACTCAAACGGCAGTGCCACAAATAAGTTGCACTATCATTATCAACTCTGCATCTTTTGGCTTCAACACTATGAATATGTGTGTCACTACTATCGAGATTTAATAAGAATAGACCACTCCTTAAGGGTGCATGACCATAAAAGATATTACTCATGTAAATAGAACAACCATTATTCTCTAATTTAAATGAATAACCGTCTCGCATCAAACAAGATCCAGATATAATGTTCATGCTTAACGCTGGCACCAAATAACAATTATTTAGGTCTAATACTAATCCCAAAGGTAGATGTAGAGGTAGCGTGCCGACTACGATCACATCGACTTTGGAACCATTTCCCACGTGCATCGTCACCTCGTCCTTAGCCAATCTTCGCTTAATCCGTAGTCCCTGTTTCGAGTTGCAAATATTAGCAAAAGAACCAGTATCAAATACCCAGGTGCTACTGCGAGCATTAGTAAGGTACACATCAATAACATGTATATCGCATATACCTTTGTTCACCTTGCCATCCTTCTTATCCGCCAAATACTTGGGGCAGTTCCGCTTCTAGTGACCAGTCTGCTTGCAGTAGAAGCACTCAGTTTCAGGCTTAGGTTTGGGTTTCTTCTCTTGAGTAGCAACTTGCTTGCTGTTCCTTTTGAAGTTCCCCTTATTCTTCCCTTTGCCCTTTTTCTTGAAACTAGTGGTCTTGTTGACCATCAACACTTGATGCTCCTTCTTGATTTCTACCTCCGCAGCTTTTAGCATTGCGAAGAGCTCGGGAATAGTCTTATTCATCCCTTGCATATTATAGTTCATCACGAAGCTCTTGTAGCTTGGTGGCAGTGATTGGAGAATTCTGTCAATGACGCAATCATCTGGAAGATTAACTCCCAATTGAATCAATTGATTATTATACCCAGACATTTTGAGTATATGCTCACTGACAGAACTGTTCTCTTCCATCTTGCAGCTATAGAACTTATTGGAGACTTCATATCTCTCAATCCGGGCATTTGCTTGAAATATTAACTTCAACTCCTGGAACATCTCATATGCTCCATGACGTTCAAAACGTCGTTGAAGTCCCGATTCTAAGTCGTAAAGCACGGCACACTGAACTATCGAGTAGTCATCAGCTTTGCTCTGCCAGACGTTCATAACATCTGGTGTTTCTCCAGCAGCAGGCCTGGCACCCAGCGGTGTTTCCAGGACGTAATTCTTCTGTGCAGCAATGAGGATAATCCTCAAGTTACGGACCCAGTCCGTGTAATTGCTACCATCATCTTTCAACTTTTCTTTCTCAAGGAACACATTAAAATTCAATGGAACAATAGCACGGGCCATCTATCTACAATCAAACATAAATAAGCAAGATACTATCAGGTACTAAGTTCATGATAAATTTAGGTTCAATTAATCATATTACTTAAAGAACTCCCACTTAGATAGACATCCCTCTAATCCTCTAAGTGATTACGTGATCCAAATCAACTAAACCATGTCCGATCATCACGTGAGATGGAGTAGTTTCATTGGTGAACATCACTATGTTGATCATATCTACTATATGATTCACGCTCGACCTTTCAGTCTCGGTGTTCCGAGGCCATATCTGTATATGCTTGGCTCATCAAGTATAACCTGAGTATTCTGCGTGTGCAACTGTTTTGCACCCGTTGTATTTGAACGTAGAGCCTATCACACCCGATCATCACGTGGTGTCTCAGCATGAAGAACTTTCGCAACGGTGCATACTCAGGGAGAACACTTCTTGATAATTAGTGAGAGATCATCTTATAATGCTACCGTCAATCAAAGCAAGATAAGATGCATAAAAGATAAACATCACATGCAATCAATATAAGTGATATGATATGGCCATCATCATCTTGTGCTTGTGATCTCCATCTTCGAAGCACCGTTGTGATCACCATCGTCACCGGCGCGACACCTTGATCTCCATCGTAGCATCGTTGTCGTCTCGCCAATCTTATGCTTCCACGACTATCGCTACCGCTTAGTGATAAAGTAAAGCATTACAGCGCGTTTGTATTGCATACAATAAAGCGACAACCATATGGCTCCTGCCAGTTGCCGATAACTCGGTTACAAAACATGATCATCTCATACAATAAAATTTAGCATCATGTCTTGACCATATCACATCACAACATGCCCTGCAAAAACAAGTTAGACGTCCTCTACTTTGTTGTTGCAAGTTTTACGTGGCTGCTACGGGCTTAAGCAAGAACCAATCTTACATACGCATCAAAACCACAACGATAGTTTGTCAAGTTGGTGCTGTTTTAACCTTCGCAAGGACCGGGCGTAGCCACACTCGGTTCAACTAAAGTTGGAGAAACTGTCACCCGCTAGCCACCTTTGTGCAAAGCACGTCGGGAGAACCGGTCTCGCGTAAGCGTACGCGTAATGTCGGTCCGGGCCACTTCGTCCAACAATACCGCCGAACCAAAGTATGACATGCTGGTAAGCAGTATGACTTATATCGCCCACAACTCACTTGTGTTCTACTCGTGCATATAACATCAACACATAAAACCTAGGCTCGGATGCCACTGTTGGGGAACGTAGTAATTTCAAAAAAATTCCTACGCACACGCAAGATCATGGTGATGCATAGCAATGAGAGGGGAGAGTGTGATCTACGTACCCTTGTAGACCAATAGCAGAAGTGTTAGCACAACGCGGTTGATGTAGTCGTACGTCTTCACGGCCCGACCGATCAAGCACCGAAACTACGGCACCTCCGAGTTCTAGCACATGTTCAGCTCGATGACGATCCCCGGACTCTGATCCAGCAAAGTGTCGGGGAAGAGTTCCGTCAGCACGACGGCGTGGTGACGATCTTGATGTACTACCGTCGCAGGGCTTCGCCTAAGCACCGCTACAATATTATCGAGGACTATGGTGGAAGGGGGCACCACACACGGCTAAGAATATGATCACGTGGATCAACTTGTGTGTCTAGGGGTGCCCCCTGCCCCCGTATATAAAGGATCAAGGGGGGGTGCGGCCGGCCAGGAGGAGGGCGCGCCAGGAGGAGTCCTACTCCCACCGGGAGTAGGATCCCCCCCTTTTCCTAGTTGGAATAGGATTCGGGAGGGGGGAAAGAGGAGAGAGAGAAGGAAGGGGGGGCGCCGCCCCCCTCTCCTTGTCCTATTCGGACTAGGGGGGACGGGCGCGCGGCCCAGCCCTGGCCACCTCTCCTCTCTTCCACTAAGGCCCATATACCTCCCGGGGGGTTCCGGTAACCTCCCGGTACTCCGGTAAAATCCCGATTTCACCCGGAACACTTCCGATATCCAAATATAGGCTTCCAATATATCAATCTTTATGTCTCGACCATTTCGAGACTCCTCGTCATGTCCGTGATCACATCCGGTACTCCGAACAAACTTCGGTACATCAAAATGCATAAACTCATAATATAACTGTCATCGAAACCTTAAGCGTGCGGACCCTACGGGTTCGAGAACAATGTAGACATGACCGAGACATGTCTCCGGTCAATAACCAATAGCGGAACCTGGATGCTCATATTGGCTCCTACATATTCTACGAAGATCTTTTATCGGTCAGACCGCATAACAACATACGTTGTTCCCTTTGTCATCGGTATGTTACTTGCCCGAGATTCGATCGTCGGTATCTCAATACCTAGTTCAATCTCGTTACTGGCAAGTCTCTTTACTCGTTCCATAATACATCATCTCACAACTAACTCATTAGTTGCAATGCTTGCAAGGCTTATGTGATGTGCATTACCGAGAGGGCCCAGAGATACCTCTCCGACAATCGGAGTGACAAATCCTAATCTCGAAATACGCCAACCCAACATGTACCTTTGGAGACACCTGTAGAGAACCTTTATAATCACCCAGTTACGTTGTGACGTTTGGTAGCACACAAAGTGTTCCTCCGGCAAACGGGAGTTGCATAATCTCATAGTCATAGGAACATGTATAAGTCATGAAGAAGGCAATAGCAACATACTAAACGATCGGGTGCTAAGCTAATGGAATGGGTCATGTCAATCAGATCATTCATCTAATGATGTGATCCCGTTAATCAAATAACAACTCTTTGTCCATGGTTAGGAAACATAACCATCTTTGGTTAACGAGCTAGTCAAGTAGAGGCATACTAGTGGCACTCTGTTTTTCTATGTATTCACACATGTATTATGTTTCTGGTTAATACAATTCTAGCATGAATACTAAACATTTATCATGATATAAGGAAATAAATAATAACTTTATTATTGCCTCTAGGGCATATTTCCTTCAGCTTCACCATTCCTCTTCAGGGAAAATTTCAACGCAATTCACAAGTAGCATCTAGCCAGACGATGATGGATACCGTGAAACCAAAAGGACTCAAAGAATATCTCTCTATCGTTGGAGGAGCAAATCCCAATCTTCAACTATCAAATCCTTTGTCATACTTTTCCATGAACTCTAAATCCGCCGTAATAGCCACCCTATTACGGATGACATTTAACTAACCCCAAAGTTTATGAAGCAAGCATTAAGGAACTCGATGCTGCCATGGTCTAAGGGATTATGCAAATGCTAACTTTCTTTATGTAATTAATCATTAACTTGTGACGAAGTATCTCATAGCATAACATCAATTTGTGACGATTCAACACAAGTGTTCTTCTAACATTGTGTCCTCAAAATTGCCGGCATAGTCATGCCCATGATCAGAAAAACGTGGCCATCATGCAACACTTGAGCTAGTCTTAGAGCATCTCCAACAGCCGTCCAACGCGTGACACGTTAAAAATCAGAATACAACGCCGGGTGAGCCAGCTTTTGCGCGCGGCGGTGCGCTGGCTCCAGCGGCCGCCGCAAAATAAAGCGCGCCCGAGCCGCTCCAGCAGGCGCGCTATATTTCATCTTTTTCCCCTTGACGCCTACTATGTTAACTATGATTCGATACACATTTGGTTCCGATAGTACAAATGTGGAGATGGTTCATCACATAGCCTGCTACTACCATACAAAATAGTGCATGGATAGTTCATAGTCTTCTCCTACGATAGATAGATAAAACGAAAAACTACTACTACTCGTCATTCTCTGACTCGGACTCTGCCTCGGTGATGTCCTCCTCCGACGTCTGAGCGTAGGCGTCAAGGAACCGCTCGTCGCTGGAGTCCCAGGACGACACATCTCCTAGCTTGATGTTGAATTTAGCGACCGCTTTCCATGTTCGCTTGTCCTCGCGATAGGCGGCTTGCTCCTCCCTCCTTTCCTCCCTCTCCGCCCTTCTCTCGGCAAAAAACTGTTCCTCGTTGATGATGCATTGCGGGAAGCATTGGCGCCATAGCGCCATGGCTTCCTCGTCCATCTCGGCCAAGCTGAGACGGCGCTCCAGCCACCGATTCTTGAGACGATCCTTATCGGTGATAAGCCGCGGGGGAGGCGCCAACTCCTGTGCCCGCTCCTGCGTCGCCACGTCCTTGAAGATCATGTCCCAACGGGACCGTCGGAGGCGCCATGCCGCAGCGTCGTACGCGCGGGCGGTGTGGAAGGTTCCGAGGCCGAGGCGCACGCCACCGCCCGACCGAATCTCGGCGGAGTAGGTGTCAAACGGACGCACGCGGATGCCGCGGTAGCTCGAAGCTCTCCCTCGGCGAGGCGGCATGGTGGCGCGGTGGTGGCATGTCGGCGGCGAGGAGAGAAAGCGGTAGAGGGAGCGATGAGAGAGCGGCAGAGGGCGCTGCAATTTTATAGGCGCGCCGGATGCGGTGCGCCAAATCTAGCGCGCGAGCTGCCGCCTTTTCCCCCGCGTGCTAGTTTCTCGCCTTCGCTGGAGCGCGTGAAAACGTCCCGCGCGCGTCTTTTGGCGCGGCTGTTGGAGATGCTCTTAGATGCAAGATTAGGAATACATTTTACTGTTTATTATTTCACACGTGCATATGAGTTTCCATCCGAGACTTTACGGATATATAGACTCAATTTCAAAAAATGTTCGTGAATTCATTTTTTTCACGAGTTACTTCATCAATTTCAAAAACTTTCACAAAGTTGAAATTTTATTCTGGAATCCATTTTTTACCCTAATCTCAAAAAATGTTAGCGAATTCAAAAACAATTCATGGATTTAAAAATGATCACTAATTTGAAAAAATGTTCACGACATTTTTAGTAAAGATAGAAAAATAAAAATAAAAATAAAAAGGAAATACGGAAAATAGGTAAAATAAAATAATAAATAGATAATAAGAAAAAAAAAGAAAAAAAAACCAGGCAAAGGAGGAAAAACCAGTTCAGGGAATGCCTTTTAACCTTCCC
Source organism: Triticum urartu (assembly GCF_056163025.1). Taxonomy (NCBI): domain Eukaryota; kingdom Viridiplantae; phylum Streptophyta; class Magnoliopsida; order Poales; family Poaceae; genus Triticum; species Triticum urartu. The sequence goes on along the minus strand of NC_141873.1, from coordinate 324,500,233 downwards.
AAAATTGGTGGGAAAAATGCCGAAATGGCCTGACCCACATAGTGGATGTGTCACGCGGCACGCGGGAAACCTGGGTGCTATATCTTACTTACAGCGAGGTGATAGCTCCACTCGCCCGAAGCGCCACACGAATGGGCCAGCACAATACGACGTGGGATCTCGCTCGTCGCTTCCAACCATTGCATTCAGTCGGTTCGCTCTGGTTTTTATTTTATTTTATTTTTTGATCCTTATTTTGTTTTTCATCAGTTTTCTTTGTTTCTTTGCCGGTTTACTCTGATTTAATTTCTTTCTCAGCTTCTTTCTTTTCTTAGTTTTTCTTCTTCTTTCTCGGTTTTCACTGTTTTTTCTTTTTCTGTTCTATGATTTTTCGCTTATTTCCCGGTTTCTCTCCAGGTTCCTTTGTTTTTCCCCTATTTTGCACTAATTTCTCTCTACTTTCATTGTTTTTTTCTCTACGGTATTGTTTGTTTCTTGCTTTATTTTTTTTATTTTTTCCTTTCCTTTTTTCAACAAATTTATAATTTCTTATGACATACTGTACATTTTAATACACGTCAAGAACATATTTTAATATAGGTTTATTATTTTAATTACATGATTAAAAACATTTCTGAATAAATATTTTGATGTCTATTATCGTCATACATATTGTACATTATTCATACATATAAAAATTTTTGATACAAGTTTATATTTTTCATATATATATGATTAATATTTATATATTTTTTCATACATCTGATACATTTGTTATACATGTTCAACGTTTCATATAAACATTTATATAATAGATGTGTACTTTTTTTATTATATATTTTTTATCTCTAATGTTTTACATACACATTGTACATTTTAATACACTAGAAATTTTTTCATGTAAACATTTACATTTCTAAATAAATTATTAACATTTTGAAAACTTATATTTTTATGCCGTATTTTCCCATACACATTATACATTTTTCTTATCGACAATTGTAATTTCCAAACGTTCTGACTTTTACAAGAGATCTGAACGAGTTAGCTGCCGTTCCATCTAGATCACGATAAGTTGCCTCCGGTTCGACGGCTCGAGTGCTCCATCCCCTGTCGCTCGTTATCATTTTTCATTTTAATACACGTCAAGAACATATTTTAATATAAGTTTACTATTTTAAATACAAGATTAACATTTTTACGAATAAATATTTCAATGTCTATTATCGTCATACACATTGTACATTATTCATACATATAAACATTTTTGATACAAGTTTACACTTTTCATATATATATGATTAATATTTTTATAAATCTTTTTGTACATCCGATACATTTGTTATACATGTTCAACGTTTCATATAAACATTTTTTAATACATGTGTACTTTTTCGATTATATATTTTTTATCTCTAATGTTCTACATACACATTGTACATTTTAATACATTAGCAATTTTTTTATGTAAACATTTACATTTTCTAAATAAATTATTAACATGTTGAAAACTTATATTTTTATGCCGTATTTTCTCATACACATTAGATATTTTTCTTATCGACAATTGTAATTTCCAAACGTTCTGACTTTTACAAGAGATCTGAACGAGTTAGCTGCCGTTCCATCTAGATCGTGATAAGTTGCCTCCGGCTAGATGGCTCGAGCGCACCATCCCCTATCGCTCGGTTTCATTTTTCATTTTAATACACCTCAAGAACATATTTTAATATAGTTTTATTTTTTAAAGTACATGATTAACATTTTTCCAAATAAATATTTCGATCTCTATTATCATCATACACATTGTACATTATTCATACATATAAACATTTTTATTACAAGTTTATATTTTTCATATATATATGATTAATATTCTTATAATTTTTTTCGTACATCCGATACATTTGTTATACATGTTCAACGTTTCATATAAACTTTTTTTAACACATGTGTACTTTTCGATTATATATTTTTTATCTCTAATGTTTTACATACACATTGTACATTTTAATACATTAAGAATTTTTTTATTTAAACATTTACATTTTCTAAATAAATTATTAACATTTTGAAAACTTATATTTTTATTCTGTATTTTCCCGTACACATTATACATTTTTCTTATCGACAATTGTAATTTCCAAACGTTCTGACTTTTACAAGAGATCTCAACGAGTTAGCTGCCGTTCCATCTAGATCGCGATAAGTTGCTTCCGGCTCGACGGCTCGAGCGCTCCATCCCCTATCGCTCAGTTTCATTTTTCATTTCAATACACGTCAAGAACATATTTAAATATAGGTTTATTATTTTAAATACATGATTAACATTTTTTCCGAATAAATATTTCGATGTCTATTATCATCATACACATTGTACATTGTTCATATATATAAACATTTTTAATACAAGTTTATATTTTTCATATATATATGATTAATATTCTTATAATTTTTTCATACATCCGATACATTTGTTATACATGTTCAACGTTTCATATAAACATTTTTTAATACATGTGTACTTTTTCGATTATATATTTTTTATCTCGAATGTTTTACATACGCATTGTACATTTTAATACATTAGGATTTTTTATGTAAACATTTACATTTTCTAAATAAATTATTAACATTTCAAAAACTTATATTTTTATGCCGTATTTTCTCATACACATTATACATTTTTCTTATCGACAATTATAATTTCCAAATGTTCTGACTTTTACAAGAGATGTGAACGAGTTAGCTGCGGGTGGCTAACTCTGTTATGTGGTTAACTGTACATTACATTTTCTTTTATAGTATCGTTGTTCCTTTGCATCTACAACCAGAAGACTAGAAAATAAATTTAATGTGTGTGTGCGGTGCCTTGTGTTGGGGAACGTATTATTTTAAAAAAATTCCTACGCACACACAGAATCATGGTGATGTATAGCAACGAGAGGGGAGAGTGTGTCTACGTATCCTCACAGACCGAATGTGCAAGCGTTAGTACAACGCGGTTGATGTAGTCGTACGTCTTCACGATCCGACCGATCCAAATACCGAACGCACAACACCTCCGAGTTCTGCACACGTTCAACTCGATGACGTCCCGCGAGCTCCGATCCAGCAAAGCTTCACATGAGAGTTTCGTCAGCACGATGGCGTGGTGACGGTGATGATGATGCTACCGACGCAGGGCTTCGCCTAAGCACCGCTACAATATGATTGAGGTGAATTATGGTGAAGGGAGGCACCGCATACGACTAAGAGATTAATGATCAATTGTTGTGTCTATGGGGTGCCCCTGCCCCCGTATATAAAGGAGCAAGGGGAGGAGACGGCCGGCCAGGGAGAGGCGCGCCAAGAGGGGGAGTCCTACTCCCACTAGGAGTAGGACTCCTCCTTTTTCTAGTAGGAGTAGGAGAGGGGGAAGGAAAGGGAGAGGAGGAGAAGGAAAGAGCGCGCCGGCCCCCCATGCCCTAAACCAATTCGGTTTGGGCCTTGGGGGGTGCGCCTCACACTCCCCTTGCTGCCCTCTGTTTCCACTAAGGCCCATGTAGGCCCATTAAGTCCTCCGGGGGGTTCCGGTAACCCCCCGGTACTCTGATATATGTCCGAAATCTTTCAGAACCTTTCCGGTGTCCGAACATAGTCGTCCAATATATCGATCTTTACGTCTCGACCATTTCGAGACTCCTTGTCATGTCCGTGATCATATCCGGGACTCCGAACTACCTTCGGTACATCAAAACACAAAAAGCTCATAATACTGATCGTCACCGAACTTTAAGCGTGCGGACCCTACGGGTTCGAGAACTATGTAGACATGACCGAGACACGTCTCCGGTCAATAACCAATAGTGAAACCTGGATGCTCATATTGGCTCCCACATATTCTACGAAAACCTTTATCGGTCAAACCGCATAACAACATACGTTGTTCCCTTTGTCATCGGTATGTTACTTGTCCGAGATTCGATCGTCAGTATCTCAATACCTAGTTCAATCTCGTTACCGGCAAGTCTCTTTACTCATTCCGTAATACATCATCCCGCAACTAACTCATTAGTTACAATGCTTGCAAGGCTTATAGTGATGTGCATTACCGAGTGGGCCCAGAGATACCTCTCCGACAATCGGAGTGACAAATCCTAATCTCGAAATATGCCAACTCAACAAGTACCTTTGGAGACACCTGTAGAGCACCTTTATAATCACCTAGTTACGTTGTGACGTTTGGTAGCACAAAAAGTGTTCCTTCGGTAAACGGGAGTTGCATAATCTCATAGTCATAGGAACATGTATAAGTCATGAAGAAAGCAATAGCAACATACTAAACGATCAAGTGCTAAGCTAACGGAATGGGTCAAGTCAATCACATCATTCTCCTAATGATGTGACCCCGTTAATCAAATGACAACTCATGTCTATGGTTAGGAAACATAACCATCTTTGATCAACGAGCTAGTCAAGTAGAGGCATACTAGTGACACTCTGTTTGTCTATGTATCCACACATGTATTATGTTTCCGGTTAATACAATTCTAGCATGAAATAAATATTTATCATGATATAAGGAAATAAATAATAACTTTATTATTGCCTTCATACGTCTCCAACGTATCTATAATTTTTGATTGCTCCATGCTATATTATCTACTGTTTTGGACATTATTGGGCTTTATTATCCACTTTTATATTATTTTTGGGACTAACCTATTAACCGGAGGCCCAGCCCAGAATTGCTGTTTTTTGCCTATTTTAGGGTTTCGAAGAAAAGGAATATCAAACAGAGTCCAAACAGAATGAAACCTTCGGGAACGTGATTTTCTCACCGAATACAACTCAGGAGACTTGGACCCTACGTCAAGCCAACTAACAAGAGGCCACGAGGTAGGGGGGCGCGCCTGCCCCCCCCCCCCCCCCAGGCGCGCCCTCCACCCTCGTGGGCCCCCTGTTGCTCCACCGATGTACTTCTTCCTCCTATATATATATCCACGTACCCCCAAACGATCAGAACATGAGCCAAAACCCTAATTCCACCGCCGTAACTTTCTTTATCCACGAGATCCCATCTTGGGGCCTATTCCGGAGCTTCGCCGGAGGGGTCATCGATCACAGAGGGCTTCTACATCAACACCATAGCCTCTCCGATGAAGTGTGAGTAGTTTACTTCAGACCTATGGGTCCATAGTTAGTAGCTAGATGGCTTCTTCTCTCTTTTTGGATCTCAATACAATGTTCTCCCCCTCTCTTGTGGAGATCTATTCGATGTAATCTTCTTTTTGCGGTGTGTTTGTTGAGATCGATGAATTGTGGGTTTATGATCAAGTCTATCTATGAATAATATTTGAATCTTCTCTGAATTCTTTTATGTATGATTGGTTATCTTTGCAAGTCTCTTCGAATTATCAGTTTGGTTTGGCCTACTAGATTGATCTTTCTTGCAATGGGAGAAGTGCTTAGCTTTGAGTTCAATCTTGCGGTGTCCTTTCCCGGTGACAGTAAGGGCAGCAAGCCACGTATTGTATTGTTGCCATCGAGGATAACAAGATGGGGTTTTCTTCATATTGCATGAGTCTATCCCTCTACATCATGTCATCTTACTTAAGGCGTTACTCTGTTTTTACTTAATACTCTAGATGCATGCTGGATAGCGGTCGATGAGTGGAGTAATAGTAGTAGATGCAGGCAGGAGTCAGTCTACTTGTATCGGACGTGATGCCTATATACATGATCATACCTAGATATTCTCATAACTATGCTCAATTCTGTCAATTGCTCAACAGTAATTTGTTCACCCACCGTAGAATACTTATGCTCTCGAGAGAAGCCACTAGTGAAACCTATGGCCCCCGGGTCTATCTTTATCATATCAATCTCCTACTACTTAGTTATTTACTTTGCTATTTACTTTGCTTTTATTTTACTTTGCATCTTTATCATAAAAATATCAAAAATATTATCTTATCATATCTACCAGATCTCACTCTCGTAAGTGGCCCTATAGGGATTGACAACCCCTATTTGCGTTGGTTGCGAGGATTTATTTGTTTTGTGCAGGTGCGAGGGACTCGCGCATAGCCTCCTACTGGATTGATACCTTGGTTCTCAAAAACTGAGGGAAATACTTACGCTACTTTGCTGCATCATCCCTTCATCTTCGGGGAAAACCAACGCAGTGCTAAAAGAGGTAGCAAGAAGTATTTCTGGCGCCGTTGCCGGGGAGGTCTACGTAAAAGTCAATATACCAAGTACCCATCACATACCCCTATCTCCCGCATTACATTATTTGCCATTTGCCTCTCGTTTTCCTCTCCCCTCAATTCACCCTTGCCGTTTTATTCGCCCTCTCTCTCTATCCTCCCTCTCTATTTGCCCTTTTTGTCCGCTTGCTTTTTATTTGCTTGTGTGTTAGTTTGCTTGTTTGTCGCGATGGCTCAAGATAATACTAAATTTGGTGAACTTCACCTTAAAAGATTAGAAGAGATCGAAAGCAATGTTAGAAGTTTCATGGTTTTGCAATTTGAACATAATAGTTTCTTTAGAAACGAGCTTAAAGAACAAAAAAGTTTTATGAGTTTTATGAATAAAGAGCTTGATGATATGTCTAAAGAATTCGATGGTTTAAGATCCCAACTTGCTCATCTTGAGAAATTAACTGCTGAAATTTCGGATAAGCAGGCTACCTTAGTTAATAAGATGGCCGCTAAACCGAGTTGCTATGAAAATAATGATGAAGATCTAAAAGTTATTGATGTGTCCCCTATTAAATCTTTGTTTTGAAATATGAATCTTGATAATGATGGGACTGAATATGACCCACCTTTACCTAGAAGGCGTTCCAAGAATTCTGAATCTTTTGATCTTGATGCTAAATTTGATAAAAGTGGGATTGAAGAAATTAAAACCCTAGATGTTGCTAAACCCACCATTATGGATTTCAAGGAATTTAACTATCAAAATTGCTCTTTGATTGATTGTATTTCCTTGTTGCAATCCGTGCTAAATTCTCCTCATGCTTATAGTCAAAATAAAGCGTTTACTAAACATATCGTTGATGCCTTGATGCAATCTTATGAAGAAAAACTTGAATTAGAAGTTTCTATCCCTAGAAAACTTTATGATGAGTGGGAACCAACTATTAAAATTAAAATTAAAGATCATGAATGCTATGCTTTATGTGATTTGGGTTCTAGTGTTTCCACAATTCCAAAGACTTTGTGTGATTTGTTAGGTTTCCGTGATTTTGATGATTGCTCTCTAAACTTGCACCTTGCGGATTCCACTATTAAAAAACCTATGGGAAGAATTAATGATGTTCTTATTGTTGCAAATAGGAATTATGTGCCCGTAGATTTTATTGTTCTTGACATAGATTGCAATCCTTCATGTCCTATTATTCTTGGTAGACCTTTCCTTAGAACGATTGGTGCAATTATTGATATGAAGGAAGAAAATATTAGATTCTAATTTCCGTTAAGGAAAGGCATGGAAAACTTTCCTAGAAAGAAAATTAAATTACCTTATGAATCTATTATGAGAGTCACTTATGGATTGCCTACCAAAGATGGCAATACCTAGATCTATTCTTGCTTGTTATGCCTAGCTAGGGGCGTTAAACGATAGCGCTTGTTGGGAGGCAACCCAATTTTATTTTTATTCCTTGCTTTTTGCTCCTGTTTAGTAATAAATAAATTATTTAGCCTCTGTTTTGGTTGTGTTTTTTTATGTTTAATTAGTGTTTGTGCCAAGTAGAACCGTTGGGAAGACTTGGGGAAAGTCTTGTTGAACTTGCTGTAAAAAACAAAAACTTTAGCGTTCACGAGAACTGCTGTCATTTTTATTTGGAAATTGCTATTTAGTTAATTCTTTTTGAAGATGATTAATAGATAAATTCCTCACGTCCAGAAATTTATTTTAGAATTTTTGGGGTTCCAGATCTTGCGTTAGCTACAGATTACTACAGACTGTTCTGTTTTTGACAGATTCTGTTTTTCGTGTGTTGTTTGCTTATTTTGATGAATCTATGGCTAGTAAAATAGTTTATAAACCATAGAGAAGCTGGAATACAGTAGGTATAACACCCATATAAATAAATAATGAGTTCATTACAGTACCTTGAAGTGGACTTTTGTTTTCTTTCGCTAACGGAGCTCACGAAATTTTCTACTTTAAGTTTTGTGTTGTGAAGTTTTCAAGTTTTGGGTAAAGATTTGATGGATTATGGAACAAGGAGTGGAAAGAGCCTAAGCTTGGGGATTCCCATGGCACTCCCAAGATAATCTAAGGACACCTAAAAGCCAAAGCTTGGGGATGCCCCGGAAGGCATCCCCTCTTTCGTCTACTTCTATCGGTAATTTTACTTGGAGCTATATTTTTATTTACCACATGATATGTGTTTTGCTTGGAGTGTATTGTATTATTTTAGTCTTTATTTATTAGTTTACCACAATCATCCTTGCTGTACACACCTTTCGAGAGATCCACACATGATTTGGAATTTGTTAGAATACTCTATGTGCTTCGCTTATATCTTTTGAGTTATATAATTTTGCTCTAGTGCTTCACTTATATCTTTTAGAGTATGGTGGTGGATTTGTTTTATAGAAACTATTGATCTCTCATGCTTCACTTAGATTATTTTGAGAGTCTTAACAGCATGGTAATTTGCTTAAAATCCTGATATGCTTGGTATGCAAGATTAATAATAAAAATTCTCTTATGAGTGTGTTGAATACTATGATAAGTTTGATACTTGATAATTGTTTTGAGACATGGAGATGGTGATATTAAAGTCATGCTAGTTGAGTAGTTGTGAATTTGAGAAATACTTGTGTTGAAGCTTGTGATTCCCGTAGCATGCACGTATGGTGAACCGTTATGTGATGAAGTCGGAGCATGATTTATTTATTAATTGTCTTCCTTATGAGTGGCGGTCGGGGACGAGCGATGATTTTTTCCTACCAATATATCTGTAACACCCCGAGAATCATGCTACAGTAATCTCCCACTAATGGTGACATGTCATCAAATTTATCTAAACCAAATTGCCACTTGGTAAAAATCAAAGCCATTTTCAAAATTATAATAAAGTCAAATAAAATATTTCTTCAATCTGAAAAACTAAAATGTTCACAGTGTTCTAAATTTCCCTGATCAATGTCATGTTGAAATCAACCTGGTTTGACTTACAAATAAATTCCTAGAAAATTAATAAGTGGTCCAAAAGCGTTTAAATTAGCCTTTTCAAAAGAAGCGAATATTTATACTTTTCCAAATGATGTGAAACCTTGTGTGTGGTCTCAAAATATTGCCTACTAATTATGTAACAAATATCAAGTTGAACTAAAATTTAATTGCTTTGGCATTTAAGTAGAAAACAATAGCGAACTAATAAAGAAGAAAACAGGAAAAAGGAAAATGGGCCAAGTGCACACTGTGAACTAGAAGCCTGGTGCTATAGTAGCGCAGCCCAAGCCCACCACAGCCTTCTCCATCTTCCTCTGTACAGCAGACAGAGACCTGTGCGTGGCGCACATCCACGCCTCCATGGCCGCCGTGTCGACCATCCGGCGAGCCCCCGAGGTGTATAAGGCCACCTCCAAGCCCGAGGACAAACCCTAGACCCCCAGTTCCCTCTTTTACCCCTCGCACTCAATCCAGAAGAGGAGCCGAAGCTTCCGTCGTCGCGCCATAGTCACCATCGCGGCCACAGGCCTCCCCGACGCACGGGAAGATGCCCAGGAGCTCCCTCGTCGACGACTCCTTCACCTACCTCCGCTGATTCGAGCTGGGCCGCGCTGTGCGCTCGGGATCTAGCCGGTTTTTCGCCACGGCCGCCACTATTCGTCGACGAGCGCGACGCATCCGACCACTCCCGCGCTCTCTAATCACGTCCACGAGCTCCGTGGTGAGATCTTCTACCGACTCCTCCCTTTTTTCCTTCGATTCATCGTCGTTTGCCGCCGTCCCCGAGCTCGGCCGTCGTCGTCCATGGTCGCGCTCGAGCTCCTGTGTACGCACGCGCCTGCTCCTGGCCAACCAACCGTGCTCGCGCCCCTGCGCCCCGCCGCGCCCCTGCATCGTCATGCATGCACCGCCGCCCGCGCTATCCCCACGCGCACTTGCCGCTGCCGCCGCTGTTCTGCTGCTGCTGTCGCCGCTCCTTGCTACTGTTTTTGCTCGCCGGTGCTCCTGTCATTGCTCTATTGATGCTGCTGCCTGCCATCGCTGGTGCTTGCTAGGCTGCTACTACTCTGCTTAGCTACTCCTGCTACTAAGATGCGCTGCTTTTGCCGTTGTGCTGCTAGCGCCAATTGCTGCTGGTGGCCATGGCCATGGTGTGTGTGAGTGTGCTGTGTGTGTATGCAGCGTGGTGTGTGTAAGTGTGTTGTGTGAGTGCACGTGTGTGTGCGTCCGGCCCAAAACTAGTTAGGTCTAATTTAATTAGCTAGATTAGTCCTAGGATTAATTATGTTGTTTAGTTAATAACCAGTTTGTCTCAAAAAAAAGTTAGTATCAGTTTAGTGCTAGATTAGCCTAATAGCCTATGACATGTGGCCCTATTCTAATCTAGACACTAATTTAATTTAGATGCCTATGACATGTGGGCCATACCTCACCTTTTGACCAGTCAATGATTGACCAGCCCCTCGGGTCCCACTGTCATACACATAGGCTAGGGTAACACTAGGAATAGGAAACAAATGCACATTCTGCCTTCAATTCGATTTAAATAGTTCTAGAAAATCTTTAAAAACTTTGAAAAATCATAGAAAAATAACCGTAACTCGGATGAAAATAATTTATATATGAAAGTTTCTCAGAACGACGAGATGGATCCGAATACGCAGCCTGTTCGTCCGCCACACGTCCCTAGCATAGCAAACATGCAACAATCCCCCTCCGGTTCGTTTGTCCGAAAACGCAAAACATCGGGAATACTTTCTCGGATGTTTCCCCCTTCGCCGGTATCGCCTACTACCGCGTTAGGTCACCCCTAGCACTACGTATTGCCATGTTATGCTTTGATTGCTCTGTTATTTATTGTGTTCCCCCTCCGTTACTTTTTTCGGTAGACCCCGAGACCGTTGCCGATACCCCCGTGATCGACTACATCGACCGCGACTCCTCCTTGCCAGAGCAACCAGGCAAGCCCCCCTTGATCACCAGATATCGCCTACTCTTCACTATACTGCTTGCATTAGAGTTGTTAGCATGTTACTGCTTCCCGTTAATCCTATTCTAATGCATAGCCTGTCATTGTTGCTACAATCGTTGATTCCTTACCTGCAATCCTAATTGCTTAGTATAGGATGCTAGTTTATCATCAGTGGCCCTACACTCTTGTCCGTCTGCCATGCTATACTACTGGGCCGTGATCACTTCGGGAGGTGATCACGGGCATATGCTATATACTTTACACTGTTACATTACTTGTGATACTGTTCGGAGATGGGGGCTGAAGGGGCAGGTGGCTCCATCCCGGTAGAGGTGGGCCTGGGTTCCCGACGGCCCCCGACTGTTGCTTTGTGGCGGAGCGACAGGGCAGGTTGAGGCCACCTAGGAGAGAGGTGGGCCTGGCCCTGGTCGGCGTTCGCGGATACTTAACACGCTTAACGAGATCTTGGTATTTGATCTGAGTCTGGCTACTGGCCTATACGCACTAACCATCTATGCAGGGACAGTTATGGGCACTCGACGTCATGGTATCAGCCGAAGCCTTCGTGACGTCAGCGACTGAGCGGCGCATGCCGGATTGGACTGGAACGTCTGCTAGGCTAGGTCTGCTTCCGGCCACCCTTACAACGTGCAGGTGTGCAATGGGCGATGGGCTCAGACCCTTGCGCCATAGGATTTAGACCGGCGTGCTGACCTCTCTGTTGTGCCTAGGTAGGGCTGCGACGTGTTGATCTTCCGAGGCCGGGCATGACCCAGGAAAGTGTGTCCGGCCAAATGGGATCGAGCGTGTTGGGTTATGTGGTGCACTCTTGCAGGGAAGTTAATCTATTCGAATAGCCGTGATCTTCGGTAACAGGACGACTTGGAGTTGTACCTTGACCTTATGACAACTAGAACCGGATACTTAATAAAACACACCCTTCCAAGTGCCATATACAACCGGTGATCGCTCTCTCACAGGGCGACGAGGGGAGGATCATCAGTTAGGATTATGCTACACGATGCTACTTGGTGAACTTACCATCTACTCTCTTCTCCTGCTGCAAGATGGAGGTTACCAGAAGCGTAGTCTTCGAAAGGACTAGCTATCCCCCTCTTATTCCGGCATTCTGCAGTTCAGTCCACATATGATACCCTTATTCCATTTGATTCCAATGCATACATATGTAGTGTAGCTCCTTGCTTGCCAGTACTTTGGATGAGTACTCACGGTTGCTTTGCTCCCTCTTTTCCCCCTTTCTATACTTGATTACTGCGACCAGACATTGGAGCCCAGGAGCCAGACACCACCGTCGACGACGACTACTACTACTCGGGAGGTGCCTACTGCTACGTGCAGCCCGCTGACGACGACCAGGAGTAGTTTAGGAGGAACCCAGGCAGGAGGCCCGCGCCTCTTTCGATCTGTATCCCAGTTTGTGCTAGCCTTCTTAAGGCAAACTTGTTTAACTTATGTCTGTACTTAGATATTCTTGCTTCCACTGACTCGTCTATGATCGAGCTCTTGTATTCGAGCCCTCGAGGCCCCTGGCTTGTAATATGATGCTTGTATGACTTATTTTATTTGTAGAGTTGTGTTGTGAGATCTTCCCATGAGTCCCTGATATTGATCATACACGTTTGCGTGTATGATTAGTGTATGATTGAATCGGGGGCGTCACAAGTTGGTATCAGAGCCGACTGCCTGTAGGAATCCCCCTTCCACACTCCTCGGCCGAAGTTGAGTCTAGTAATTACAGAACTTTTACTAACATGGTTGTGTGTCTTACGGGCCCATGTCGCCATTGGGTGGTATTAGGATCCTTTATTTCTCGTCTATGCTCTGGGACTCTAATCTCTCTTCTATTCGGGTTAAATGATTTTACGAACTCTGGCTCTAGGTTCTCGTAATTACTTCCTCCCGGAGAGCCCCTCACTCCAGATGATTGCATGGTGCGCCGAAGGATTCCGAAGATACTCTCCGATGTTATCCCGAGAACTTTTGCTCATTGCATTTTGCAATTCCCTTCCACCATCACCCCCTATAGATAACTACATGCACTTGCTATTCTTACACTAGTCCCCAGTTGCTCTTGTTAGTACAAGATACCCCGAAATACTCGTCGTTGTTCCGAGAATCCTTGTGCCTGCTTCCTTGCAGTTCCTTGTCACCTAAATAGACCTACAACTTAACCCTCACACATACCGAGGATTTGTTTCTCCCCAGTTGTTCTTGTGTTCCGCAAAGGAATTCGAAATACTATTTGGTCTTTTGAAAATCCTCAACAGCCTATTGTTCTTGGAATTCTTGCATACTTGCATTTTGGTTAATTCCATTTGTCTAGCTATTTACTTTAAAAACCTTTGTGATTGTCATTCCGATCCTCTTGATTCAACATGTGTGTGAATGCACACAATCATCAGTTGTTCCCTGGAATTTATCCTTCCGATTCAGACGTCATTCCGGACATGAGCTGGATCTCGACCAATCAAATTGCCATCGATTGTACCCCTAAGGCTATTCAGCTTATCCATCCCTAATCAAAGCATTGCTTCTGATCCCTTGTCTTGGAATTCATAATTCCTTTGCATTGGAGCTTTGAGTTAGTCAGTTGTTTCCATAAACTGATCTCCTTGCATTCCTCCTTCCTCTGGTTGAGTACCGATGCTCACATCAGACCCCTTGTGGACCACCAGATCCTTTGTTGGATTTTATCTGACAACGTCCTTCATATTCTATAAGCTTGTGAGCCTTTCCTCGGATACATAATGCCTTTGGTAAATTGCATCCTTTGCTTTCTCCAGCATGCTCTACTATCGAGCTTGTGTTATTTATTCCTGAAATTGTGGTATATGCTCCTAAGATGCCTCGATGGGTTGAACCTATGCCTTCCATATTATGTGTGAACTCGAAAGTTTTCACGAGTCATACTCGTCTGGTATTTTGCCAAATAATTCAACACTACAACTTCTTCGAAAAAGAGAACTGAATGAAAGGTTATGCATTGGAGAAGTGGGAGTCGACCTTGAACCCTGTGTTCATGCCCATGGACACGATGTATACCTTATCATGGAAGCTTCTTTTAAAATAATTATTCCCTTATTATAAGTTCACCTTGTATCTGTGGACGTGGTTCCGACCATGTTCTCCTTTAAATACCATTACTCGTGCAAGTTTAAGCATTTGTCTTCTGCAGAGCAATACCCCAGTCCAACCTCCACTTTGGTCTGTCGTCGAGTATTACCCCATGGTATCTCGAGATATCAGGGGACATCATAACTTCTTATGGGTTCTTCATCAGCTATTATTACTCACCGGATCCAATTGTTCCTAGGTTCTGGGTTGTCGTCAACCGAGAACATCGAATAGTGAATTGAGTCCGCACTCCGATTCAATAACCCTAAATAATTTTTGTTGCTTACGAGTTTAAATAATCCTTCAAGTCATTCCTAGCTTGATCGGCTATATCCTTATCGTGCTGCTCTTAACTGTGCTACCTGGTCCTTCTTCCCGGAGCACAAATTTCGACGGTGAGCTAATCTTACAATCGATCTTCCTCGTCATATCGTTTGTCCTTGAACAGCAAGCTTGATTTCGAGTTTGTGTCATACCCATGGTTCCAATAACTTTTTGCTTCATCATTCCATTGACTTGATGTCATCGCCGATCAGTTACATCTTCTCGAAACCTCTTGACAAATGTGTCGTGATCATCATCAACATTCTGAGGTCTTCCAAGATATCTATCGAATTCTTGGTCAGAAATAGCTTCCTTTGCCCTCGATGATTTGGGTTATCATCGACAACATTATTGCATCCCCTCCAACACAAAACTTGTTCCTGTTTTGTGTTATACCTTGAGTTCCTTGCTATCCAACATTTGTTCTTCTTTACCTTGGAGTATTACCATCTTTTATATCCAGGATGTCGTGCTTAGCACACCCGGCCGGAGGCCCTATTGGTTATAGATTCCTTTTCAGCAAGGTTATCCATTCTTCCATGAGGAAATTGTAAGAATTATTCTACAAGTTATTCCTGATGGATCCTTTGTGTTTCCAAAGTCTGACCTTTGCCTGAAGACCATGTCAATGCTTTCTCGAAGCATATATATTTTACTCCAATTATCAACAAGAACATTTAAAGCCTAATGTTAAATGTTTCCTGCTCAATTATCCAAACACCGCTGTATGGGTAAAGTCATGAAATTTATCTCTCCTTACCTAAAGAGTTTTCTACATTATATCCTGTCATGGATATCATGCTCTGCTTGTCCTTGGGAAGGATATACCCTTGAAATATGTGTTTAAACACATTTTCCTTTCCATTGTTTTGTCAATCTGATGCTCACATTTCCTTTACATTGGTTTGTTTAACCTTTCTTGTGATCTATATGATCTAAGCAGCAATATTCCCCTGCTTATGTAAACACCTCGGTGTACAATTTTGCAGCAAGAACCTGTTACTATTGTTGATGACATTCCGGTAACCACCGATGGACGAGAACTTTGCCTATTGGTCTGCCTTGTTTCAACGAGCAGGAAAATGGTTCTCTTCGTCCCTCGCCCTTGGTACCGACGTTGTTGCCGACATAACTAACATGCTACTCTCTGACATGCCTTGCTATCATGACTATGCAAGATGTCACCGCTCCTACTTTTAACCCACATGGTGGGCCCATAACCCACAGTTCCACAGGATCGAAACCTGACTCTCCTGTTCAACGCTGTTTTTAATGGTTATTCCTCAGGCTTGGCTTCGTATTTAATTCACGTACCACCTTCCTAGTGCTCAATTCTGGTATCAGATGCAATACTTACTCTCACTGCTCTGAACCCCTTTCTCACTCTGGTTCAGGCTTCGAGCAACTATCTATCTGCTTGGAACCTCTTATTGTACCTTCGTACCTTACTCTCGATGTATTTTATATGTTCAACTCGAGAGATAATCTTATGCTCATTCATGGGTTAACCCCAGATTGTTTCCCTCCTAAGCATTCTGTCGTAGCCGAGTTGCCCCTTACCTATTTGTAAGTACGTTGGAGTTCCCGAAGAAAAGGACAATTTCACCATGATGACCTGAAGCAGTGGAATGAATACATCAATGTAATGGATCGATCTCTTCGATAAGAGCAACCAAGACCGAGAAGACTCGTTAGAATTTCGTAACGAGAACTTTCCCCCTTACTCCACCTCTTAAATCTCCGGACGAGATTTCTTGTAGTGGAGGAGATTTGTAACACCCCGAGAATCATGCTACAGTAATCTCCCACTAATGGTGACATGTCATCAAATTTATCTAAACCAAATTGCCACTTGGTAAAAATCAAAGCCAATTTCAAAATTATAATAAAGTCAAATAAAATATTTCTTCAATCTGAAAAACTAAAATGTTCACAGTGTCCTATAAAATTTCCCTGATCAATGTCATGTTGAAATCAACTTGGTTTGACTTACAAATAAATTCCTAGAAAATTAATAAGTGGTCCAAAAGCGTTTAAATTGGCCTTTTCAAAAGAAGCGAATATTTATACTTTTCCAAATGATGTGAAACCTTGTGTGTGGTCTCAAAATATTGCCTACTAATTATGTAACAAATATCAAGTTGAACTAAAATTTAATTGCTTTGGCATTTAAGTAGAAAACCATAGCGAATTAATAAAGAAGAAAACAGGAAAAAGGAAAATGGGCCAAGTGCACATTGTGCACTAGAAGCCTGGTGCTATAGTAGAGCAGCCCAAGCCCACCACAGCCTTCTCCATCTTCCTCTGTACAGGAGACAGAGACCTGTGCGTGGCACACATCCACGCCTCCATGGCCGCCGTGTCGACCATTCGGCGAGCCCCCGAGGTGTATAAGGCCACCTCCAAGCCCGAGGACAAACCCTAGACCCCCAGTTCCCTCTTTTCCCCCTCGCACTCGATCCGGAAGAGGAGCCGAAGCTTCCGTCATCGCGCCATAGTCACCATCGCGGCCACAGGCTTCCCCGACGCACGGGAAGATGCCCAGGAGCTCCCTCGTCGACGACTCCTTCACCTACCTCCGCTGATTCGAGCTGGGCCGCGCTGTGCGCTCGGGATCTAGCCGGTTTTTTGCCACGGCCGCCACTGTTCGTCGACGAGCGCGACGCATCCGACCACTCCCGCGCTCTCTAATCACGTCCACGAGCTCCGTGGTGAGATCTTCTACCGATTCCCTCCTTTTTCCTTCGATTCATCGTCGTTTGCCGCCGTCCCCGAGCTCGGCCGTCGTCGTCCATGGTCGCGGTCGAGCTCCTGTGTACGCACGCGCCTGCTCCTGGCCAACCAACCGTGCTCGCGCCCCTGCGCCCCGCCGCGCCCCTGCATCATCGTGTGTGCGCCGCCGCCCGCACTACCCCGACACACACTTGCCGCTGCCGCCGCTGTTCTGCTGCTGCTGTCGCCGCTCCTTGCTACTGTTTTTGCTCGCCGGTGCTCCTGTCGTTGCTCTATTAATGCTGCTGCCTGCTATCGCTGGTGCTTGCTAGTCTGCTACTACTCTGCTTAGCTACTCCTGCTACTAAGATGCGCTGCTTTTGCCGCTGTGCTGCTAGCACCGATTGCTGCTGGTGGCCATGGCCATGGTGTGTGTGAGTGTGCTGTGTGTGTATGCAGCGTGGTGTGTGTAAGTGTGTTGTGTGAGTGCACGTGTGTGTGCGTCCGGCCCAAAACTAGTTAGGTCTAATTTAATTAGCTAGATTAGTCCTAGGATTAATTATGTTGTTTAGTTAATAACCAGTTTGTCTCAAAAAAAAGTTAGTATCAGTTTAGTGCTATATTAGCCTAATAGCCTATGACATGTGGCCCTATTCTAATCTAGACACTAATTTAATTTAGATGCCTATGACATGTGGGCCATACCTCACCTTTTGACCAGTCAATGATTGACCAGCCCCTCGGGTCCCACTGTCATACACATAGGCTAGGGTAACACTAGGAATAGGAAACAAATGCACATTCTGCATTCAATTCGATTTAAACAGTTCTAGAAAATCTTTAAAAACTTTGAAAAATCATAGAAAAATAACCGTAACTCGGATGAAAATAATTTATGTATGAAAGTTTCTCAGAACAACGAGATGAATCCGAATACGCAGCCCGTTCGTCCGCCACACGTCCCTAGCATAGCGAACATGCAACAATCCCCCTCCTGTTCGTTTATCCGAAAACGCGAAACACCGTGAATACTTTCTCGGATGTTTCCCCCTTCGCCGGTATCGCCTACTACCGCGTTAGGTCACCCCTAGCACTACGTATTGCCATGTTATGCTTTGTGATGCTTTGATTGCTCTGTTATTTATTGTGTTCCCCCTCCGTTACTTTTTCCAGTAGACCCCGAGACCGTTGCCGATACCCCCGTGATCGACTACATCGACCGTGACTCCTCCTTGCCAGAGCAACAAGGCAAGCCCCCCCTTGATCACCAGATATCACCTACTCTTCACTATACTGCTTGCATTAGAGTAGTGTAGCATGTTACTGCTTCCCGTTAATCCTATTCTGATGCATAGCCTGTCATTGTTGCTACAGTCGTTGATACCTTACCTGCAATCCTAATTGCTTAGTATAGGATGCTAGTTTATCATCAGTGGCCCTACACTCTTGTCCGTCTGCCATGCTATACTACTGGGCCGTGATCACTTCGGGAGGTGATCACGGGCATATTCTATATACTTTACACTGTTACATTACCTGTGATACTGTTCGGAGATGGGGGCTGAAGGGGCAGGTGGCTCCATCCCGGTAGAGGTGGGCCTGGGTTCCCGACGGCCCCCGACTGTTGCGTTGTGGCGGAGCGACATGGCAGGTTGAGGCCACCTAGGAGAGAGGTGGGCCTGGCCCTGGTCGGCGTTCGCGGATACTTAACACGCTTAACGAGATCTTGGTATTTGATCTGAGTCTGGCTACTGGCCTATACGCACTAACCATCTATGCCGGGACAGTTATGGGCACTCAACGTCATGGTATCAGCCGAAGCCTTCGTGACGTCAGCGACTGAGCGGCGCACGCCGGATTGGACTGGAACGCCTGCTAGGCTAGGTCTGCTTCCGGCCACCCTTGCAACGTGCAGGTGTGCAATGGGCGATGGGCTCAGACCCTTGCGCCATAGGATTTAAACCGGCGTGCTGACCTCTCTGTTGTGCCTAGGTAGGGCTGCGACGTGTTGATCTTCCGAGGCCGGGCATGACCCAGGAAAGTGTGTCCGGCCAAATGGGATCGAGCGCGTTGGGTTATCTGGTGCACCCCTGCAGGGAAGTTAATCTATTCGAATAGCCGTGATCTTCGGTAACAGGACGACTTGGAGTTGTACCTTGACCTTATGACAACTAGAACCGGATACTTAATAAAACACACCCTTCCAAGTGCCAGATACAACCGGTGATCGCTCTCTCACAGGGCGACGAGGGGAGGATCATCAGTTAGGATTATGCTACACGATGCTACTTGGTGAACTTACCATCTACTCTCTTCTCCTGCTGCAAGATGGAGGTTACGAGAAGCGTAGTCTTCGAAAGGACTAGCTATCCCCCTCTTATTCCGGCATTCTGCAGTTCAGTCCACATATGATACCCTTATTCCATTTGATTCCAATGCATACATATGTAGTGTAGCTCCTTGCTTGCGAGTACTTTGGATGAGTACTCACGGTTGCTTTGCTCCCTCTTTTCCCCCTTTCTATACTTGATTACTGCGACCAGACATTGGAGCCCAGGAGCCAGACACCACCGTCGACGACAACTACTACTACTCGAGAGGTGCCTACTACTACGTGCAGCCCGTTGACGACGACCAGGAGTAGTTTAGGAGGAACCCAGGCAGGAGGCCTGCGCCTCTTTCGATCTGTATCCCAGTTTGTGCTAGCCTTCTTAAGGCAAAGTTGTTTAACTTATGTCTGTACTCAGATATTGTTGCTTCCGCTGACTCGTCTATGATCGAGCTTTTGTATTCGAGCCCTCGAGGCCCCTGGCTTGTAATATGATGCTTGTATGTCTTATTTTATTTGTAGAGTTGTGTTGTGAGATCTTCCCATGAGTCCCTGATCTTGATCATATACGTTTGCGTGTATGATTAGTGTACGATTGAATCGGGGGCGTCACAAGTTGGTATCAGAGCTGACTGCCTGTAGGAATCCCCCTTCCACACTCCTCGGCCGAAGTTGAGTCTAGTAATTACAGAACTTTTACTAACATGGTTGTGTGTCTTACAGGCCCATGTCGCCATTGGGTGGTATTAGGATCCTTTATTTCTCGTCTATGCTCTGGGACTCTAATCTCTCTTCTATTCGGGTTAAATGATTTTACGAACTCTGGCTCTAGGTTCTCGTAATTACTTCCTCCCGGAGAGCCCCTCACTCCAGATGATTGCATGGTGCGCCGAAGGATTCTGAAGATACTCTCCGATGTTATCCCGAGAACTTTTGCTCATTGCATTTTGCAATTCCCTTCCACCATCACCCCCTATAGATAACTACATGCACTTGCTATTCTTACACTAGTCCCCAGTTGCTCTTGTTAGTACAAGATACCCCGAAATACTCGTCGTTGTTCCGAGAATCCTTGTGCCTACTTCCTTGCAGTTCCTTGTCACCTAAATAGACCTACAACTTAACCCTCACACATACCGAGGATTTGTTTCTCCCCAGTTGTTCTTGTGTTCCGCAAAGGAATTCGAAATACTATTTGGTCTTTTGAAAATCCTCAACAGCCTATTGTTCTTGGAATTCTTGCATACTTGCATTTCGGTTAATTCCATTTGTCTAGCTATTTAATTTAAAAACCTTTGTGATTTTCATTCTGATCCTCTTGATTCAACATGTGTGTGAATGCACACAATCATCAGTTGTTCCCTGGAATTTATCCTTCCGATTCAGACGTCATTCCGGACATGAGCTGGATCTCGACCAATCAAATTGCCATCGATTGTACCCCTAAGGCTATTCAGCTTATCCATCCCTAATCAAAGCATTGCTTCTGATCCCTTGTCTTGGAATTCAAAATTCCTTTGCATTGGAGCTTTGAGTTAGTCAGTTGTTTCCATAAACTGATCTCCTTGCATTCCTTCTTCCTCTGGTTGAGTACTGATGCTCACATCAGACCCCTTGTGGACCACCAGATCCTTTGTTGGATTTTATCTGACAGCGTCCTTCATATTCTATAAGCTTGTGAGCCTTTCCTCGGCTACATAATGCCTTTGGTAAATTGCATCCTTTGCTTTCTCCAGCATGCTCTACTATCGAGCTTGTGTTATTTATTCCTGAAATTGTGGTATATGCTCCTAAGATGCCTCGATGGGTTGAACCTATGCCTTCCATATTATGTGTGAACTCGAAAGTTTTCACGAGTCATACTCGTCTGGTATTTTGCCAAATAATTCAACACTACAACTTCTTCGAAAAAGAGAACTGAATGAAAGGTTATGCATTGGAGAAGTGGGAGTCGACCTTGAACCCTGTGTTCATGCCCATGGACACGATGTATACCTTATCATGGAAGCTTCTTTTAAAATAATTATTCCCTTATTATAAGTTCACCTTGTATCTGTGTACGTGGTTCCGACCATGTTCTCCTTTAAATACCATTACTCGTGCAAGTTTAAGCATTTGTCTTCTGCAGAGCAATACCCCAGTCCAACCTCCACTTTGGTCTGTCGTCGAGTATTACCCCATGGTATCTCGAGATATCAGGGGACATCATAACTTCTTATGGGTTCTTCATCAGCTATTATTACTCACCGGATCCAATTGTTCCTAGGTTCTGGGTTGTCGTCAACCGAGAACATCGAATAGTGAATCGAGTCCGCACTCCAATTCAATAACCCTAAATAATTTTTGTTGCTTACGAGTTTAAATAATCCTTCAAGTCATTCCTAGCTTGATCGGCTATATCCTTATCGTGCTGCTCTTAACTGTGCTACCTGGTCCTTCTTCCCGGAGCACAAATTTCGACGGTGAGCTAATCTTACAATCGATCTTCCTCGTCATATCATTTGTCCTTGAACAGCAAGCTTGATTTCGAGTTTGTGTCGTACCCATGGTTCCAATAACTTTTTGCTTCATCATTCCATTGACTTGATGTCATCGCCGATCAGTTACATCTTCTCGAAACCTCTTGACAAATGTGTCGTGATCATCATCAACATTCTAAGGTCTTCCAAGATATCTATCGAATTCTTGGTCAGAAATAGCTTCCTTTGCCCTCGATGATTTGGGTTATCATCGACAACATTATTGCATCCCCTCCAACACAAAACTTGTTCCTGTTTTGTGTTATACCTTGAGTTCCTTGCTATCCAACATTTGTTCTTCTTTACCTTGGAGTATTACCATCTTTTATATCCAGGATGTCATGCTTAGCACACCCGGCCGGAGGCCCTATTGGTTATAGATTCCTTTTCAGCAAGGTTATCCATTCTTCCATGAGGAAATTGTAAGAATTATTCTACAAGTTATTCCTGATGGATCCTTTGTGTTTCCAAAGTCTGACCTTTGCCTGAAGACCATGTCAATGCTTTCTCGAAGCATATATATTTTACTCCAATTATCAACAAGAACATTTAAAGCCTAATGTTAAATGTTCCCTGCTCAATTATCCAAACACCGCTGTATGGGTAAAGTCATGAAATTTCTCTCTCCTTACCTAAATAGTTTTCTACATTATATCCTGTCATGGATATCATGCTCTGCTTGTCCTTGGGAAGGATATACCCTTGAAATATGTGTTTAAACACATTTTCCTTTCCATTGTTTTGTTAATCTGATGCTCACATTTCCTTTACATTGGTTTGTTTAACCTTTCTTGTGATCTATATGATCTAAGCAGCAATATTCCCCTGCTTATGTAAACACCTCGGTGTACAATTCTGTCAGCAAGAACCTGTTACTATTGTTGATGACATTCCGGTAACCACCGATGGACGAGAACTTTGCCTATTGGTCTGCCTTGTTTCAACGAGCAGGAAAATGGTTCTCTTCGTCCCTCGCCCTTGGTACCGACGTTGTTGCCGACATAACTAACATGCTACTCTCTGACATGCCTTGCTATCATGACTGTGCAAGATGTCACCGCTCCTACTTTTAACCCACATGGTGGGCCCATAACCCACAGTTCCACAGGATCGAAACCTGACTCTCCTGTTCAACGCTGTTTTTAATGGTTATTCCTCAGGCTTGGCTTCATATTTAATTCACGTACCACCTTCCTAGTGCTCAATTCTGGTATCAGATGCAATACTTACTCTCACTGCTTTGAACCCCTTTCTCACTCTGGTTCAGGCTTCGAGCAACTATCTATCCGCTTGGAACCTCTTATTGTACCTTCGTACCTTACTCTCGATGTATTTTATATGTTCAACTCGAGAGATAATCTTATGCTCATTCATGGGTTAACCCCAGATTGTTTCCCTCCTAAGCATTCTGTCGTAGCCGAGTTGCCCCTTACCTATTCGTAAGTACGTTGGAGTTCCCGAAGAAAAGGACGACTTCACCATGATGACCTGAAGCAGTGGAATGAATACATCAATGTAATGGATCGATCTCTTCGATAAGAGCAACCAAGACCGAGAAGACTCGTTAGAATTTCGTAACGAGAACTTTCCCCCTTACTCCACCTCTTAAATCTCCGGACGAGATTTCTTGTAGTGGAGGAGATTTGTAACACCCCGAGAATCATGCTACAGTAATCTCCCACTAATGGTGACATGTCATCAAATTTATCTAAACCAAATTGCCACTTGGTAAAAATCAAAGCCAATTTCAAAATTATAATAAAGTCAAATAAAATATTTCTTCAATCTGAAAACCTAAAATGTTCATAGTGTTCTATAAAATTTCCCTGATCAATGTCATGTTGAAATCAACTTGGTTTGACTTACAAATAAATTCCTAGAAAATTAATAAGTGGTCCAAAAGCGTTTAAATTGGCCTTTTCAAAAGAAGCGAATATTTATACTTTTCCAAATGATGTGAAACCTTGTGTGTGGTCTCAAAATATTGCCTACTAATTATGTAACAAATATCAAGTTGAACTAAAATTTAATTGCTTTGGCATTTAAGTAGAAAACAATAGCGAATTAATAAAGAAGAATACAGGAAAAAGGAAAATGGGCCAAGTGCACATTGTGCACTAGAAGCCTGGTGCTATAGTAGCGCAGCCCAAGCCCACCACAGCCTTCTCCATCTTCCTCTGTACAGGAGACAGAGACCTGTGCGTGGCACACATCCACGCCTCCATGGCCGCCGTGTCGACCATCCGGTGAGCCCCCGAGGTGTATAAGGCCACCTCCAAGCCCGAGGACAAACCCTAGACCCCCAGTTCCCTCTTTTCCCCCTCGCACTCGATCCGGAAGAGAAGCCGAAGCTTCCGTCCTCGCGCCATAGTCACCATCGCGGCCACAGGCTTCCTCGACGCACGGGAAGATGCCCAGGAGCTCCCTCGTCGACGACTCCTTCACCTACCTCCGCTGATTCGAGCTGGGCCGCGCTGTGCGCTTGGGATCTAGCCGGTTTTTCGCCACGGCCGCCACCGTTCGTCGACGAGCGCGACGCATCCGACCACTCCCGCGCTCTCTAATCATGTCCACGAGCTCCGTGGTGAGATCTTCTACCGATTCCCTCCTTTTTCCTTCGATTCATCGTCGTTTGCCGCCGTCCCCGAGCTCGGCCGTCGTCGTCCATGGTCGCGCTCGAGCTCCTGTGTACGCACGCGCCTGCTCCTGGCCAACCAACCGTGCTCGCGCCCCTGCGCCCCACCGCTCCCTTGCATCATCGTGCGTGCGCACCGCCCGCGCTACCCCCACACGCACTTGCCGCTGCCGCCGCTGTTCTGCTGCTGCTGTCATCGCTCCTTGCTACTGTTTTTGCTCGCCGGTGCTCCTGTCGTTGTTCTATTAATGCTGCTGCTTGCTATCGCTGGTGCTTGCTAGGCTGCTACTACTCTGCTTAGCTACTCCTGCTACTAAGATGCGCTGCTTTTGCCGCTGTACTGCTAGCGCCGATTGCTGCTGGTGGCCATGGCCATGGTGTGTGTGAGTGTGTTGTGTGTGTATGCAGCGTGGTGTGTGTAAGTGTGTTGTGTGAGTGCACGTGTGTGTGAGTATGTGTGCGTCCGACCCAAAACTAGTTAGGTCTAATTTAATTAGCTAGATTAGTCCTAGGATTGATTATGTTGTTTAGTTAATAACCAGTTTGTCTCAAAAAAAGAAAAGTTAGTATCAGTTTAGTGCTAGATTAGCCTAATAGCCTATGACATGTGGCCCTATTCTAATCAAGACACTAATTTACTTTAGATGCCTATGACATGTGGGCCATACCTCACCTTTTGACCAGTCAAAGTAAAATGATTGACCAGCCCCTCGGGTCCCACTGTCATACACATAGGCTAGGGTAACACTAGGAAACAAAGGCACATTCTGCCTTCAATTCGATTTAAACAGTTCTAGAAAATCTTTAAAAACTTTGAAAAATCATAGAAAAATAATCGTAACTCAGATGAAAATAATTTATATATGAAAGTTTCTCAGAACGACGAGATGAACCCGAATACGCAGCCCGTTCGTCCGCCACACGTCCCTACCATAGCGAACATGCAACAATCCCCCTCCGGTTCGTTTGTCCGAAAACGCGAAACACCGGGAATACTTTCTCGGATGTTTCCCCCTTCGCCGGTATCGCCTACTATTGCGTTAGGTCACTCCTAGCACTACGTATTGCCATGTTATGCTTTGTGATGCTTTGATTGCTCTGTTATTTATTGTGTTCCCCCTCCGTTACTTTTTTCGGTAGACCCCGAGACCGTTGCTGATACCCCCGTGATCGACTACATCGACCGCGACTCCTCCTTGCCAGAGCAACCAGGCAAGCCCCCCCTTGATCACCAGATATCGCCTACTCTTCTCTATACTTCTTGCATTAGAGTAGTGTAGCATGTTACTGCTTTCCGTTAATCCTATTCTGATGCATAGCCTGTCATTGTTGCTACATCTGTTGATACCTTACCTGCAATCCTAATTGCTTAGTATAGGATGCTAGTTTATCATCAGTGGCCCTACACTCTTGTCCGTCTACCATGCTATACTACTGGGCTGTGATCACTTCGGGAGGTGATCACGGGCATATGTTATATACTTTACACTGTTACATTACCTGTGATACTGTTCGGAGATGGGGGATGAAGGGGCAGGTGGCTCCATCCTGGTAGAGGTGGGCCTGGGTTCCCGATGGCCCCCGACTGTTGCTTTGTGGCAGAGCGACAGGGCAGGTTGAGGCCACCTAGGAGAGAGGTGGGCCTGGCCCTGGTCGGCGTTCGCGGATACTTAACACGCTTAACGAGATCTTGGTATTTGATCTGAGTATGGCTACTGGCCTATACGCACTAACCATCTACGCAGGGACAGTTATGGGCACTCGATGTCGTGGTATCAGCCGAAGCTTTCGTGACGTTAGCGACTGAGCGGCGCGCGCCGGATTGGACTGGAACGTCTGCTAGGCTAGGTCTGCTTCCGGCCACCCTTACAACGTGCAGGTGTGCAATGGGCGATGGGCTCAGACCCTTGCGCCATAGGATTTAGACCGGCGTGCTGACCTCTCTGTTGTGCCTAGGTAGGGCTGCGACGTGTTGATCTTCCGAGGCCGGGCATGACCCAGGAAAGTGTGTCCGGCCAAATGGGATCGAGCGTGTTGGGTTATGTGGTGCACCCCTGCAGGGAAGTTAATCTATTCGAATAGCCGTGATCTTCGTTAACAGGATGACTTGGAGTTGTACCTTAACCTTATGACAACTAGAACCGGATACTTAATAAAACACACCCTTCCAAGTGCCAGATACAACCGGTGATCGCTCTCTCACAGGGCGACGAGGGGAGGATCATCTGTTAGGATTATGCTACACGATGCTACTTGGTGAACTTACCATCTACTTGTAACGCCCCGAGACCGATGTGCCAGGTGTCTTCCAGTTATTCGCTGTTGTTGCCTTGTCATTGCTTGCGTGTCATGCATTGCATATCATGTCATCATGTGCATTTCATTTGCATACATGTTCAGCTCATGCATCCGAGCATTTTCCCCGTTGTTCGTTTTGCAATCCAGCGCTCCTATGTCATCCGGTGCCCCTTTCTACCTCTTTTCGTGTGCGGGTGTTAAACGTTCTCGGATTCGACCGAGACTTGTCATGCGGCCTTGGTTTACTACCGGTAGACCGCCTGTCAAGTTTCATGCCATTTGGACTTCGTTTGATACTCCAACGGTTAACCAAGGGACCATAAAGGCCTCGTGTGTGTTGCAGCCCAACACACCTCCCTTTTGTCCCCAAAACACACCTAAACCTCCTCCATCATCTCGGTCGTTCGATCACGATCGCGTGGCCGAAAACCGCACCTCATTTGGACTCTCCTAACTCCCTCTACCTATATATATGTGTGCCTCCCGGATTTTTCCGCGCAGATGAAACCCTAGCCCCGCTCCTCGCGCCGCCGGACAAAACTCCCCACCACCGGCCGGACATGTCTGCCGCCACCACCACCTCACTCCGGCCTATCGGAGTGCTCCACGTCACCGCACCGCCGCCCCGGGCGAATCGGAGATCGCCACTTGTCCCCGCGCCTTCTCTCTCTCCTCCAGGAGCCGCCGCCGGCCCGCAGAGCCCATGATCGGCCCACGCCGGGCCCGACCGCGCCCGCGCTGACACGGCAGCCGCGCCGCCCCGGAGCCGCTGTAGCTCGCCGCACGCCGTTCCCCGCCGCCCGCCGCTCATCGCCGGCAAGCCGCGCCGCCTTCTCCACCGCCGGCGGCCACCGTCATGCCTCTCGCGCGCCGCCTGGCATCTGTGCCGCCGTGCACCGTACGCCGTGCCCTGCTACCTCGCTCGCCGCGCGCCGCTGCGTCGGGTACCGTGCGCTGCCGCCTCGGCTTCTGCGTTCCTCGCCGGAGTTCGAGCTCGTCCTTGCCGGAGCTCCGGCCAGATTCGATCCGGGGAGTGGATCAGATCCACCACTCCCTTCATCGAAACGCGCCCGCGCCCGAATCGGATCCCTCCGTCCCGCACCGCTTCGTCCCGGGTTGACTTTTCCCGGAGAGGTCCAAAATTTCTTCTAAGTCCCCAGATTCTAGTATTTTTTATGCATTTTTATCGCATCATAACTTCCTCATCGTAGCTCCGATTCGTGCGTGTAGCGTATCAAAATGTTCGTCTCGACGAGTACATCATTTCACCTCATTGCATCATTTTAATTCGAGCTCATCTTGATGCCCAAAATGTTGTTGGAAGAGGGCTATGTGAGGAATTTGTCCGATCTGTTTCAGCAAATGGCATTTTGTCATTTTTGCCATGATTAATGTGTGCATGATATGACCCTGAGCTCTACATGTGTTTTGTTATATGCCATGTCATCTTTACAGAGGTGCTTGCCATGTATTTTTGTGATATTTGTGGTGACTAGCACAAGCTTGCAAAGTAGCGTAATCGGTAATGCTGATTTCAAGGACTTAGATTTTCACCGAGTCCTTGTTCTGTTTTTTTGTCGTTATGCCATATGTTCATGTTGTTTCCTAGTGATCCGTGCCTCGTTTGAGGATGGTTAGTAAGGATGTTTTGTTAATATTGTGGTGTTCTATCCATCCATGTCTTTGTTTGCAGTTATGGAGCACCCTAGCTTGAGTCAATCGAGCTCTACTTTTGCTATAAAATGTTCCTGGCAGATCGTTGACATGATTAGCAATTTTGCCGAGGTTGTTGCTATTGATCCGTGCATGCTATGTTGTTGTTCTGGCCATGTCCAGGTTCTATGCCATGCCTTCTTGATGGGTGTATGCTTAGTTTGTCATGCCATGCTCTGTAGTGAGTGCATCGAGCTCGTAAACATGCCTAATCGTTAACTGTTTTGCATGCTCCAGTTTTTCACCAAGTCTGAATCTGTTTATGTTTTTGCCATGTTCACATGCTTGCAATTGTATTTTCTGATCCCTTTTGGCTCAAGGTCACTAAGGGACTTTCGTTAAGTGCTTTGAGTAGCTTCATGCCATGCCTTGCTTTGCCATGTTAAGTTCCTTTAGCTTGTAGTTTTCATGCTCTAAAGTGTGCTTCCTGATGATAAATTCCTTTTGCACTTTTGCCATGCTTATTTGAGCCTGTTAGTAAGTGAATTAGCCGTAACTCAATGTTCGTCTTTTGTCAAGCATCATGAGTGGATCCCTTCCATGTATTTTGTTGCCATGTTTGAGTGCTATAGCATATTTATCTTGATGCATTTAGATGGCTACTTGCTGATTATCGCAGACCGATGCCATATTTGTTTTACTTGCCATTTCCAAACCGTGCATCCGATTCCGGTGATCTTTATATAGATTTCAACCGAAATCACCTCACCTTTCCAGTGGCACTCTTGGATTCCAAGTTGAGGCCAGGTTCAATCATTCCTTTCGAAATCATGCATACGCATCGCATACCGCATCCCGCATATCATACCATGTTCATGTGTTGGTTGTTTACTATGTTGTGTGCTTTTTTCCGGTGTTGCTTCTTCGGGTTGGTTCCGGTAACGTCGTGATTGTGAGGACCCGTTCAACTACGCCCGTTTGTCTTCTTCATGGACTCGTTCTTCTTCCTTGCGGGATTTCGGACAAGATGACCATACCCTCGAAATCACTTCTATCTTTGCTTTGCTAGTTGCTCGCTCTTTTGCTATGCCTATGCTGCGATACCTACCACTTGCTTATCATGCCTCCCATATTGTTGAACCAAGCCTCTAACCCACCTTTGTCCTAGCAAACCGTTGTTTGGCTATGTTACCGCTTTGCTCAGCCCCTCTTATAGCGTTGTTAGTTGCAGGTGAAGTTGAAGCTTGTTCCATGTTGGAACATGGTTATTTTGTTGGGATATCACAATATCTCTAATTTAATTAATGCATCTATATACTTGGTAAAGGGTGGAAGGCTCGGCCTTATGCCTGGTGTTTTGTTCCACTCTTGCCGCCCTAGTTTCCTTCATATCGGTGTTATGTTCCCGGATTTTGCGTTCCTTACGCGGTTGGGTTATAATGGGAACCCCTTGACAATTCGCCTTGAATAAAACTCCTCCAGCAATGCCCAACGTTGGTTTTACCATTCGCCACCTAGCATTTTTCTTTCCCTTGGGTCGGCCAGCCCAAGGGTCATCTTTATTTTAACCCCCCCGGGCCAGTGCTCCTTTGAGTGTTGGTCCAAACTAGAGCCCTGTGCAGTGCCCCCTCGGGGAAACTCGAGGTTTGGTTTTAGTTGTATGGAGAGCTCATCTGAGTGTGCCCTGAGAACGAGATATGTGCAGCTCCTATCAGGATTTGTCGGCACATTCGGGCGGTGTTGCTGGACTTGTTTTACCATTGTCGAGGATGTCTTGTAACCTGGATGCCGAGTCTGATCGGAATGTCTTGGGAGAAGGAATATCCTTCGTTGACTGTGAGAGCTTGTGATGGGCTAAGTTGGGACACCCCTGAAGGGTTTTGAACTTTCGAAAGCCGTGCCCGTGGTTATGGGCAGATGGGAATTTGTTAATGTCCGGTTGTAGAAAACCTGAAGATGACCTTAATTAAAATACATCAACCGCGTGTGTAACCATGACGGTCTCTTCTCGACGGAGTCCGAGAAGTGAACACGGTGTTGGAGTTATGCTTGACGTAGGTTGTTCTAGGATCACTTCTTGATCATAGTTGTTCGATCGTGCTTTTGCCTTCTCTTCTCACTCTCATCTGCGTATGTTTAGCCACCATATATGCTAGTCGCTTGCTGCAGCTCCACCTCATACCTTTTACCCTTCCTATAAGCTTAAATAGTCTTGATCGCGAGGGTGTAAGATTGCTGAGTCCCCGTGACTCACAGTTACTTCCAAAACCAGTTTGCAGGTGCCGATGTTACCGAGCAGGTGACGTAACCAAGCTCAGGAGGAGCTCGATGAAGATCTTGTCCTTTGTATTGTTTCGTTCTAGTTGATCAGTAGTGGAGCCCAGTCAGGACGATTGGGGATCTGTGTAGCATTTGGGGTAGTCTTCTTTTATTTTGGTTCCGTAGTCGGACCTTGATTGTATTTGGATGATGTAATGATTTATTCATGTATTGTGTGAAGTGGCGATTGTAAGCCAACTATGTATCTTTGTCCCTTATGTATTACATGGGTTGTGTGAAGATTACCTCACTTGTGACATTGCTTTCAATGCGGTTATGCCTCTAAGTCGTGCTTCAACACGTGGGAGATATAGCCGCATCGAGGGCGTTACAAGTTGGTATCAGAGCCTTCCCCGACCTTAGGAGCCCCCTGCTTGATCGAATAGCTGGCGTTGTTGAGTCTAGAAAAAATGTTTTGAGTCATTTAGGAATTATATATCGGAGAGTTAGGACTTCTTTTTACTCCTCAGTTCCTTCGTCGCTCTGGTGAGGCATCCCGACGTAGAGTTTTGACTCTTCTCTTCCAAAATTTCACTAATTTTTTTTAGGATCATGCGGGTATCTTGGATTCATTTCGATCGATTTGTGACGAGAACATTGTTCTTGGTGCCTCCTGTCATTTAGGGGTTGTGGCAGTGTCCCGGGGAGTTGAGCTCCGAGGTGTTGTCGTCACAATTTTATTGTTGCAGTTCTGGAATACCTGAGATTAGTTTTGCCGACATCGAAAATCTCTTTTATGCAGTTGTTGGTGAGATAACCTCGACGCCACCCAGTACTGGGGCGGGAGTTCGGGAGTATTGCCATAACTCGTATAACGGATGCTTTTCGAAGGTTGAGGTAGACGATTTCCGAAGGTTTCTTGGTTATGTGTTGAAGGATGGATACAGCTGGACGTAGGATTTGCTAGTTTTGGGTGAGATATTATGCTTCCCCTGTATCCCCAACACCTGATTGCATAACCAGAAAATTTCGGGAGTTTATAAGTGGGAATTCAAGTAGCTCTTAGGATATCTTTCTGACAGATGTATGATATGAAATTGGGGTTCGACGTCTAGTGGTCCGCCTATCCACGTTTGGTTTTACAGTGGTCTCGTTGTGTCTTAAAGAGTCCTTGGCTATGCCGACTCGGGGACGCTTCGTATGTCATGTGCAGTGCCTTGTACATGATGGTGCTGTACGATCGAGCCCGTGTAGGCCCCACCACGAAAACTTCGGATGAAATCTCTATCATATGTTTGTTCCAGCTTATTTTGCAAGTCAACCCTTGTTTTGATTTGAGTTGTGGTATTCGAGTTGCTTTGAAGTCAAATGTTGATTCCATACCTTTTCCTATGCGGTGTTCTCATACCCCGATGTGAACACTAATCCTTCTCGATCATCGAGTTTGTCATGTCAATGCTTTTCAACCGGTGTGCTTCTCTTCAAGTGGATCCGATCATTGCAACATCGCAAGATCACCTCTCGGTTTTTTTCTCAATGGTGTTTGTTTCATCCGTCCCCAAGTTGCTTTTGTTTTCCCGCCCTCCCACCCTTGTTTCTTCAAGGACTCAGATTTCTTAATCAAGTATCCTTTGATTCATGTGAAGTCTCTCCATTCTTTTCCTTCATATCCTTATCCGGTGATTCTCATGAAGATTCTAACGGAGCTTCAAGTTCGTCACTCTTCACTCATTTTCTTCTCCGGTGGATACAATTCAAGCTTTTGGTGTTGATCATATCCTTTCCCTTGTTTCAATATTTTCTCGTACCAGTGCACCTCATATTCATTCACTTCTCGTTATTCAATTGTTCCGGAGTGCCGAAGATATCTCAGAAGGCTCGTCTTGTCATTCAAGATCCGCTCAACTTATCTCGAGGTTGTTATATCATTCAAGCCATTTTAATTCAACCGATGCATTCTCTCTTTTAAATCATTTCAACGGTGTTTCTCTTGAGTGGGCCCTAACCCACAGGTCTTTTCCCAGGATCTTACCCGACTCTTCTTATTTTCCCGGAGCTATCCTTAAAATTCTTTTCGAAGTTTGCCGTAAGAATGAACTGTCATCAGTCAAATGTTTTTTTCTCCAAGATCTTTCAAATTCTTTTCACCATTGGCTCAACATTTCCATTCTTCATTCCGGGGTGTCTCAACAATTCATGGTGGTGTTTCTCATCGTCATTCTCAGATTTGGAAGACCGAAGAAGAGTTTCTTTTAAATCTTGCCCCATTCTCTGCCATCCTCCCATAATTGTTCCGGTTGTGAGAATTTCTGTTCACCCATCCGGAGTAATTCAGGAGTCATTTCAGTTTGATTCTCCGGAGCCATCATCTAAGATTTATTCATTCCAGCTTTCAGCTCTCATACTCTAAATCAAACCGCTTCTTAAATCAAGGATTCTCTAATCAGCTCGTAATCTCTTCGTTCTTATGTATCTAAATTCACTCAAGTATCCTCGTTCATTTCATAATTCTAACCGGTGTTCCTTTATCTTCCTTTCGGTCATTTTAATTCTTACGGTGGTTCGTGCAAGATTCCTCTTCTTTCGTTATCATATCAATTCATTCGTTGTTTCGATTCCACCGGTGTTTCGTTGAAGGCATTCTCAAGTTGGCGCGATATCTATCTTAATCTTTTCTACGAGAATAAGTAGTATGTCAAATCCGTTGCTTGTCATCAATTTAAATTGGTGAAGGATACGCATAACGTAATTCTTATTTTTGTTCATCCAAGTGATTAATTCCTTATTTCGGAGGTTCATCAAAATTCTTGGTTTCTTTTGCTCATCTTTCTTTCCCAGAGTTCCAAGCTCTAATTATCACGGAGATCCATCTAAATCATTGCAAGGATTCACATTGTGTTTCCAACTTCTCTCTCCTTTCGTTTGATCATTCTTTTATTACCAGAGTTCTTCCTGGATGTTCTACATGATGGTTCACCAAAGATTTAATTCCTTCTAGAAGTGTTCATCAAGATTCTTTTCAGAGGAGTTCAAGCATTCTTCATTTTGCAATCTGGAGTGCAATTCTTTTCTTCCGTATCATTGGAGGTGGTATTACGTCATTCTTGATAATTTGAGTTCATGCTTCATGATTCACATGTTGATAAGATTGAGGTATTTTAAATCCATCAACCTCTTCGTTGGAGTTATCTTGGGTTATATTCCACCTAAAGCCTTCCCGAAGGATTGTTGCTAATTATGGTGCTTATAAGTGACCCAAGTTCTTCATCTACCCTCCTGGTGAAATAGCTTTCTCGTCTCCTTGTTGATATCAATCCAATTCTTTTCCCGTAAGTGGCTAGTTGTCACCTCATAATTTTGAGATGTCCTCTATAAGTCCATATCAAGCTAATCCTTTTCATTGTTGATAATCCAACAATTCCGTTCTAGCATTTGTTGTAAGCGTGCTCTCTCAAGATCGTGTTTCCCTTCGTTCACTCCATTTCATTCTTACTTTTGTTCCGAAGGCATTGTGATGTTGCTATCTTCAACCCTTCTTCTTGTTCTCGTCAGGACCTTGTTCTTTTCTTGCTTATCCATTTAACCGGAGAGTTGTGCCCTCTGCTCAAGTTCTTTCATCTTATCAAGTCTTGTATCACTTTTCAACCGGAGTGCTGACCGAAGTTATTCTTCATTGTTCCTCTTTTCTAACAGAGTGTTTTCAACTTCATTCATCTCCGTTGTATTATTTTCTCGAAATGGCTTAACCTTTTCAAGGTTCTTTGGTTTCACTCATTTGTCAAAGGAGCAACTTAGTTTTACCTCCTCTCTTTCTCTTACGTTTTCCCTCCGGTGCCATTCTAGATCTCGGGACGAGATCCTCTCATAGTGGTGGAGTGTTGTAACACCCCGAGACCGATGTGCCAGGTGTCTTCCAGTTATTCGATGTTGTTGCCTTGTCATTGCTTGCGTGTCATGCATTGCATATCATGTCATCATGTGCATTTCATTTGCATACATGTTCGTCTCATGCATCCGAGCATTTTCCCCGTTGTCCGTTTTGCAATCCGGCGCTCCTATGTCATCCGGTGCCCCTTTCTACCTCTTTTCGTGTGCGGGTGTTAAACATTCTCGGATTGGACCGAGACTTGTCATGCGGCCTTGGTTTACTACCGGTAGACCGCCTGTCAAGTTTCGTGCCATTTGGACTTCGTTTGATACTCCAACGGTTAACCGAGGGACCGTAAAGGCCTCGTGTGTGTTGCAGCCCAACACACCTCCCTTTTGTCCCCAAAACACACCTAAACCTCCTCCATCATCTCGGTCGTTCAATCACGATCGCGTGGCCGAAAACCGCACCTCATTTGGACTCTCCTAACTCCCTCTACCTATATATATGTGTGCCTCCCGGATTTTTTCGCGCAGATGAAACCCTAGCCCCGCTCCTCGTGCCACCGGACAAAACTCCCCACCACCGGCCGGACATGTCTGCCGCCACCGCCACCTCACTCCGGCCTATCGGAGTGCGCCACGTCACCGCGCCGCCGCCCCGGGCGAATAGGAGATCGCCACTTGTCCCCGCGCCTTCTCTCTCTCCTCCAGGAGCCGCCGCCGGCCCACAGAGCCCACGATCGGCCCGCGTCGGGCCCGACCGCGCCCCGCGCTGACACGGCAAACGCGCCGCCCCGGAGCCGCTGCAGCTCGCCGCACGCCGTTCCCCGCCGCCCGTCGCTCGTCGCCGGCAAGCCGCGCCGCCTTCTCCACCGCCGGCGGCCACCGTCATGCCTCTCGCGCGCCGCCTGGCATCTGTGCCGCCGTGCACCGTACGCCATGCCCTGCTGCCTCGCTCGCCGCGCGCCGCTGCGTCGGGTACCGTGCGCTGCCGCCTCGGCTTCTGCGTTCCTCACCGGAGTTCGAGCTCGTCCTCGCCGGAGCTCCGGCCAGATCCGATCCGGGGAGTGGATCAGATCCACCACTCCCTTCATCGAAACGCGCCCTCGCCCGAACCAGATCCCTCCGTCCCGCACCGCTTCGTCCCGGGTTGACTTTTCCCGGAGAGGTCCAAAATTTCTTCTAAGTCCTCAGATTCTAGTATTTTTTATGCATTTTCATCGCATCATAACTTCCTCATCGTAGCTCTGATTCGTGCGTGTAGCGTATCAAAATGTTCGTCTCGACGAGTACATCATTTCACCTCATTGCACCATTTTAATTGGAGCTCATCTTGATGCCCGAAATGTCGTTGGAAGAGCGCTATGTGAGGAATTTGTCCGATCTGTTTCAGCAAATGGCATTTTTTCATTTTTGCCATGATTAATGTGTGCATGATATGACCCTGAGCTCTACATGTGTTTTGTTATATGCCATGTCATCTTTACAGAGATGCTTGCCATGTATTTTTGTGATATTTGTGGTGACTAGCACAAGCTTGCAAAGTAGCGTAATCGGTAATGCTGATTTCAAGGACATAGATTTTCACTAAGTCCTTGTTCTGTTTTTTTGTCGTTATGCCATATGTTCATGTTGTTTCCTAGTGATCCGTGCCTTGTTTGAGGATGGTCAGTAAGGATGTTTTGTTAATATTGTGGTGTTCTATCCATCCATGTCTTTGTTTGCAGTTATGGAGCACCCTAGCTCGAGTCAATCGAGCTCTACTTTTGCCATAAAATGTTCCTGGCAGATCGTTGACATGATTAGCGATTTTGCCGAGGTTGTTGCTATTGATCCGTGCATTCTATGTTGTTGTTCTGGCCATGTCCAGGTTCTATGCCATGTCTTCTTGATGGATGTATGCTTAGTTTGTCATGCCATGCTCTGTAGTGAGTTCATCGAGCTCGTAAACATGCCTAATCGTTAACTGTTTTGCATGCTCCAGTTTTTCACCAAGTCTGAATCTGTTTATGTTTTTTCCATGTTCACATGCTTGCAATTGTATTTTCTGATCCCTTTTGGCTCAAGGTCACTAAGGGACTTTCGTTAAGTGCTTTGATTAGCTTCATGCCATGCCTTGCTTTTCCATGTTAAGTTCCTGTAGCTTGTAGTTTTCATGCTCTAAAGTGTGCTTCCTGATGATAAATTCCTTTTGCACTTTTGCCATGCTTATTTGAGCCTGTTAATAAGTGAATTAGCCGTAGCTCAGTGTTCATCTTTTGTCAAGCATCATGAGTGGATCCCTTCCGTGTATTTTGTTGCCATGTTTGAGTGCTATAGCATATTTATCTTGATGCATTTAGATGGCTACTTGCTGATTATCGTAGACCGGTGCCATATTTGTTTTACTTGCCATTTCCAAACCGTGCATCCGATTCCGGTGATCTTTATATAGATTTCAACCGAAATCACCTCACCTTTCCAGTGGCACTCTTGGATTCCAAGTTGAGGCCAGGTTCAATCATTCCTTTCCAAATCATGCATACGCATCGCATACCGCATCCCGCATATCATACCATGTTCATGTGTTGGTTGTTTACTATGTTGTGTGCTTTTTTCTGGTGTTGCTTCTTCGGGTTGGTTCCGGTAACGTCGTGATTGTGAGGACCCGTTCAACTACGCCCGTTTGTCTTCTTCATGGACTCGTTCTTCTTCCTTGCGGGATTTCGGACAAGATGACCATACCCTCGAAATCACTTCTATCTTTGCTTTGCTAGTTGCTCGCTCTTTTGCTATGCCTATGCTGCGATACCTACCACTTGCTTATCATGCCTCCCATATTGTTGAACCAAGCCTCTAACCCACCTTTGTCCTAGCAAACCGTTGTTTGGCTATGTTACCGCTTTGCTCAGCCCCTCTTATAGCGTTGTTAGTTGCAGGTGAAGTTGAAGCTTGTTCCATGTTGGAACATGGTTATTTTGTTGGGATATCACAATATCTCTTATTTAATTAATGCATCTATATACTTGGTAAAGGGTGGAAGGCTCGGCCTTATGCCTGGTGTTTTGTTCCACTCTTGCCGCCCTAGTTTCCTTCATATCGGTGTTATGTTCCCGGATTTTGCGTTCCTTACGCGGTTGGGTTATAATGGGAACCCCTTGACAGTTCTCCTTGAATAAAGCTCCTCCAGCAATGCCCAACGTTGGTTTTGCCATTCGCCACCTAGCATTTTTCTTTCCCTTGGGTCGGCTAGCCCAAGGGTCATCTTTATTTTAACCCCCCCGGGCCAGTGCTCCTTTGAGTGTTGGTCCAAACTAGAGCCCTGTGCAGTGCCCCCTCGGGGAAACTCGAGGTTTGGTTTTAGTTGTATGGAGAGCTCATCTGAGTGTGCCCTGAGAACGAGATATGTGCAGCTCCTATCAGGATTTGTCGACACATTCGGGCGGTGTTGTTGGACTTGTTTTACCATTGTCGAGGATGTCTTGTAACCTGGATGCCGAGTCTGATCGGAATGTCTTGGGAGAAGGAATATCCTTCGTTGACCGTGAGAGCTTGTGATGGGCTAAGTTGGGACACCCCTGCAGGGTTTTGAACTTTCGAAAGTCGTGCTCGTGGTTATGGGCAGATGGGAATTTGTTAATGTCCTGTTGTAGAAAACCTGAAGATGACCTTAATTAAAATACATCAACCGCGTGTGTAACCGTGACGGTCTCTTCTCGACGGAGTCCGGGAAGTGAACACGGTGTTGGAGTTATGCTTGACATAGGTTGTTCTAGGATCACTTCTTGATCATAGTTGTTCGACCGTGCTTTTGCCTTCTCTTCTCACTCTCATCTGCGTATGTTTAGCCACCATATATGCTAGTCGCTTGCTGCAGCTCCACCTCATACCTTTTACCCTTCCTATAAGCTTAAATAGTCTTGATCACGAGGGTGTAAGATTGCTGAGTCCCCGTGACTCACAGTTACTTCCAAAACCAGTTTGCAGGTGCCGATGTTACCGAGCAGGTGACGTAACCAAGCTCAGGAGGAGCTCGATGAAGATCTTGTCCTTTGTATTGTTTCGTTCTAGTTGATCACTAGTGGAGCCTAGTCGGGACGATCGGGGATCTGTGTAGCATTTGGGGTAGTCTTCTTTTATTTTGGTTCCGTAGTCGGACCTTGATTGTATTTGGATGATGTAATGCTTTATTCATGTATTGTGTGAAGTGGCGATTGTAAGCCAACTATGTATCTTTGTCCCTTATGTATTACATGGGTTGTGTGAAGATTACCTCACTTGTGACATTGCTTTCAATGCGGTTATGCCTCTAAGTCGTGCTTCGACACGTGGGAGATATAGCCGCATCGAGGGCGTTACAAGTTGGTATCAGAGCCTTCCCCGACCTTAGGAGCCCCCTGCTTGATCGAATAGCTGGCGTTGTTGAGTCTAGAAAAAATGTTTTGAGTCATTTAGGAAT
Source organism: Triticum urartu (assembly GCF_056163025.1). Classification (NCBI taxonomy): domain Eukaryota; kingdom Viridiplantae; phylum Streptophyta; class Magnoliopsida; order Poales; family Poaceae; genus Triticum; species Triticum urartu. Next base: position 324,460,930 of record NC_141873.1, on the reverse strand, counting down.
TATATATCGGAGAGTTAGGACTTCTTTTTACTCCTCAGTTCCTTCGTCGCTCTGGTGAGGCATCCCGACGTAGAGTTTTGACTCTTCTCTTCCAAAATTTCACTAATTTTTTTTAGGATCATGCGGGTATCTTGGATTCATTTCGATCGATTTGTGACGAGAACATTGTTCTTGGTGCCTCCTGTCATTTAGGGGTTGTGGCAGTGTCCCGGGGAGTTGAGCTCCGAGGTGTTGTCGTCACAATTTTATTGTTGCAGTTCTGGAATACCTGAGATTAGTTTTGCCGACATCGAAAATCTCTTTTATGCAGTTGTTGGTGAGATAACCTCGACGCCACCCAGTACTGGGGCGGGAGTTCGGGAGTATTGCCATAACTCGTATAACGGATGCTTTTCGAAGGTTGAGGTAGACGATTTCCGAAGGTTTCTTGGTTATGTGTTGAAGGATGGATACAGCTGGACGTAGGATTTGCTAGTTTTGGGTGAGATATTATGCTTCCCCTGTATCCCCAACACCTGATTGCATAACCGGAAAATTTCGGGAGTTTATAAGTGGGAATTCAGGTAGCTCTTAGGATATCTTTCTCACAGATGTATGATATGAAATTGGGGTTCGACGTCTAGTGGTCCGCCTATCCACGTTTGGTTTTACAGTGGTCTCGTTGTGTCTTAAAGAGTCCTTGGCTATGCCGACTCGGGGACGCTTCGTATGTCATGTGCACTACCTTGTACATGATGGTGCTGTACGATCAAGCCCGTGTAGGCCCCACCATGAAAATTTCGACGAAATCTCTATCATATGTTTGTTCCAGCTTATTTTGCAAGTCAACCCTTGTTTTGATTTGAGTTGTGGTATCCGAGTTGCTTCGAAGTCAAATGTTGATTCCATACCTTTTCCTATGCGGTGTTCTCATACCCCGATGTGAACACTAATCCTTCTCGATCATCGAGTTTGTCATGTCAATGCTTTTCAACCGGTGTGCTTCTCTTCAAGTGGATCCGATCATTGCAACATCGCAAGATCACCTCTCGGTTTTTTTCTCAACGGTGTTTGTTTCATCCGTCCCCAAGTTGCCTTTGTTTTCCCGCCCTCCCACCCTTGTTTCTTCAAGGACTCAGATTTCTTAATCAAGTATCCTTTGATTCATGTGAAGTCTCTCCATTCTTTTCCTTCATATCCTTATCCGGTGATTCTCATGAAGATTCTAACGGAGCTTCAAGTTCGTCACTCTTCACTCATTTTCTTCTCCGGTGGACACAATTCAAGCTTTTGGTGTTGATCATATCCTTTCCCTTGTTTCAATATTTTCTCGTACCAGTGCACCTCATATTCATTCACTTCTCGTTATTCAATTGTTCCGGAGTGCCTAAGATATCTCAGAAGGCTCGTCTTGTCATTCAAGATCCGCTCAACTTATCTCGAGGTTGTTATATCATTCAAGCCATTTTAATTCAACCGATGCATTCTCTCTTTTAAATCATTTCAACGGTGTTTCTCTTGAGTGGGCCCTAACCCACAGGTCTTTTCCTAGGATCTTACCCGACTCTTCTTATTTTCCCGGAGCTATCCTTAAAATTCTTTTCGAAGTTTGACGTAAGAATGAACTGTCATCAGTCAAATGTTTTTTCTCCAAGATCTTTCAAATTCTTTTCGCCATTGGCTCAACATTTCCATTCTTCATTCCGGGGTGTCTCAACAATTCATGGTGGTGTTTCTCATCGTCATTCTCAGATTTGGAAGACCGAAGAAGAGTTTCTTTTAAATCTTGCCCCATTCTCTGCCATCCTCCCATAATTGTTTCGGTTGTGAGAATTTCTGTTCACCCATCCGGAGTAATTCAGGAGTCATTTCAGTTTGATTCTCCGGAGCCATCATCTAAGATTTATTCATTCCAGCTTTCAGCTCTCATACTCTAAATCAAACCGCTGCTTAAATCAAGGATTCTCTAATCAGCTCGTAATCTCTTCGTTCTTATGTATCTAAATTCTCTCAAGTATCCTCGTTCATTTCATAATTCTAACCGGTGTTCCTTTATCTTCCTTTCGGTCATTTTAATTCTTACGGTGGTTCGTGCAAGATTCCTCTTCTTTCGTTATCATATCAATTCATTCGTTGTTTCGATTCCACCGGTGTTTCGTTGAAGGCATTCTCAAGTTGGCGCGATATCTATCTTAATCTTTTCTACGAGAATAAGTAGTATGTCAAATCCGTTGCTTGTCATCAATTTAAATTGGTGAAGGATACGCATAACGTAATTCTTATTTTTGTTCATCCAAGTGATTAATTCCTTATTTCGGAGGTTCATCAAAATTCTTGGTTTCTTTTGCTCATCTTTCTTTCCCGGAGTTCCAAGCTCTAATTATCATGGAGATCCATCTAAATCATTGCAAGGATTCACCTTGTGTTTCCAACTTCTCTCTCCTTTCGTTTGATCATTCTTTTATTACCAGAGTTCTTCATGGATGTTCTACATGATGGTTCACCAAAGATTTAATTCCTTCTAGAAGTGTTCATCAAGATTCTTTTCAGAGGAGTTCAAGCATTCTTCATTTTGCAATCTGGAGTGCAATTCTTTTCTTCCGTATCATTGGAGGTGGTATTACGTCATTCTTGATAATTTGAGTTCATGCTTCATGATTCACATGTTGATAAGATTGAGGTATTTTAAATCCATCAACCTCTTCGTTGGAGTTATCTTGGGTTATATTCCACCTAAAGCCTTCCCTAAGGATTGTTGCTAATTATGGTGCTTATAAGTGACCCAAGTTCTTCATCTACCCTCCTGGTGAAATAGCTTTCTCGTCTCCTTGTTGATATCAATCCAATTCTTTTCCCATAAGTGGCTAGTTGTCACCTCATAATTTTGAGATGTCCTCTATAAGTCCATATCAAGCTAATCCTTTTCATTGTTGATAATCCAACAATTCCGTTCTAGCATTTGTTGTAAGCGTGCTCTCTCAAGATCGTGTTTCCCTTCGTTCACTCCATTTCATTCTTACTTTTGTTCCGGAGGCATTGTGATGTTGCTATCTTCAACCCTTCTTCTTGTTCTTGTCAGGACCTTGTTCTTTTCTTGCTTATCCATTTAACCGGAGAGTTGTGCCCTCTGCTCAAGTTCTTTCATCTTATCAAGTCTTGTATCACTTTTCAACCGGAGTGCTGACCGAAGTTGTTCTTCATTGTTCCTCTTTTCTAACAGAGTGTTTTCAACTTCATTCATCTCCGTTGTATTATTTTCTCGAAATGGCTTAACCTTTTCAAGGTTCTTTGGTTTCACTCATTTGTCAAAGGAGCAACTTAGTTTTACCTCCTCTCTTTCTCTTACGTTTTCCCTCCGGTGCCATTCTAGATCTCGGGACGAGATCCTCTCATAGTGGTGGAGTGTTGTAACGCCCCCAGACCGATGTGCCAGGTGTCTTCCAGTTATTCGATGTTGTTGCCTTGTCATTGCTTGCGTGTCATGCATTGCGTATCATGTCATCATGTGCATTTCATTTGCATACATGTTTGTCTCATGCATCCGAGCATTTTCCCCGTTGTCCGTTTTGCAATCCGGCGCTCCTATGTCATCCGGTGCCCCTTTCTACCTCTTTTCGTGTGCGGGTGTTAAACATTCTCGGATTGGACCGAGACTTGTCATGCGGCCTTGGTTTACTACCGGTAGACCGCCTGTCAAGTTTCGTGCCATTTGGACTTCGTTTGATACTCCAACGGTTAACCGAGGGACCGTAAAGGCCTCGTGTGTGTTGCAGCCCAACACACCTCCCTTTTGTCCCCAAAACACACCTAAACCTCCTCCATCATCTCGGTCGTTCGATCACGATCGCGTGGCCGAAAACCGCACCACATTTGGACTCTCCTAACTCCCTCTGCCTATATATATGTGTGCCTCCCGGATTTTTTTGCGCAGATGAAACCCTAGCCCCGCTCCTCGTGCCGCCGGACAAAACTCCCCACCACCGGCCGGACATGTCTGCCGCCACCGCCACCTCACTCCGGCCTATCGGAGTGCGCCACGTCACCGCGCCGCCGCCCCGGGCAAATAGGAGATCGCCACTTGTCCCCGCGCCTTCTCTCTCTCCTCCAGGAGCCGCCGCCGGCCCACAGAGCCCACGATCGGCCCGCGTCGGGCCCGACTGCGCCCCGTGCTGACACGGCAAACGCGCCGCCCCAGAGCCACTGCAGCTCGCTGCACGCCATTCCCCGCCGCCCGCCGCTCGTCGCCGGCAAGCCGCGCCGCCTTCTCCACCGCCGGCGGCCACCGTCATGCCTCTCGCGCGCCGCCTGGCATCTGTGCCGCCGTGCACCGTACGCCGTGCCCTGCTGCCTCGCTCGCCGCGCGTCACTGCGTCGGGTACCGTGCGCTGCCGCCTCGGCTTCTGCATTCCTCGCCGGAGTTCGAGCTCGTCCTCGCCGGAGCTCCGGCCAGATCCGATCCGGGGAGTGGATCAGATCCACCACTCCCTTCATCGAAACGCGCCCGCGCCCGAACCGGATCCCTCCGTCCCGCACCGCTTCGTCCCAGGTTGACTTTTCCCGGAGAGGTCCAAAATTTCTTCTAAGTCCCCAGATTCTAGTATTTTTTATGCATTTTCATCGCATCATAACTTCCTCATCGTAGCTCCGATTCGTGCGTCTAGCGTATCAAAATGTTCGTCTCGACAAGTACATCATTTCACCTCATTGCATCATTTTAATTGGAGCTCATCTTGATGCCCGAAATGTCGTTGGAAGAGGGCTATGTGAGGAATTTGTCCGATCTGTTTCAGCAAATGGCATTTTTTCATTTTTGCCATGATTAATGTGTGCATGATATGACCCTGAGCTCTACATGTGTTTTGTTATATGCCATGTCATCTTTACAGAGGTGCTTGCCATGTATTTTTGTGATATTTGTGGTGACTAGCACAAGCTTGCAAAGTAGCGTAATCGGTAATGCTGATTTCAAGGACATAGATTTTCACTAAGTCCTTGTTCTGTTTTTTTGTCGTTATGCCATATGTTCATGTTGTTTCCTAGTGATCCGTGCCTCGTTTGAGGATGGTAAGTAAGGATGTTTTGTTAATATTGTGGTGTTCTATCCATCCATGTCTTTGTTTGCAGTTATGGAGCACCCTAGCTTGAGTCAATCGAGCTCTACTTTTGCTATAAAATGTTCCTGGCAGATCGTTGACATGATTAGCGATTTTGCCGAGGTTGTTGCTATTGATCCGTGCATTCTATGTTGTTGTTCTGGCCATGTCCAGGTTCTATGCCATGTCTTCTTGATGGATGTATGCTTAGTTTGTCATGCCATGCTCTGTAGTGAGTGCATCGAGCTCGTAAACATGCCTAATCGTTAACTGTTTTGCATGCTCCAGTTTTTCACCAAGTCTGAATCTGTTTATGTTTTTGCCATGTTCACATGCTTGCAATTGTATTTTCTGATCCCTTTTGGCTCAAGGTCACTAAGGGACTTTCGTTAAGTGCTTTGATTAGTTTCATGCCATGCCTTGCTTAGCCATGTTAAGTTCCTGTAGCTTGTAGTTTTCATGCTCTAAAGTGTGCTTCCTGATGATAAATTCCTTTTGCACTTTTGCCCTGCTTATTTGAGCCTGTTAATAAGTGAATTAGCCGTAGCTCAGTGTTCATCTTTGGTCAAGCATCATGAGTGGATCCCTTCCATGTATTTTGTTGCCATGTTTGAGTGCTATAGCATATTTATCTTGATGCATTTAGATGGCTACTTGCTGATTATCGCAGACCGGTGCCATATTTGTTTTACTTGCCATTTCCAAACCGTGCATCCGATTCCGGTGATCTTTATATAGATTTCAACCAAAATCACCTCACCTTTCCAGTGGCACTCTTGGATTCCAAGTTGAGGCCAGGTTCAATCATTCCTTTCCAAATCATGCATACGCATCGCATACCGCATCCCGCATATCATACCATGTTCATGTGTTGGTTGTTTACTATGTTGTGTGCTTTTTTCTGGTGTTGCTTCTTCGGGTTGGTTCCGGTAACGTCGTGATTGTGAGGACCCGTTCAACTACGCCCATTTGTCTTCTTCATGGACTCGTTCTTCTTCCTTGCAGGATTTCGGACAAGATGACCATACCCTCGAAATCACTTCTATCTTTGCTTTGCTAGTTACTCGCTCTTTTGCTATGCCTATGCTGTGATACCTACCACTTGCTTATCATGCCTCCCATATTGTTGAACCAAGCCTCTAACCCACCTTTGTCCTAGCAAACCGTTGTTTGGCTATGTTACCGCTTTGCTCAGCCCCTCTTATAGCGTTGTTAGTTGCAGGTGAAGTTGAAGATTGTTCCATGTTGGAACATGGTTATTTTGTTGGGATATCACAATATCTCTTATTTAATTAATGCATCTATATACTTGGTAAAGGGTGGAAGGCTCGGCCTTATGCCTGGTGTTTTGTTCCACTCTTGCCGCCCTAGTTTCCTTCATATCGGTGTCATGTTCCCGGATTTTGCGTTCCTTACGCGGTTGGGTTATAATGGGAACCCCTTGACAGTTCGCCTTGAATAAAACTCCTCCAGCAATGCCCAACGTTGGTTTTACCATTCGCCACCTAGCATTTTTCTTTCCATTGGGTCGGCCAGCCTAAGGTTCATCTTTATTTTAACCCCCCCGGGCCAGTGCTCCTTTGAGTGTTGGTCCAAACTAGAGCCCTGTGCAGTGCCCCCTTGGGGAAACTCGAGGTTTGGTTTTAGTTGTATGGAGAGCTCATCTGAGTGTGCCCTGAGAACGAGATATGTGCAGCTCCTATCAGGATTTGTCGGCACATTCGGGCGGTGTTGCTGGACTTGTTTTACCATTGTCGAGGATGTCTTGTAACCTGGATGCCGAGTCTGATCGGAATGTCTTGGGAGAAGGAATATCCTTCGTTGACCGTGAGAGCTTGTGATAGGCTAAGTTGGGACACCCCTGCAGGGTTTTGAACTTTCGAAAGCCGTGCCCGTGGTTATGGGCAGATGGGAATTTGTTAATGTCCGGTTGTAGAAAACCTGAAGATGACCTTAAAATACATCAACCGCGTGTGTAACCGTGACGGTCTCTTCTCAACGGAGTCCGGGAAGTGAACACGGTGTTGGAGTTATGCTTGACGTAGGTTGTTCTAGGATCACTTCTTGATCATAGTTGTTCGACCGTGCTTTTGCCTTCTCTTCTCGCTCTCATCTGCGTATGTTTAGCCACTATATATGCTAGTCGCTTGCTGCAGCTCCACCTCATACCTTTTACCCTTCCTATAAGCTTAAATAGTCTTGATCGCGAGGGTGTAAGATTGCTGAGTCCCCGTGACTCACAGTTACTTCCAAAACCAGTTTGCAGGTGCCGATGTTACCGAGCAGGTGACGTAACCAAGCTCAGGAGGAGCTCGATGAAGATCTTGTCCTTTGTATTGCTTCGTTCTAGTTGATCACTAGTGGAGCCTAGTCGGGACGATCGGGGATCTGTGTAGCATTTGGGGTAGTCTTCTTTTATTTTGGTTCCGTAGTCGGACCTTGATTGTATTTGGATGATGTAATGCTTTATTCATGTATTGTGTGAAGTGGCGATTGTAAGCCAACTATGTATCTTTGTCCCTTATGTATTACATGGGTTGTGTGAAGATTACCTCACTTGTGACATTGCTTTCAATGCAGTTATGCCTCTAAGTCGTGCTTCGACACGTGGGAGATATAGCCGCATCGAGGGCGTTACAAGTTGGTATCAGAGCCTTCCCCGACCTTAGGAGCCCCCTGCTTGATCGAATAGCTGGCGTTGCTGAGTCTACAAAAATGTTTTGAGTCATTTAGGAATTATATATTGGAGAGTTAGGACTTCTTTTTACTCCTCAGTTCCTTCGTCGCTCTGGTGAGGCATCCTGACGTAGAGTTTTGACTCTTCTCTTCTAAAATTTCACTAAATTTTTTTAGGATCACGCGGGTATCTTGGAATCGTTTCGATCGATTTGTGACGAGAACATTGTTCTTGGTGCCTCCTGTCATTTAGGGGTTGTGGCAGTGTCCCGGGGAGTTGAGCTCCGAGGTGTTGTCGTCACAATTTTATTGTTGCAGTTCTAGAATACCTGAGATTAGTTTCGCCGACATCGAAAATCTCTTTATGCAGTTGTTGGTGAGATAACCTCGACGCCACCCAGTACTGGGGCGGGAGTTTGGGAGTATTGCCATAACTCGAGGTTTGGTTTTAGTTTTATGGAGAGCTCATCTGAGTGTGCCCTGAGAACGAGATATGTGCAGCTCCTATCGGGATTTGTCGGCACATTCGGGCGGTGTTGCTGGACTTGTTTTACCATTGTCGAGGATGTCTTGTAACCTGGATGCCGAGTCTGATCGGAATGTATTGGGAGAAGGAATATCCTTCGTTGACCGTGAGAGCTTGTGATGGGCTAAGTTGGGACACCCCTGCAGGGTTTTGAACTTTCGAAAGCCGTGCCTGCGGTTATGGGCAGATGGGAATTTGTTAATGTCTGGTTGTAGAAAACCTGAAGATGACCTTAATTAAAATACATCAACCGCTTGTGTAACTGTGATGGTCTCTTCTCGGCGGAGTCCGGGAAGTGAACACGGTGTTGGAGTTATGCTTGACGTAGGTTGTTCTAGGATCACTTCTTGATCATAATTGTTCGACCGTGCTTTTGCCTTCTCTTCTCGCTCTCATTTGCGTATGTTTAGCCACCATATATGCTAGTCGCTTGCTGCAGCTCCACCTCATAACTTTTACCCTTCCTATAAGCTTAAATAGTCTTGATCGCGAGGGTGTAGGGAGCAGGTACAATTACCTCATCAAGTTCTACTTTCCTCCCACTCACTTCTTTCGAGAGAAACTCCTTCTCTAGAAAGGATCCATTATTAGCAACGAATGTCTTGCATTCGGATCTGTGATAGAAGGTGTACCCAACAGTTTCCTTTGGGTATCCTATGAAGATACAGTTCTTCGATTTGGGTTCGAGCTTATCAGGTTGAAGCTTTTTCACATAAGCATCGCAGCCCCAAACTTTAAGAAACGACAACTTTAGTTTCTTGCCAAACCGTAGTTCATAAGGCGTCGTCCCAACGGATTTTAATGGTGCCCTATTTAACGTGAATGCAGCCGTCTCTAAAGCATAACCCCAAAACGATAGCGGTAAATCAGTAAGAGACATCATAGATCACACCATATCTAGTAAAGTATGATTACGGCATTCGGACACACCATTACGCTGTGGTGTTCCGGGTGGCGTGAGTTGCGAAACTATTCCGCATTGTTTCAAATGTAGGCCAAACTCATAACTCAAATATTCTCCTCCACGATCAGATCGTAGAAACTTTATTTTCTTGTTACGATGATTTTCCACTTCACTCTGAAATTCTTTGAACATTTCAAATGTTTCAGACTTATGTTTCATTAAGTAGATATACCCATACACTACTAGGGAAAACCTTATACACAGAATCTTAGCAGCAGCGCGGCATAAAAACAGGCGCTGCTGCTAAGTAGTAGCAGCGCGGCTACGGAAAGCTCGCTACTGGTGCAAACTTAGCAGTAGCGCGTGATGCTTAAACCGCGCTGCTACAAAAATCCACCGACAGTACACAACGACATAAGTTTACCAGTAGCGCGGTGCCAGGGAGCATGTTGTTGCTAATGCCATAGTAGCAGCGCGCTTTTTTGTCACCTCGCTGCTGCTAATTTTGAAAATGTGCACAGGTTTGGCCCGTTTAGCAGTAGCTCGTGACAGGAAAGCGTGCTGTTGCTACGCTATTAGCAGCAGCGCGTTTTCTCTCCCGCGCTACTGCTAAGACGCAGGACCCACCACCTTTTCCACCTCCCCCTCCCCATCTCCTCTCCTCCCTTTCCCCTACCCTCCCACATCATCCCTCTCTCACTCTTCTTCTTCCTCAATACTTCTCCCCCCATTACTCTCCCTCTTCTACCTACCTTTCTCTCTCTTCATTACTCCTAGCTATAACTACACCACCTCCATTAATTCATCTCCTTTCTCTTTTTCCTCCCCCTCCACTAGTTGAAGGTGTCTCCTCCCAAATTAGCTAGCTAGGTAGATGTAGCATTTAGTTAAGTGACCTATTTGCCCCCTAACTAGATCTTTCTTTGTCAAGAAGAGCTTTGTGCACTTTTGACCTCCCTACATCATCATCTCCACCGTGTTCTCGATCTCGAGATAGAGGTGTGATTAATATTTCATGCTTTTGCAAAATGGAAATATGTTTATGCATGTGTGTGTGATATTTTTATGGAAATTGTGTGTGTGGCATGAGTTGACGCCAAATTGTGCATTTGAGTTGCGTATGTTTTGCCGAAATGTCGATTTATTTCCGTTTCGGCGAATTCCGGGCAAAACTCTAGATCTATATATGTCCTACTTTTAAGGAAGGTCATGCCGAATTTTTGTATGACTTTGATGAATGCATGCATTTTTATAATCAATTTGTTTATTATTACCGCGCAGAGTTCACGATGGTCAGTGGAATGATGGTGGACAGGTGGTTGCGGTCGGCGGTGCAGGACATGAAGGAAAATAACCTGACAGAGGTTTTATGTCCGTGTCGAAAATGCAAAGGAATAGTTTGGCTTGACCCCCATGTCGATGGTCGTGTCGAAGCGCACCTGCTCATGACTGGTTTCATGGATGGCTATACTCGGTGGATAACTGAAGATGAGGATGACGATGTTGAGGATGCCAACGGGGCAGGCAATGATGACACAGGGCAAGACGAAGAGATGATCGATAATGGCGGTGGGGAAGATGCCGGACATGGCGGCGGAGAAGGGGCCGGACATGGCGGCGGAGAGAACGACATGGACTCCACGCAGCAGAGTTTGTCGGTACTAAGTTCAATCATGCGGGACCCTCATGTTCAAGCATTGCTTCGCAAGGAGACGAGTACTGAGAGAGCTGCTTCTAGAGAGGAGGCTAAGCTGGAGCAACTGGTGGTAGACTCGACCACTCCATTGTATGATGGTTGCAATCCTGAGGTGACCCGCTTGAGTTTCACGCTCCAAGTGCTGAAGACGAAGGCTAAAAACAAATGGACCGACACTAGCCTCGATGAGCATCTCAAGTACCTAAAGGATGTTCTTCCCGAGGGTAATCTATGTCCTAGTAGTGTTGATGAGGCCAAGAAGATCGTGTGCCTTCTTGATCTGCCACACGTTAGATACCATGCATGCATCAACGATTGCATAATTTATCGGAAGGAGCACGCGGAAAAAACAAGTTGTCCGGTGTGCAATGCTTCTCGATACAAGAAGGTCGGGAAGAAATGTCCCCAGAAAGTGGTATGGTACTTACCAGTCACTCCCTGTCTCCAGAGGTATTTTGTAGATCCCAAGGAAGCAAAGCTAATGCGCTGGCACGCGGAGAGGAAGAAGCCCGACGATGGAGATGATCCGAAGCTGAGACACGTCAAGGATGGAAGCCAGTGGAGAGCGTTGAACAGCTTATATCGGTATTTTGAATGTGATGCAAGGAACATCGTGCTAGGCGCGTGTACCAATGGCATGAATCCATTTGGCAACCAGAGCACCAACCAGAGCACATGGCCCGTGTTTGTATGGATGTACAACCTCCCCCCTGGTTGTGCATGAAATCAAAGTACATTCACATGAGCATGCTTATTCAAGGGCCGAAACAACCAGGAAATAATATTAATTTGTATCTGGGGCTACTTCAGGAGGAGTTAGACACGTTATGGAAAACACCGGCCAAGACATGGGACGCCAGCAAAGGCGAGTATTTCAACATGAGAGCCGCGCTGATCACGACAGTGCACGACTATCTTGGTTACGGATATGTGGCAGGCCAAGTGTGCCATGGATATTGCGGATGCACGCGGTGCATGGATGATACGACGTCTCAGCAACTAACGTTAAGGAAAGATGGCGGGTCTGGGAAAATCGTGTACATGGGGCATCGAAGATGGCTCGAACAGGACGACCCGTGGAGAAACCGTGGAGATCTATTCAATGGTCACGCTGAGCATCGAGGACCTCCATGTAAGCGGAGCGGTGCCGAAATCGATGAGCTGTTGAAAAACTGGAAGGAGTGCCCCGCGCCGGGAAAGACGATGAGAAAGGCGTCGGAGCCGCTGCTGAAGGTATGGAAGACGAGGTCTGTGTTCTGGGATTTGGAGTACTGGCACAAACTCAATACACCTCATTGCCTTGATCAAATGCATATCTGTAAGAATGTCCTTGAGAGCTTGCTCGCAACACTGATGAACATGCCGGATAAGACCAAGGATGGGCCGAAGGCAAGAAAAGACTTGCAAGATTTGGAAATCAGGGAAGATCTGCACATGCCGTCACGTAAAATGTCAGACGAGACAGAGACAGAGACAGAGGCACGGGAGAAGAAGGGCAAGAAAATAAAGAATGAGGATTATTGCCCCCTTCTTGCTTCACCTTAAGTCAGGCTGAGATCAATCAATTCTTTAAGTGCCTTACCGGAGTCAAAGTTAGTTCCGGTTACTGTGGCAAGATAAGTAGATATCTAGACATAGACAAGAAAAGGTTCAGCGGGATGAAGTCTCATGACTGTCATGTGATGATGATGCAGATATTACCTGTTGCCCTTAGAGGGATAATGGACAAGCACGTCCGTGACACGCTTATTGGTCTCTGCAACTTTTTCGACGTCATCTCTCGAAAGTCGATCAGTGTGAAGCAGCTTCGAAGGCTACAAGAAGAGATCGTTGTGATACTGAATGAGCTTGAGATGTACTTCCCGCCCGCGTTCTTTGACGTGATGGTGCATCTGTGTGTCCATATTGTGGATGACATAATAGACCTGGGGCCGTCATTCCTGCACAACATGATGCCGTTTGAGAGGATGAATGGGATCATCAAAGGATTCGTTCGTAACATGTCCCGTTCGGATGGAAGCATCGTCCAGGGCTATTTGACACAAGAGTGCATCTCTTTCTGTGAGAATTTTCTATATGGCGCAGACCAGCTGCCTGGTGTTAGTGTTGGTTTGCCCGTTAACAAGCATGATGGGAGGCTCGAAGGAGAAGGTCACTGCAACGGTCGCAGGGAACTGCACGTGGCATACTCAGATCGATGCAGCGACTTTGACAGAGCAAACTTGGTAGTGCTACAACACCTAGACGAGGTAGATCCTTTCGTGGCACTGCACAAAGAAATTATCGCAAAGAAGTATCGTGACCGGGGGGTATGCAGGACGGACGCCGAAGTTACTAGAGAGCACAACTCCACTTTCCTGCATTGGTTCAAAGAGCATATTATTGCTAATCCCCCGGAGGAGGGCTCTAAGGAGGGATTGCTCATATACGCCTTAGCACATGGCCCCTCGCCCAACCTCGTAACCTATCAGGCATATGATATCAACGGATACATGGTCTACACAGAGGCCAAAGATATGGACAGTGATGAATATCAGAACTCAGGGGTGATGATGGAATGCATGACCGGCAGCGATAACGGCGTAACTGAACGATTTTATGGAAGGGTCGAGGAGATCTGGGAGCTTGACTACTCTGGACTGCACAACACAACGATGTTCCGTGTCAGATGGGCTAAGAATGTCGAAAGAGAAAGCCGGATTTTCACTACCATGACTATACCTGACGCCAAGAGCGCTACTGTGAACGCTATCGCAAAAAACGAGCCATGGGTACACGCTAAGCACGTGACACAATGCTTCTTCATAACCAACCCATGCAATCCCAGTCGTGTTGTCATGAGGAAAGGCAAAAGAAACATCATTGGAATGGATGGAGTCGCCAACGAGGAAGACTATGATCAGTACTGCAACCCAATGAGGGAAGATGACGATGATGATGAAGTATACGTCAAAAGAAGAATCAATACTACATTACCAAAGAAAAATCGTACTCCATGGAAAAGGCAAAGTCACAATGAGGGGCTCAATTATTCTTCAACGAACAAGAAGGGAAAGAAGCTGACTCAAAAACGAAAACGTCAGCGCTGAGGAATCGGTCAAATGATGTAATATATATATGTTCCTATTTTGTATACACACTTAATTAGCCATTATTATGCATGGGTCCAATGATGTAATATATATATGTTCCTATTTTGTATACACACTTAGCCATTATTATGCAAGGGTCCAATGATGTAATATATATGTTCCTATTATGATGAGGAAAAGAAAAAAGGGAAACTAGTTATAGCAGCAGCGCTTTAGTGAAAAAGAGCTACAGCTAGTCAAGGTAGCAGTAGCGGTTTCTGCAGAAAACCGCTACAGCTAGTCAAGGTAGCAGTAGCGGTTTCTGCAGAAAACCGCTACATCTAGTCGAGGTAGTAGTAGCGCGTTTCGTGTAAACGCGCTACTGCTACGTCCACTTAACCCAAAATTCTCCCTTTCCCTGCTTCATCCCGCCTCTTTTCTCCCAAATCCCCACTCTCTCTTCCCCGGCCCCGTCGCACTGCCGCGCCCGCCCCCGACCCTGGCACGCTCGCCCCCGACCCCGCCGCCCCCGCCCCCGACCCCGCCGCTCCCAACCCCGGCGCGCTCGGCCCCGACCCCGCCGCCCCCGACCCAGGCGCACTCGCCCCCGGCGCCGGCGCTCGCCCCCGACCCGTCGGCCCTCGCGTCCCTCCTCTGCTTCCTCCCCTCCCAACCTCGGCCGTCGTCGGGCCTGCCTCCTCGCCCTGCACCCTTTGTAAACCACCCCCTCTCTCTCTCTCTCTCTGCTAGCTAGGGTTAATTTACTTAGGTTTTAGTTATGTTAATTAGGTTATCTATTTAGTTATGAATATATATGCAAATTTGAACTGGACATGTGATATGTGGATATGTCATGTTTTGGACATGTCATGTTTTGGTAAATGATCCGAGTTGCCTATGTTACGCCGGAATGTTGATTCATTTCCGTTCCGGTGAATTTCAGGCGCTCGATATGTCCATTTTTTAGCAAAGGTCATGCCGAAATTTCCCGTGAATAAAGGCATGATTTGTGCTACATAGTTGGCATATCGAGTGCTGGCGCATAGATTTCTTTTTTATCTCATTTCTCATTTATTCATACTTTTAGAAGTAAATGAGGACACTTAATCATAGGAAACATGTCGAACAACGAAGAAACTGGGCCTTCTGACCAAGATGCAGACGAGATGGATTATGAGGGTGAACAAGACTACCTTGACTTTTTGACTGCTAAGCAAGGTTTGCAGGTCCGCCTCGATGATGGTACTGACGCCGACACCGACAGCACCAGCACCGATGGCGGCGCCGAGACCGGTGGGGAAGGTACCGCCGGGGAAGATACCGGCGCCGGTGCCGGTACCGAAAAGAGGCATAAGAAGCAGAGGATACGAAAACCTAACAAACTAGGGATTGTACGACTTGTGATCACAAAGATGGCACCTGGCAAGTTTGAGCCGTTAGAGTCGGAAGAACCTCACAAGTGCTATGGGAACCAAGTAGGATGCATCCTACGGGAATGCACGAGCATCAATGACGATGACTTAAGGAGTAAAGAACATTTGACGCAGTTGCTCCTAATGAAGTTGCACAAGAGATTCAAGTTCCCCGATCGGGATGATAACATAGAACAACCGTGGGATGATCCGAAGATGAAAAAGATTAACAATCACGCCATGGGCATGTTCAGCAATGATTTGGCCTCCTGGAAATCGAGGGTGAAACGAGCTATTGAGGCTGAGGAACCCCTGTCCAAGATTCTAGAGGAAAATCCGACACTTACGGAAGAGGAGTTCGAAAAGTTCAAGGACACTTGCGCTACCGAGGACGCCAAGGCTAAGGCTGCAAAATTCAAGAGCCTTCAGCAAAGGAACACGAGGAAGCATCGCCTCGGAATCCGTGGCTACCTCGGTAAAAGGCCCATATGGGATAAGGAGGACGCGGAACGTGAAGCCGCGGGTCTCCCAGACCCCTTCGCGAAGTTCACCAACCCCTTGGAGCATGACTTCATCAGGGCCCGCTACAAGTGGGACAAGGAGAAAAAGGTTTTTTACACGGACAAGATCACGAGGAAATTGATTAGACTACTGGAGAAGCAACACCAGCTTGCAGCCGAAAACCCTACTTCTCCGATGAGGCCCAAGTGGGACACCCCTCTCAACCGGGCCTTGAACGAACTTAAGGGACTCCCTTTGGGCCAGCGGCCGCAATATGGTCGTGTGCACGACGCTGGAGATGGCGCCACGTGGAAGGTGTTTTACAACGAGGGCCCGGAGGCCAAGAAGCAGAAAAAGAAGTTTAGTCAGGCGGACATCGACGCGAAGGTGAAGCTTGCGGTCGAGAAAAAAGCAGCTGAGGACGCGAAAAAAGCAGCCGAGGACAAATATGAGTTGCTACAGCAGGCAGTCAATGCAGCTGTAACTGCCTGCAGAAATGATTTTGCTACTAACTTGGTTCCAGTTATCATCAAATGGACGAAGGAAAATCCAGACAAGACGGTACATGATTTCCCGTTGCCCAGTTTCGTTGGGAGCAACTCCATGAACAACAACACCATCGCACCATCACTTGCTCACGCAATTGGGCCTCCTCTCGCAGCCGCTCCCGCTCATAGCAGCCCGTCCTTAGTCTCTGGCGCGCTTGGTGGGCCTTTGTCTTTGGTTGAGCTCGACGCCGTCACGGTAATTACATGTCGCACCAACATATATATATATATAATATTCCATTTTTGTTGCCTTTCAGATGTTTTACGCCACAGACATATGTGTTTGCAGGCGAAAGAAACCCCGTGCACCATACTCTACTTGATCAAAGGCCAGAAGGTGGACGTGGGAAAGGGGATGATAATGGACCCCTTGCAACCCACATTCCACAACCAGCCGATCCCTGCTGGGCACTTCAGGGTTAGCTTGTCCATTGTGAAATCGGGGCACGAGGATTTGCCTCCTCCAGTACAGCATGTGGGAGCGGACGACGAGACCCCGCCGCGGATTGGAAGCTGCAAGGGTTGGGTGCTGCTATGGCCGAAGAATCTTATTCGTCTGGAGCCGGCCGAGAGCACACCAATAACCACACATAACAAGCATGCGCGGAGACCACCACCCCGCCTACGCAATTACCAGCTCCTGTAGTGCCGGGTGAGAGCGGCGGATGACATGATGAAGGGGGTGCAATAGTGCTGGCTGATGTAATTTGTCCTGTAGAACAGAGAATGGATGATGAGACGGAGGTCGACCCTATGGATTTCCTCAATACAAACGTGTATGACTGTGACATAGAATTGATGAGTCAACCATATGACGAATCGGGCTATCAGCTTGCTAATGAGGATATGGATGATATGCCTGGGCAGGAAGGTCGTAGCAGGGATTGCAAAAAGTCTCTCTTCATGAAATCCTCACAGGACACACCTGAAGATGCCGCCTCAACACAGGCTCAACTATCCCAGCGCGAGGGTCGTACAGTACTTAGCCCGGGAACACTGGGGCAGGGGTTAAGGAAGGGTCTAGAAGGTGTGCCCAAGAAAAAGGAGAGAAAGAGATCGGGGAAGATAGTTGCCTCCAAACAAGCCAGAGCACATAGCAGCCAAACGATGCATTCTGAAGAGCGTGTACCCGTGAAAGGTGCGGCCATGTTCCATCTCACGGGCGAGCCGATGCTATCGCCGAAACCACTGGAGGCACTATCAGGGGATCTCAGGAGACTGCACGACCATGTGCTGTCGACTGAGAAAAGCCTACTAGCCTCAAAGGATCCAGGATACCGACGTACGTGGCTCGTGTGCCTGACAGGAAGTGCTACGTCGAGACACGGCCCGTGGAGGTGTTCTTCCTGCAGTTTGACCATATCTTTGAGATGTTTCTGACAAGGCGGCTCGATTTTACAATCGTCCGCCTTTTTGCGCTACATATGAGCTCTGTCATGAACAGTGAAGAAGTCTCGCAAATCTGTGTGGCGGATCCGTACTACATGCACAAGTCTTTCTTGAGTCTCGGCGACTTTGAGCATGAAACTGCTAGGGACTACCTCCAAAACTTCATGGTACAGAATAAGGACCGGGAAATTGTCCTCGTGCCTTATCATCCAAAGTAAGTCAGTTTCGAACAACCCTTTCATACATTTCAATCATTCCTTCTCTCTCTATGGGGAATAATTTGAGGTGTCTTTTCCCCGCAGCAACGGGCATGCTGTCCTTATCGTTCTTTATCCGCAAGTCTCCCACGCCGTGTATTTTGACCCTTCCAGAGACTACGAGAAAAAAGACTACACCCACATAATGAATATTCTAGATGATGCTCTCCAAGGCTTCAGCTTTAGAGGTGGCCACATGCAGATCAGGAAACAAAGGAACAAGAAGATGGGTTTCGCGCATAAAACTAACTTCTCCTGCATCCAAGTCCCAAAACCAAGCAAGAAGGATGGATTGTACATCCTCCATCTCATGAATCAATTCAACACGGATCACCAAAAGCTTCGCATGAGAAGCAGAAATGATGATCATATCCACAAGTGGCTAGAATCTCATGGAGAAGCGGATTATAAACTTAGAGATGACTTCTTTTGCATCCAAAGCGACATTGCAACGATCATCATGAAAGAAGTCATCGATGAGAAGGGGATGTTCCACCACGGCCCTATATCGCGAGCTGACGTCCGAACTCGCATAGGCATGCAACGTCTAGACCTCACGCTGTTCAAGAAGCTAGGGTCCATCCTCGATGATATGGAAGGATGGAACTTCTAGTTATTTATGATGCCGATGATGATGATATGTGTCGGTTGAACTTGTATACTATTTGTAGTGATGCAACTTTGTGATGTCCACGATCCCTGCCGAACTTGCGTAACGCTACTTTGTTAGTTTGCGTACGATGACCTGCGTACCTCTAGTTAATTAATTTGCATACTGTATGTTGCATCTAGTTGCTAACCCTTTCTTTTTCAGTGTTCTCTAGTATATTTTGTTGCATATATATGATTGTACATCCTCTTCATGAACATGCATCTCTAACAGGTACCTATTTTCTTGATGGCGAGATGGAACTGCTATGTCGTGTACAAAGGGAAGGTTCCGGGGGTGTACAACGAGTGGCATGAGTGTCAGGCGCAAGTGAATGGGTTCTCAGACGCCAGCCATAAAGGCTTCAAAAGCAGACAAGAAGGAGAAGCTAGTTACTTGAGGTTCACGCTAGCGCGAGAGAGGACTCGTAACCGCCATCTCATGTACTGCATAGTTCCGCTCTCACTCATAGTGATAGCTCTTCTCGCGTATACCTTTGTTTAGATGGATGACGTTGTAGTTGCAAGTATTCGAGACTTGCATGTATCGCTATTTTCGAGATGATGACAAGATACCACTTTGTGTTGGATGATGATTATGATGAGACTATTTGTATGTATATGCTATGATTACATTTGTGGTCTCGCAGGCATTTGTATGTGTATCATGATGACATTTGTATGTGCTAAAGATTCTTCTATAAAGCCTGTTCAAATACAAAACAAATATGCCGAAAAAAACAAAAAACTACTAAAATTGGCAGTAGCGAGTGCAGAAAAGTTAGCAGCAGCGCGGTTGTAGCAGTAGCGCGCACAGGGGAAGCGCGCTATAGCTATTAGCAGCAGCGATGTTCCTTTAAGCGCGCTGCTGCAACACTTGTGTAGCAGTAGCGCAGGTGGACCAGCGCTACTGCTATACGTTAGCTGTAGCGCCTTATTGGTAGCGCGGGTACCCGCGCTGCTGCTAGCCTTTTCCCTAGTAGTGATATCTGCTCAAATCATCTGTGAAGGTGAGAAAATAGCGATACCCGCCGCAAGCCTCAATATTCATTGGACCACATACATCAGTATGTATGATTTTCAACAAATCTATTGCTCGCTCCATTGTTTCGGAGAACGGCGGTTTAGTCATCTTGCCCATGAGGCATGATTTGCAAGTACCAAGTGATTCTAAAAGTCCATCAGCATGGAGTTTCTTCATGCGCTTTAAACCAATATGACCCAAACAGAAGTGCCACAAATAAGTTGCACTATCATTATCAACTCTGCATCTTTTGGCTTCAACATTATGAATATGTGTGTCACTACTATCGAGATTTAACACAAATAGACCACTCTTCAAGGGTGCATGACCATAAAAGATATTAACTCATATAAATAGAACAACCATTATTCTCAGATTTAAATGAATAACCGTCTCGCATCAAACAAGATCCAGATATAATGTTCATGCTCAATGCTGGCACCAAATAACAATTATTCAGGTCTAAAACTAATCCCGAAGGTAGAGGTAGCGTGCCGACGGCGATCACATCGACTTTGGAACCATTTCCCACGTGCATCGTCACCTCGTCCTTAGCCAGTCTTCGCTTAATCCGTAGTCCCTGTTTCGAGTTGCAAATATTAGCAACAGAACCAGTATCAAATACCCAGGTGCTACTGCGAGCTCTGGTAAGGTACACATCAATAACATGTATATTACATATACCTTTGTTCACCTTGCCATCCTTCTTATCTGTCAAATACTTGGGGCAGTTCCGCTTCCAGTGACCAGTCTGTTTGTAGTAGAAGCACTCAATCTTAGGCTTAGGTCCAGACTTGGGTTTCCTCTCCTGAGTAGCAACTTGTTTGCTATTTTTCTTGAAGTTCCCCTTCTTCTTCCCTTTACCTTTTTTTTCTTGAAACTGGTGGTCTTGTTGACCATCAACACTTGATGCTCCTTCTTGATTTCTACCTCCACTGCCTTTAGTATTGCGAAGAGCTCGGGAATTGTCTTATTCATCCCTTGCATATTATAGTTTATCACATAGCTCTTGTAGCTTGGTGGCAGTGATTGAAGAACTCTGTCAATGACACTATCAACAGGAAGATTAACTCCTAGTTGAGTCAAGTGATTATGATACCCAAACATTTTGAGTATATGTTCACTGACAGAACTATTCTCCTCCATCTTGCAGCTATAGAACTTATTGGAGACTTCATATCTCTCAATCCGGGCATTTGCTTGAAATATTAACTTCAACTCCTGGAGCATCTCATATGCTCCATGACGTTCAAAACGCCATTGAAGTCCCGGTTCTAAGCCGTAAAGCATGGCACACTAAACTATCAAGTAGTCATCAGCTTTACTCTGCCAGACGTTCTTAACGTCATTAGCAGCATCTGCAGCAGGCCTGGCACCCAGCGGTGCTTCCAGGACGTAATTATTCTGTGCAGCAATGAGGATAATCCTCAAGTTACGGACCCAGTCCGTGTAATTGCTACCATCATCTTTCAACCTTGCTTTCTCAAGGAATGCATTAAAATTCAACGGAACAACAGTACGGGCCATCTATCTACAATAACATAGACAAGCAAAATACTATCAGGTACTAAGTTCATGATAAATTTAAGTTCAATTAATCATATTACTTAAGAACTCCTACTTAGATAGACATCCCTCTAATCATCTAAGTGATCACGTGATCCATATCAACTAAACCATAACCGATCATCACCTGAAATGGAGTTGTTTTCAATGGTGAACATCACTATGTTGATCATATCTACTATATGATTCATGCTCGACCTTTCGGTCTCAGTGTTCCGAGGCCATATCTGCATATGCTAGGCTTGTCAAGTTTAACCCGAGTATTCTGCGTGTGTAAAACTGTCTTACACCCGTTGTAGATGAACATTGAGCTTATCACACCCGATCATCACGTGGTGTCTCGGCACGACGAACTTTGGTAACAATGCATACTCAGGGAGAACACTTTTACCTTCAAATTTAGTGAGAGATCATCTTATAATGCTACCGTCAAACAAAGCAGAATAAGATGCATAAAGGATAAACATCACATGCAATAAATATAAGTGATATGATATGGCCATCATCATCTTGTGCCTTTGATCTCCATATCCAAAGCACCGTCATGATCACCATCGTCACTGGCATGACACCTTGATCTCCATCACAACATCGTTGTCGTCTCGCCAACTATTGCTTCTACGACTATCGCTACCGCTTAGTGATAAAGTAAAGCAATTACAGGGCGATTGCATTGCATACAATAAAGCGACAACCATATGGCTCCTGCCAGTCGCCGATAACTCCGTTACAAAACATGATCATCTCATACAATAAATATAGCATCATGTCTTGACCATATCACATCACAACATGCCCTGCAAAAACAAGTTAGACGTCTTCTACTTTGTTGTTGCAAGTTTTCGTGGCTGCTATGGGCCGAGCAAGAACCGTTCTTACCTACGCATCAAAACCACAATGGTAGTTCGTCAAGTTAGTGATGTTTTAACCTTCACAAGGACCGGGCATAACCACACTCGGTTCAACTAAAGTTGGAGAAACTGACACCCGCCAGCCACCTGTGTGCAAAGCACGTCGGTAGAATCAGTCTCGCGTAAGCATACGCGTAATGTCGGTCCGGGCCGCTTCATCCAACAATACAGCCGAAACAAAGTATGACATGCTGGTAAGCAGTATGACTTGTATCGCCCACAATTCACTTGTGTTCTACTCGTGCATATAACATCTACGCAATAACCTGGCTCGGATGCCACTATTGGGGAACATAGTAATTTCAAAAAAATTCCTACACACACAGGATCATGGTGATGTATAGCAACGAGAGGGGAGAGTGTGTCTACGTACCCTCGTAGACCGAATACGGAAGCGTTAGCACAACACAGTTGATGTAGTCATACGTCTTCACGATCCGACCGATCCAAGTACCGAACGCACGGCACCTCCGAGTTCTGCACACATTCAACTCGATGACGTCCCGCGAGCTCCGATCCAGCAAAGCTTCACAGGAGAGTTTCGTCAGCACGACGGCGTGGTGACGGTGATGATGATGCTACCGACGTAGGGCTTCGCCTAAGCACCGCTACGATATGATCAAGGTGGATTATGATGGAGGGGGGCACCACACACGGTTAAGAGATCAATGATCAATTATTGTGTCTATGGGGTCCCCCTGCCCCCGTATATAAAGGAGCAAGGGGAGGAGGCGGCCAGCCAGGGAGAGGCGTGCCAAGAGGGGGAGTCCTACTCCCACTAGGAGTAGGTCTCCTCCTTTTCCTAGTAGGAGTAGGAGAGGGGGAAGGAAAGGGAGAGGAGGAGAAGGGAAGAGGGTGCCGGCCCCCATTGCCCTAAACCAATTCGGTTTGGGCCTTGGGGGGCGCGCCCCACACTCCCCTTGCTGCCCTCTATTTTCCACTAAGGCCCATGTAGGCCCATTAAGTCCCCCGGGGGGTTCCGGTAATCCCCCCGGTACTCCAGTATATGTCCGAAACCTTCCGGAACCTTTCCGGTGTCCGAACATAATCGTCCAATATATCGATCTTTACGTCTCGACCATTTCGAGACTCCTTGTCATGTCCTTGATCATATCCGGGACTCCAAACTACCTTCGGTACATCAAAACACAAAAAACTCATAATACCGATCATCATCGAACTTTAAGCGTGCGGACCCTACGGGTTCGAGAACTATGTAGACATGACCGAGACACGTCTCCGGTCAATAACCAATAGCGGAACCTAGATGCTCATATTGGCTCCCACATATTCTACAAAGATCTTTATCGGTCAAACTGCATAACAACATACGTTGTTCCCTTTGTCATCGGTATGTTACTTGCCCGAGATTCGATCGTCGGTATCTCAATACCTAGTTCAATCTCGTTACCGACAAGTCTCTTTACTCGTTCGGTAATACATCATCCCGCAACTAACTCATTAGTTACAATGCTTGCAAGGATTATAGTGATGTGCATTACTGAGTGGGCCCAGAGATACCTCTTCGACAATCGGAGTGACAAATCCTAATCTCGAAATATGCCAACTCAACAAGTACCTTCGAAGACACCTGTAGAGCACCTTTATAATCACCCAGTTACGTTGTGACGTTTGGTAGCACACAAAGTGTTCCTCCAGTAAATGGGAGTTGCATAATCTCATAGTCATAGGAACATGTATAAGTCATGAAGAAAGCAATAGCAACATACTAAACGATTAAGTGCTAAGCTAACGGAATGGGTCAAGTCAATCACATCATTCTCCTAATGATGTGACCTCGTTAATCAAATGACAACTCATGTCTATGGCTAGGAAACATAACCATCTTTGATCAACGAGCTAGTCAAGTAGAGGCATACTAGTGACACTCTGTTTGTCTATGTATCCACACATGTATTATGTTTCCGGTTAATACAATTCTAGCATGAATAATAAACATTTATCATGATATAAGGAAATAAATAATAACTTTATTATTGCCTCTAGGGCATATTTCCTTCACCTTCGACGTACTCGAACTTGAGTCTCTGGTAACTAAGCTCAGGCCCATTAACCAGCTCACCTAAATTTCTTTTGTCTTTTTAGTGAAAAAACTAACCTTTGCAATACAGGAAAACCAAGAGAGTGTATATAAAACCTATTATTCATGATGATTTTTTGCCACATTTTTTGTAGTGTATCATTCACACGATAAGGATAATTTGGTGTACGACATGAACACCCCTTTGTAAAAACCTCGTAATAAATATGTAGTTACCTAGTAGCATATGCTACATTATAATGAATGCCAACTTTTCAGTACACAATTGGTAGGTAGTTATTCTTTTTGTTGGTTATTACTTGTATGTACACGCATTGTGTACCTAGTAGCATTTTGAGGCCTGCCAATTGTGTACACGCATTTTTGTAGGGTTTTCAGTACACGCATTTTGTAGGTAGTTTATTTAGAATAATTGGAAGTATAAAAAAATAAAAAAAATAAAAAAGCAAAAAAAATGTAAAAAAAACTGTGTAAGAAACCAGCTGTTTTGAGGCCTGCCATATGTCTCATGAGATTTTTTTGAGAAGAAGCTATAATTGAGATGAAAGAGTTCTCCTCGTTGGCGCCTTATGCGCTGCTTTTGCGTGCTAGTGCTCACATCCCAGCTCACTTGGGCCGGCCCATTTAGCTGGATCGACTCCCTTCCTTCGATCGTTCCTTCTGTCGCTCGACAAACAGAAACCTCGCTGCTCGCTGGTTCGATTCAATTGACACGTTGGTCGTTCAATTCAGTTGTCCGTTAAACTATTGACCTATTCGCAGTTGGCAGTGTGGAATTTTCAAAAAAAAAGAAACATCAATTTCGAAAAAGAATTCCTCAATTTGAAAAAGTTCATCGATTTTCAAAAAAAGTTTATCAAATTTTGGAAAAAGTTCACAAAATTTGGAAAAAAGTTCATCGATTTTGATTAAAAAGTTCATCACTTCTCAAAAAAGTTCATCGATTTTGAAAAAATTTCACCAATCTTGAAAAAAGTTCATCGGATTTGAAGAAAAGTTCATCGAATTTGAAAAAAGTTCATCAAAGTTGGAAAAAAGTTCATCATTTTTTTAAGTTCACAGAATTAGAAAATAGTTTGTCGAATTTAAAAATAGTTCATAGAATTTGATAAAAGTTCATCGATTTTGAAGAAGAAGTTAACGAATTTGAAAAAAGTTCATCGAACCTAGGAAGAAAAATAAAGAAACTAGAAAAACGAAAACAGAAGAAAAAAGACAAAGAAGAAAAGAAGAAAATATATGGATGTTAGCATGATTGTTGGGGATGGCGGGGTGGCTACTGCAGCCTGTTATTAACCAGGAGGCTGCTGGTTCGTGTCGCAGGACTAGCAGATTCTTTTTTGCGTTTTGATAAACACAGAGAGAAATGGCTACATGGGCCGGCCCAGAGGAGAAGGGGGGTATGCGCCCGTTTGCGAATTCTACTGTAGCGGGCGCAGAGGGCGCCGAATAGGATTTAGCGAGATGAAAGTGCGCCCCGCGCGAAATAGGAACTGTCCTCATCTGCACCATGTCATTTCGGGTTTCCAATGGGCATCTCCTCTCAATCCAGGGTAGCACTATTTCTCGCTTATTATGGCGAGACCTAGCATGCTCTCACGTCAGGCTTTTCCCTAAATGGGCCGGCCCAGGTGTCAGGAGGCTACTACTTTGTTTTTTTGTGCCTTTCTATTTTTTACTTATGTTTATATTTCATATATTCTAAATAAATATATTCCAAAAACACTTTTTTTGAGGGGATTACACAAAACACTTTACATATAAGCATTAAATTTTTTTAACCAAGCATTTCGAAATGTTAAATGTGTATAAAGAAAATGTTTCTCATGTATACAAAAATATATGATATATGTGAAAAAAGTATATCATTTATTTAAAAATGTTAATCAATCATTTAAATAAAACTAAACAAGTATTTAAAAATGTTAATCAAGCATTTGAAAAGTGTTAAATGTGTATAGAAAAAATGATGACCATGTGACGAATTTGTGTTTTAAAAATGTTAATCAAGCATTTTAAAGGATAAAAATTTATTTAAAAAAGTAATATTGACCATGTATTCAATAAATGTTATTCTCATATCGAAAATGTGTTAATCAAGCATTTGAAAAATGTTAAAAATGTGTATATAAAAAATGTTAACCATGTATTAAAAAATGTAACCAAGCATTATTTTTAAATGTGTATAAGGAAAATATTTCTCCTGTATATGAAAAAATATACAACGTGTGTGGAAAAAATTGAGCCTATATTAAGTATATTTAGTCAAGCATTTGAGAAAATGTTTAAAAAGTATTTTAAAAAATGTTAATCAAGCATTTGAAAAAGTTAAATGTGTATAAAAAATGTTGACCTGCATTAATAAATTTCAATCATGTATATGAAAAATGTTAGTCAAGCATTTAAAAATGTTAAAAGGTGAATAGATAAAATGTAGACCATGTATTAAAACATGTTAATCTTGTATTTGGAAAATGTTAATCAAGATTTTAAAAAGTGTTAAAATGTGTATAAAAAATTGTTGCCACGTATTGAAAATATTAAAATTTTATTTAGAAAATGCAAGGAGTGTGTTTAAAAAATTCTCTTGATGTATATGAAAAAGTAAGAATGAAAACCAACATAAAAAAATAAAAACAATGAAATCTGAAAAACAAGCAAAAAAGGAAACAGAAGAAATAATTGCAAAAAAATGGAAAACAAGAATAGAAACAGATAATAATAATAAAACAAAATTGAAAAAAGAAAAAGAAAGAAAATGAGTGTAAACCGTGCAGGAAAAAATGAACTGAAGAAATCGTAGGGAAAAAGAAAGAAAAGAAAGATACCTGTGAAATCCGAGAAAAAACAGGGAAAACCAATCAAAGACAAAGGAAACAAAACCAAAGAAATCCTTAAGAAACAAAGAAAATTGAAAAAGAAGAAAGGAAAAAGAGAGGGAAAATAATGAAGAAAACTGGACGAGAACCAGCGAACGATCGATCTAGAAAACAGCAAAGGAGGAAAAGCGTTCAGAGAGAGACGAGAAGCGAGAATAGTTCTCGCGCTCAATCCAGCCGATCCACACAATCATCTGTCACCGGGCCACCTGTAAAACCACGCTTCCGGGCCGTGGAGGCGCTACAGTCCAGCCTGTTCGGCCCGTGCAGCACGAAAACCACTTCCACCACGGCGTACCAGCAAGCACGCTGCAACTCTCCCGGCGCGCGGCCGGCGAGGGCCAGCATCCGCGGCGAAGGGGAGCGAGAAGGAGGCCGCGCGCTTCTTCTCGTTCCTCTCTCACCGGCGGCGGCCGTCCCATTCGAGGCGGCTCGATCTGGTTCGGTTCGGTTCGGTGGAGACCACCCCTCGTCCATCCCGCGCTGCCGCTCACTAGCCACCAACCAGGCAGTGGCCGTCGCCGTCGCCCATTGCCATTACCGGCTAGCCTGGTAATTTCTGATGCACCCCTTCCCTCAGCTTTTCTCCGTCCGCACAGTGCTCGCTTCTCTCACATTGTTCCGCTGAATTGAAATAGCTGCAGTTCGCTGTTGCTCTAGGTATACGATCAGGATGTCTCTCTGTTACGGTACCGTTGATCCCCTTATCAACATTGTCCTCTTGTTGATCGATTCCCTTATTTCAGTTGTTAAATATTGATGACTACCTATGTAGCAGTGGTCTTTGAGCTCCTCTCAGCAATTATTGTCACTTGTGCCTATGTTGTTTGATCATTGATTTATCTTAATAGCTTAAAACTATAACAGTGAATCCAACCGGCAAATCAATAAATAAGATCTTGAATAGTTTGCACAACTTTTTTATTTTATGACTCACCGCAAATTATTTCCTTTGTCTTTATAAGTTATAACCATTGGTCCAACGTCTTTGTGAAGTCTGAAATGTTCTGGTAAATATGATATCTATTTCAGTGTTGTTGTCTTTAGCATGGACACTTGAAAATATGTGGAGGAAAGCAGGGGAAATGACCGATACTACTGGAAGAATTCTTCTTTGTATCATATATTATGTTGCCCTCTCACAGCATGTAACAAGTATTGGCACAATCAAGCTGGATACTGGACAATTCAAGATTTCAAATGGTCCTGATTGCCTCCAAGAAACAGCAAGAGGAAGCACCGACTAACAAGTAACATGCTGCAATATCATCTGAACCAAAGGTTATAGCATTGATGCTGGACGCCTTCAGTTGTCATGGAAGCTTTGTTTGTAAGCCATCTCCGTGTAACTTAATAAGGGCCTAGATGACAGCTTGGAACCTGGGACAAACATATACATATAACCTCGTCCAATATGTAGCAGTTAGTTTGCAAGTGAGTTTGAGTTGTCCATGTAGCATAAGCACTTGTGTTTGAGTTGTCCAATATACCTCGGTAAGCATTCTGATGGCTGCTTTTCCAGTAGGATAATCACTTGTGTTTGAGTTGTCCATGTTTTTTGCCTGCAATTCATCTCAGGTATCAATTAATGTAAGATGACCTAGAGTTTTGCAGCTGCCATACGTACATCTTTGTTTGGGTAGGTTGTAATGCTGAACTTAATAAATCTTTCTTTGGGTAGGTTCTAATGCTGAACTTAATAAATCTTTGTTTGGGCCGTTAACTTAAGCTTCTGTGCTGAACTTAATAAATCTTTGTTTCGGCCGGTAACTTGAGCTTCTGTGCTGAACTTAATAAATCTTTGTTTAGGCCGATAACTTGAGCTTGTATGCTGAACTTACAAAAGAGTTTTCATCAGTTAAATGGAATAAAAGCAAAGGAGTCAGGAATTTTTTAGAAGTGACAATTACTTGGCACGGCTGAATGCCAGAAACTGTGTTCCATGAAGGGTTGATTGGGAATATGTTTTTTTGGTGCCATGCAGTACAATCCTTAGTTTGTCTTTTGCTGATCTTCGTTTCTTCTTGAATTCTTAAATATAGTGACAGCCTCTGCATATACTCTGCTGAGTACTAGCAACTCTTTCCAAGATAGTGATTAAGTGAATAATTATTTTGTTTTCGAATAATCTTACATCCATCACGTCCAGCTTGCACCATACCATTTCCAACATTATTTATGTCAGTAGTCAAACTTTTATAGGATATGTAAGGTTTGTTTCATTATTTTGTAAAGGACCTTAGGAAGGCATTGGTGTATTTGCAAGTTAAGTTGAATGAAGCAATGATAATTTATTTGGAGGACCAATCCAGGTGAGCATGATTGAAAGGGTCAGCTATATCGAAGTGACATATGTGCAACATAAGATAAGGATACCAAACTCAACCTAATTATTTTCTTACTGTCCTGTGCTGCAAGGTGTCAACTAGACTAGATATATTATGCTTATTTGCACTCTCTTTTCATTGCAAATTATATATTATCATGACCACAAATTCGGTTATACCCGTGCATGTATAAGCTAGTTGAATTTGCCTAAGAACAATTGAAACTATATGATTACGATTTTTTGTATCCATTGATTTCGTGTTTATATACAGCTTAAATACGGAACCTGCTATCATTGAGATGTAATACCACTTATGTCATTAAGCAGTATCCTGGGTACATACTGAGTCCATTCACTGTCCTCTCTACACTAAATAGAGTATAATGTTGCTGAATTATCCTTCTCTCGAGCTTCTCAGTGTCAGACATCAAGTATAAAAATTCTGTATGCACTAGACTGACAGATGTTCGTAATGATCTCATGAGGATTTATGCTTATGATGTGATGATCTGTTTGGAATCTGGACTGCATCCTTTCTATTTCATCTTCTATCATGAAGTCTATACTCCAATGACTTCTGTCCAAATGTTTATTTCAGGTGAAAGAATCTTACACTGACATCTGCTATTTGGGTAGCTGCTTGGCTCGTATGAGCACGGATGCATATCAACCCACGAGCTATATGAGGCCCAGCGTGGTGAGGATCTTCCTATTTTGAGCTATTCGGTGATGATCTAAATGTTTCCTTTAATAGCCAATAGGTGAGATCGAAGATTTCTCATCTAACATCTAGTTTATGTTATCTCCATGAAAGTTCTGGCAATCGGAAGTATGGTCTCTGAAAATGACCCCTCAAAGGCCAACCCACTCGTATGGCTGGAAAGATGAAAGAATTTTTATGTTGATATGTTCCTGTCAGTCAACAGTAAGGTTGCCATATTTATATGGCATCAGGATTCTTTATCTCGGTATTTACTGTAGTGTGCAATGCCTTTGTGGACTCCAAAGCCACTCCTGTAGTTATCTAATCAATCAACTGGCCCGCTAGCCCAAATACTTTTGTTATATTTACAGTATGATATAAATATAATGGTACACCTCAGATTGGACTGACAACGAGATGTGGTGTAGATGGACATCAAAGTGAAATGATAAAACATGTCCCTTTCAAAAGAACTTAGACTCCACCAGTATGGAATATTTATCTTTAACGTCAGCTGTGGACATACTGAGCTCCAGTCCTGCACGCAGTACGTGGTACGGGATGCTCATTAAAGGTCTCCCCATCTTACAATTGTGATGCAATTTCAGCATCTATATATGATTTTGCTTGGAACTTCTTTATCATGTAGTTCGGCTCCTGTTCATAACAAGGCTAGTTAGTGCATGCAATAATTCACACAAGCTTGCGATCTGATTCCCTCACGAATTGCTTTACTAACAGTGGAGATATTGGTGTGCCATACACAATGCTTATAATAAAGCACTGTTCAATGCAGAAGTCTAGGGTACAAAGGAGGTGGGTAATGGGAAGAGGGGTCCCATAGCAATGTTAACCATGAGAGATGGGTTGGTTATTGAGGCCATGTGCAACGGGAGGGCACAAGTGGGGAACAGGGATTGCACGGGATAACATGGGAGCCATGTCTCTCCATGTTGCCTAGTGTGTATTTGTGTATAGCTTTCATTCTTGGCTGGACTCCTCTGGCAAGGGAATAGCCACCACCAAACTCATAATTCCCCGCACTTCGGCTTTACATCTCTCTTACCCTTTTCCTACCTCTAGTAGCAACCAGATGAAATAGAAGCTTTACTATTTGCCCCCTTTTCCATTTTACTTTTGCGGATCCCATTCCAACTGGTGGTCATCCTTGCGGCGATGTGCAAGAGAATTTTTTCTGAGGATGGTGTGTAAGAGAATTCGTTCTTTCGGACGCGATGCTTTGTTGAGTTAGGGTTTTCGACAAAGTGAACAAAATCGATTCCTTGAAAGTTACCAAGTAGTTAGATGGCTCAGCTTTGAGCTCGAAGTATTTCGGCATCTCATCATCTATTGTTGCCTACTGAACCTAGATAAGTTGCAGGCCAGGGCCTTGCATGCTATGGTCATGGATGGATGATTGTGCATGCCGCCAGAAAGTTTTACTCACGGTGTATAGTTATAGACCGAAGGCGCAAGCTGCACCCGGCTTTATTTTTTGATTAATAAAGCCCATAATGGGAACCATGAACATAGACTTACAGAACTGAAAGAAAAAACAAAGACTGGGGAGCACCATTAAGATGAAATGCATGTCAGAGAGAACTGCCTCCTATGCACCAGAGCCTCAGTGCGCTCGCTGAATCATGAGACAAGACAACCTGAGCAGGCACACCAGCAATT
This sequence comes from Triticum urartu, assembly GCF_056163025.1. Classification (NCBI taxonomy): domain Eukaryota; kingdom Viridiplantae; phylum Streptophyta; class Magnoliopsida; order Poales; family Poaceae; genus Triticum; species Triticum urartu. The sequence goes on along the minus strand of NC_141873.1, from coordinate 324,429,076 downwards.
TTCACCTCACTTCACTTGTAACTAAGCAATTATGGTGAAACAGACTTCCGATTGGCAGTTTTCTGGTGTGTGGCTTTCCACTGCCCTGTAATAACAATAACACTCGAGTATGATAGCTTTAGGTGATTGTACCTTTTGTGGAACAAACTTTGGGGAGAAATATTTGCTGTAACCATGATGTGCAACAGTACAAGCAAAATGTTGGCACTTTAACCAAACGAGAAGGAAGCTGGGCCTGTCTTTATATGAGTGTGGCCAATTTTTTCCACCGTGAGGTCTGAGATGGCGAAGACAAGAACATTTTGGCGATTAAAAGCCTATTTGTCAGTTGGGACTTGGGATATTGGTTTGGTCCAGCTCATATGTACTTTCATCTGTTTTTGGTTATATTCCAGCCCAGTGCCAGCTCTTCAGTTGCCTCGTTGTCGAGCGTCAACAATCTTGCGTGAGTCATAGAAATCCCAAGGTATGTTGTGCCAAAACATTTCTACACACAATTCCTATTTTTCTGTCGCATCCACTATTTTAACCCATTTGCAGGCGGTGTACATTTGCGTATGGAAGTCCAATCTGATTGCTCAAGAAACCTGTGTTATTATGGCGTTCATGTGTACACACACAGGGGCAACCAAATTGGCTGGCCCTCTTTCATTGTGGCCGTTGAAGTATTGTTGTCAACAGTTGGTCCTAACTTCACTTGTTGGGTAGGCGCTGGCTCAAAAGGTTAATGGAGTACACCAATATAACTTTGTACAGATGCACACCGCACAATTGGTTATGGAGTGTCAACAGTTGGCAAAGATTAACACGCCAAGCCAATGACAGCCCCCGTCCTGGACGCTAACAGTCTTGGATTTTTGTCGCAACAGAAAATGGTCCTGCTCCCAGCCCAGCCATAATCAGGATAGAGCCAGTTCATGCTTTCCTCTGAAGAAAGAAGCTTCCTTTTCTCCTCAGACATGGCCAGGCTAATCCGCTGTAAATGACTGGGGTACTACATGCAGTGCAGGCGTTAGGAGCGGAGCGGTTGGTTGATCCGCAGATTGGTTTGGCATTTGTCGAAGACAGGGAAGGGAATCCAAATCCAGGCTCTGATCTGCTGGGATCGATGCTGTTTCTTCAGGGGCAAGTGAAGCCCGTCCGTCATGATTTTACCAGCTTCAGAGTCACGCCTTGGCATGTGATCTGATCGGCGGTATGCAAGATTTGTGGCTAACTTGCTCATGATCTTGTGGTCCAGATGCACAAGCAAACTGGATTTGTGGTTTATCTTGCAAGGAACGATGGATCTATTGAATTAGTTGCTTCCAAGTTTGAAAACGACAAAGGTGAAAAAAAAAGATGGTGATGTTTAGACCGTCTCCAGCACAGCGGGACCATGAGAGATTATTCTTCGCTGGACCATAATCTCGTAATGATACCTTACATCGCTACGCTAGGGGTCACTTTAATATCCATTTATACACCTCTCTATTAACTCAATCTGCTTTTCCCAATGTATTAACTTGGTTAATTATGAACTGTGATTTTGTAATTCACACGACCTCTCGGTATGCCCATTATTGAAGTAATACTCCCTCTGTAATTCTTTATAAGACATTTTTACAGTCCATGACACTATCAAAAAAACTATTGAATTCAGTCACCGACTAGTTGCTCCAAAAGTCTGAATTGATGAAGAGAAATGGGTAATTATTTCAACAAAACCGTTTTGTATTAAGTTACAAAGTGATTACTATATGCGAGACGGTTCCGTTGTGTTGAACCGTCGGAACAGGTTTACTATACTGTACTTTTTTTGATTGAAAAGTACTCATATCTGATGTTCTACATAATTTTACCTTTTCGTTAATAAAATTCTCAAGTACCCTGCGGCAGAGCCTTTAAAAGGTAAATCGAAATGTTCGTCATGAATGCTTTTTCTGGGTACTTCCTTGGTGCATGCATGCACAACTAAACTAAGCTAGTCTTGCAGCCTTCTGTGACACTGACACCACAGAATACGACACACACAGCTCCCCAACGTTGAAAGCAGCATTTTTCTTATTCTTAAAATATAATTATTATCATCCTCATTATTTATCTGTTTCAACCGTGTTTCACTGGAAAAGGTAGTTGGAATCGTCCTAACTTCCCAACTTCCCAGAGGTTTGCCCGGAAATGCCCAGTGGGTCTCGAGTCCTAATGGACCTAAAATGGAAAAAAAATATTTTTAGAAATTGCAAACAGACTAAAAACATTCTGATTTTTTTGGAATTAAACATTATCAGGTCTTACACCCAGGTATTACAAATCCTCTTCCGCCCCTACCCAGTTTATTCTAGAAGACCAATAATTTTTTTATATTTTTAGAAGTCTACTTATCAAGTCTTATTTTTTTTAGGGGGTTATCAAGTCTTAATTAGTAGGCATCTAAAATAAATAAATTTGGTTGAGTTTCTAGAAAAAGCTGGAAAGCTGGGTAGGGATCAACTTATTCTAGAAGCTAGCAAAAGGACTTACCCTAATACATCCATTTCTATTCATATCTGCTACAAATAGTTCCGAACGGGGGAGTACTGCATAGTACAATAATTCTATAAGAATATACTTATATAGTTATTAATGGAGGTACCCGCAAAAAAGTTATTAATGGAGGGAGCGAATAAAAATTAGACGCAAGCTAACAGGTGAAAAGAAACTAGCACATCATGATGTCTCTATCAGGCGGCATATTAAGCCGTTGATTAATAGTTTAGGTTTGCGTAGGAGTCGTACGGCCTCGATCCAAATGCTAGCTGCTCTTTGATCTTATCATTTCAGCTGCGACCCAATCATTTTACCATCACCCTTTCTAGCACTGAGGTGCTGCCTTTTCTCTTTACCGGTTTGTTGTCCTAGCTAGGCCTAGGATGATTGATTCCTTCCCCCTTTTATACTCTTTCTACGAGAAACCCGTTTATAGTCACCCATGTTTTTGCACCGACATATTACCTCCGTCCCAAATTACTTGTTTTCGATTTGTCTAGATACGAATGTAGCTAAGACAAGTAATTTAGGATGAAGGGAGTACTATAGCTTACCCATTTCCTTCTCTTCTGAATTCGGGTTTAGCTAACTATGAATTAAACCTCGTTTGCATGTTCATCCAAGGAAATGTTTCATTAAGAGAAGTTTGTCAATTTTGCTGGCAAATATGTAGCTATAGTTTGTTATAGCTTTATGAAATGGTATAGACTACTTTTTGTCTTGACGAGCAAGACATATAACCATTATATGCAGCACGTTGGTTGGTAGCTATACCTCCGGTCTTTATAGTCCAGGTAGATGAGTATCAGCATTTTTTCTTCCTCTTTCGACGAAACTCTTCCAGTGGGGCAAGTGCAATCAACCATGTCATTTTCAGTTAATAGTGTGGCATTAATCATAACCGGGTCACTTGATACATATAACTGAAGTCATGAAGGGTAACTACAACCATGACTCTAATTAAGCGGCTCGTATGGGTTAACTAAATGGCGTTACCTAACATAGAGACCACCAACGAACGCAAGGTATCCATGTACACATCGTGGAACCAATTTTTACACAAACATGTGGCAATTAGTCCATAATTACAGTAGAAGCATGGCGTAAGTATATATAGATTTTTTGAACCCATATCACCACCATATATGGCCTTGGTCAAACATTCACGCTTTTACCCTTTTGTGTGAGAATTGCTACGGGGTAAAGATAACAGATGTGGTGGGGTGAGGGGTGTTCATCTACAACCACCACCACTACATATATAAACGCTCATCTAAGACGAGACCGCTCATTAAACCTGTCTTTGATAACACCGCATATAGTTTCTACTTTAGAATTGTGGGATCGATTTTCAGATGATTCTCTCAATACACGAACACTACAAGAAACTTGTTAATTCATGATGAATTCCTTGTGACGTTCCTGTAATCCATCACCGATGATGGTTTGCCCTGACCCATCACGAATACCGTCACTGATTAGTAAGATGCAATTGGGTCAGAAAACAACAGCGCCTTGATGACAGACGTCATGCTACTGCCACGAAAACTACCACGAATCGACCAAGTGGGGTTAGTCGGGCCTAGCATTTTTTTTTCAATATACACCATCCATACCATCATGGATTGTGCTCCTACTGATGTGGCATACATGGCCCTGATTCTTCCATTTTGCATCATGCTTTTATATTGATATTTATTGCATTATGGGCTGTTATTACACATTATGTCACAATACTTATGCCTATTCTCTCTTATTTTACAAGGTTTACATGAAGAGGGGGAATGCCGGCAGCTGGAATTCTGGGCTGGAAAAGGAGCAAATATTAGAGACCTATTCTGCACATCTCCAAAAGTCCTGAAACTTCACGGGAGCACATTTCAGAATATATAAAAAATATTGGGCGAAAGAAGTACCAGAGTGAGGCCACCCACCGTCCACGAGGGTGGGAGGCGTGCCCTACCCCCCTTGGCGCGCCTCCCTACCTTGTGGGCCCCCTGGTGGCCCTCTGATGCCCATCTTTGGCTATATGGAGTCTTTCGTTGAGAAAAAAAATCATAAGCAAGCTTTCGAGACGAAACTCCGCTGCCACGAGGCGGAACCTTGGCGGAACCAATCTAGGACTCCGGCGGAGCTGTTCTGCTGGGAAAACTTCCCTCCGGGAGGGGGAAATCATCACCATCGCCATCACCAACGATCCTCTCATCGGGAGGGGGTCAATCTCCATCAACATCTTCACCAGCACCATCTCATCTCAAACCCTAGTTCATCTCTTGTATCCAATCTTTGTCCCAAAGCCTCAGATTGGTACCTCTGGGTTGCTAGTAGCGTTGATTACTCCTTGTAGTTGATGCTAGTTGGTTTACTTGGTGGAAGATCATATGTTCAGATCCATTATGCATATTAATACCCCTCTGATTATGAACATGAATATGCTTTGTGAGTAGTTCTGTTTATTCCGGAGGACATGGGAGAAGTCTTGCTATAAGTAGTCATGTGAATTTGGTATTCGTTCGATATTTTGATGAGATGTATGTTGTCTCTCCTCTAGTGGTGTCATGTGAACATCGACTATATGACACTTCACCATTGTTTGGGACTAGAGGAAGGCATTGGGAAGTAATAAGTAGATGATGGGTTGTTAGAGTGACAGAAGCTTAAACCTTAGTTTATGCGTTGCTTCGTAAGGGGCTGATTTGGATCCATATGTTTCATGCTATGGTTAAGTTTACCTTAATACTTCTGTTGTATTTGCGGATGCTTGCAATGGAGGTTAATCATAAGTGGGATGCTTGTCCAAGGAAGGACAATACCCAAGCATCGGTCCACCCACATATCAAATTACCAAAGTACCCAACGCAAATCATATGAGCGTGATGAAAACTAGCTTGACGATAATTCCCATGTGTCCTCGGGAGCGCTTTCCTTTATATAAGAGTTTGTCCAGACTTGTCCTTTGCTACAAAAAGGATTGGGCCATCTTGCTGCACCTTGTTTACTTTTATTACTTGTTACCCGTTACAAATTACCTTATCACAAAACTATCTGTTACCGATAATTTCAGTGCTTGCAGAAAATACCTTGCTGAAAACCTCTTATCATTTCCTTCTGCTGCTTGTTGGGTTCGACACTCTTACTTATCAAAAAGGCTACGATAGACCCCCTACACTTGTGGGTCATCAAGACTCTTTTCTGGCGCCGTTGCCGGGGAGTGAAGCACCTTTGGTAGGTGGAATTTGGTAAGGAAAAATTTATATAGTGTGCTGAAATTTACTATCACTTGTTACTATGGAACATAATCCTTTGAGGGGTTTGTTCGGGGTATCTTTGCCCCAACCAGTAGAGCAAATAGTTGCTCCTCAACCTACTGAAAATGTTTACTTTGAAATTCCTTCGGGTATGATAGAGAAATTGCTAGCTAATCCCTTCACAGGTGATGGAACATTACATCCCGGTTTGCACCTAATCTATGTGGATGAAGTTTGTGGATTATTTAAGCTTGCAGGTATGCTCGATGATGTTATAAAGAAGAAGGTCTTCCCTTTATCTTTGAAGGGAGAGGCATTGACATGGTTTAGGCTATGTGATGATATGGGATCATGGAACTACAACCGATTGAAATTGGAATTTCATCGGAAGTTTTATCCTATGCATCTTGTTCATCGTGATCGTAATTATATATATAATTTTTGGCCTCGCGAAGGAGAAAGCATCACTCAAGCTTGGGGGAGGATTAAGTCAATGTTATATTCATGCCCCAATCATGAGCTCTCAAAAGAAATTATTATTCAAAATTTTTATGCTCGGCTTTCTCTCAGTAATCGCTCCATGCTCGATACTTCTTGTACTGGATCTTTCATGATGAAGACTATTGAATTCTAATGGGATTTATTGGAAAGAATTAAACGCAACTCTGAAGATTGGGACCTCGACGAGGGTAAGGAGTCAGGTATAACACCTAAGTTTGATTGTGTTAAATCTTTTATGGATACCGATGCTTTTCGTGAATTTAGCACTAAATATTGACTTGACTCTGAGATAGTAGCTTCTTTCTATGAATCATTTGCTACTCATGTTGATCTCCCTAAGGAGAAGTGGTTTAAATATAATCCTCCCATTGAAGTAAAAGTAGTTGCACCTATTAAAGTTGAAGAAAAGACTATCACTTATAATGATCCCGTTGTTCCCACTGCTTATATCGAGAAACCACCTTTCCCTGTTAGAATAAAGGATCATGCTAAAGTTTCAACTGTGGTTCGTAAGAGCAATACTAGAACACCTACTCCCTTTGAGCAAATTAAAGTTGAACCTAGTGTTGCTATGGTTAAAGATCTCTTGGCCGATAATATTGATGGACATGTTATTTACTTCTGTAATGAAGCTGCTAGAATTGCTAGACCTGATACTAAAAATAAACATAGACCTATTGTAGGCATGCCTGTTATTTCTGTTAAAATAGGGATCATTGCTATCATGGCTTATGTGATATGGGTGCTAGTGCAAGTGCAATACCTCATTCCTTATACAAAGAAATTATGCATGATATTGCACCTGCTGAGTTAGAAGAAATTGATGTTACAATTAAGCTTGCCAATAGGGACACTATTTCACCCATTGGAATCGTTAGAGATGTTGAAGTCTTGTGTGGGAAATTTAAATATCCTACTTATTTTCTTGTTCTTGGTTCCCCACAATATGACTTTTGTCCCATTATTTTTGGTAGACCCTTCTTGAATACTGTTAATGCTAAGATAGACTGCAATAAGGATATTGTTTCTGTTGGTTTAGGGGATATGTCTCATGAGTTTAATTTTGCTAAGTTTCGTAGACAACCCCATGATAAAGAATTGCCTAGCAAAGATGAAATTATTGGTCTTGCTTCTATTGCCATGCCTCCTAATGATCCTTTAGAGCAATATTTGCTAGACCATGAAAATGATATGTTTATGAATGAAAGAAGGGAAATAGATGAAGTATTCTTTAAACATGGACCTATTTTGAAACACAACTTGCCTGTTGAAATCCTAGGGGATCCTCCTCCACCTAAGGGTGATCCCGTGTTTGAGCTTAAACATTTACCTGATACTCTTAATATGCTTATCTTGATGAGAAATAGATATATCCTGTTATTATTAGTGCTAACTTTCAGAGCATGAAGAAAAGAAATTATTGAAAACTCTGAAGAAGCACCGTGCTGCTATTGGATATACTCTTGATGATCTTAAGGGCATTAGTCCCACTCTATGCCAGCACAAAATAAAATTGGAGAAAGACGCGAAGCCGGTTGTTGATCACCAACGACGGTTAAATCCTAAAATGAAAGAAGTGGTAAGAAAAGAAATACTAAAGCTTCTGGAGGTAGGTATAATTTATCCCGTTGCTCATAGTTAGTGGGTAAGTCCTGTCCATTGTGTCCCTAAGAAGGGAGGTATTACTGTTGTTCCTAATGAAAAAGATGAATTGATCCCACAAAGAATTGTTACAAGTTATAGAATGGTAATTGATTTCCGCAAATTAAATAAAGCTACTAAAAAGGATCATTACCCTTTACCTTTTATTGATCAAATGCTAGAAAGATTATCCAAACATACACATTTTTGCTTTCTAGATGATTATTCTGGTTTCTCTCAAATACCCGTGTCAAAAGAGGATCAAGAAAAGACAACTTTTACTTGCCCTTTCGGTACCTTTGCTTATAGACATATGCCTTTTGGTTTATGCAATGCACCTGCTACCTTTCAAAGATGTATGACTGCTATATTCTCTGACTTTTGCGAAAAGATTGTCGAGGTTTTCATGGATGATTTCTCCGTTTACAGAACTTCTTTTGATGATTACTTAAGCAACCTTGATCGAGTTTTGCAGATATGTGAAGAAACTAATCTTGTCTTGAATTAGGAGAAGTGCCACTTTATGGTTAATGAAGGTATTGTATTGGGGCATAAAATTTCTGAAAGAGGTATTGAAGTTGATAAAGCTAAAGTTGATGCTATTGAAAAGATGTCATGTCCTAAGGACATGAAAGGTATAAGAAGTTTCCTTAGTCATGCCGGTTTTTATAGGAGGTTCATTAAGGACTTCTTTAAAATTTCTCGGCCTCTGACTAATCTCTTACAAAAATATGTTCCTTTTGTCTTTGATGATGAATGTGTAGAAGCATTTGAAATACTTAAGAAAGCTTTGGTTTCTGCACCTATTGTTCAGCCTCCTGATTGGAATTTACCATTTGAAATTATGTGTGATGCTAGTGATTATGCTGTAGGGGCTGTTCTAGGACAAAGAGTTGATAAGAAACTAAATGTTATTCAATATTCTAGTAAGACTCTAGACAGTGCTCAAAGAAATTATGCTACTACTGAAAAAGTAATTTTAGCAGTTGTGTTTGCTTGTGATAAGTTCAGATTTTATATTGTTGATTCCAAAGTAACTGTTCACACTGATGATACTGCTATTAAATATCTTATGGAAAAGAAAGATGCTAAACCTAGACTTATTAGATGGGTTCTCTTGCTACAAGAATTTGATTTGCATATTATTGATAGAAAGGGAGCTGAGAACCCCGTTGCAGACAACTTGTCTATGTTAGAGAATGTTCTTGATGACCCACTACCTATTGATGATAGCTTTCCTGATGAACAATTAGCTGTGATAAATGCTTCTCGTACTGCTCCATGGTATGCTGATTATGCTAATTATATTGTTGCTAAGTTTATACCACCTAGTTTCACATACCAGCAAAAGAAAAAGTTCTTCTATGATTTAAGGCATTACTTTTGGGATGACCCACATCTTTATAAAGGAGTAGATGGTGTTATTAGACGTTGTGTACTTGAGCATGAACAGGAACAAATCCTACGCAAGTGTCACTTCGAGGCTTACGGAGGACACCATGCTGGAGACAGAACTGCACATAAGGTATTGCAATCCGGTTTTTATTGGCCTACTCTCTTCAAGGATGCCCGTAAGTTTGTCTTGTCATGTGATGAATGTCAAAGAATTGGTAATATTAGTAGACGTCAATAAATGCCTATGAATTATTCACTTGTTATTGAACCATTTGATGTTTGGGGCTTTGATTATATGGGACCGTTTCCTTCCTCTAATGGGTATACACATATTTTAGTTGCTGTTGATTACGTTACTAAGTGGGTAGAAGCTATTCCAACTAGTAGTGTTGATCATAACACCTCTATTAAGATGCTTAAAGAAGTTATTTTTCCGAGGTTTGGAGTCCCTAGATACTTGATGACTGATGGTGGTTCACATTTCATTCATGGTGCTTTTTGTAAAATGCTTGCTAAGTATGATGTTAATCATAGAATTGCATCTCCATATCATCCACAGTCTAGTGGTAAAGTAGAACTGAGCAATAGAGAGCTTAAATTAATTTTGCAAAATATTGTTAATAGATCTAGGAAGAATTGGTCCAAGAAACTTGATGATGCATTATGGGCTTATAGAACTGCATATAAGGATCCTATGGGTATGTCTCCGTATAAAATGGATTATGGTAAAGCATGTCACTTACCTCTTGAACTAGAACATAAGACATACTGGGCTATTAAAGAGATCAACTATGACTTCAAACTTGCCGGTGAGAATAGGCTTTTTGACATTAGCTCACTTGATGAATGGAGAACCCAGGCCTATGAGAATGCCAAACTGTTTAAAGAAAAAGTTGAAAGATGGCATGATAAAAGGATAAAAAGCGTGAGTTTAATGTAGGTGATTATGTATTGCTATACAACTCTCATTTAAGACTTTTTGCAGGAAAACTCCTCTCTAAAAGGGAAGGTCCTTACGTCATCGAGGAGGTCTACCGTTCTGGTGCCATAAAAATTAACAACTTCAAAGGCACAAATCCGAGGGTGGTGAACGGTCAAAGGATCAAACATTATATCTCAGGTAATCCCATAAATGTTGAAACCAATGTTATTGAAACCGTAACCCCGGAGGAATACATAAGAGACACTTTCCAGAATGTTTCAGACTCCGAAAAGGAATAGGTATGTGGTACATTAAGTAAACCGACTCCAAAACAGTTCTAATGGCAATTTTTCTCCGTTTTGGAATATTTAAGAAAATAGGAAAATAAGAAGTAGTCTGGGAAGGACACGAGGCTTCCACGAGGGTGGAGGGCATGCCCTACCCCCTGGGCGCGCCCCTACCTCGTGGGCACCTCGTGTGCTCTCCGGACTCTGTTTTCTTGCATGATACTTCTTTTGGTCGGTAAAAATTCATTATATAATCTCCCAAAGGTTTTGACCACCGTATCACGCAAATACCTTCTGTCTTTGTTTCGAGCTATTTCTACTACAGATTAGAGCAGTATGTCATCCCAAGATTCGGAGGGAGAAAGCTATGTGGCTGATTACCTTGCAGATCATAAGGTCTAAGGAGACTCGGAGAATTATGGTTGGACCACGGAGGAAGAATAAGACTATGAGCCTAGGGGAAAGGAGGAGACGAGCTCACATTAAGATGAAGTCCCATTACCTCAACCTGGGGACATGCATGTGGAGTTCAAAAAGTCAAGCCTTCCCGATAGAGCAAAGAAACCTAAGATCGAGTTTATCCCTTTTCGTCTCTTGCAGGAGAACAAACAAGAACTATGCAAAAAGGTATTAAGCCTTGAGTGTCGATGGGAACGACACCTATGGGATCACAAGAATCCCTACTACGGTTGCGGGGCGCAGGGTCGTGAGAAGAGCGGATCAAACAGATAGCACACGGTTCGTTTATCCAGGTTCGGGCCGCGGGGATGCGTAAAACCCTACTCCTGCTTTGGTGGATTGTATATCTGTGTTCTTGAGCTAGCTACGGGGCGTGAGGAGCTCCAAAAAGCCGAATCCTCCTCCTGGTCGCCTCGGGCCTCCTTTTATAGGAAAGGGGATTGCCACAGTGGCACACAGGAGGTGGAAAGGGTACAGTGATGTGAGGTTATCCCTCGCAGTACATGACAAGGCGCATTTAATGCGTCTTGCCCAGGTGTCCTTGCTTTATCAGGGACGGGGGAGAGCCCTGTGTCGTCCGTCGCCGCTCCCTCTCGTGTCGACACGCGCCCTGGCCAGCGGCGCCCGCGGTGCCATGTAGGCAGGCAGGCAGCTGAGGTGGCGCAGTGGTGGGTCTCCACGAAGATCCGCATGCCGCCACGCAGGTGCCTGCCCAGCTGGTTGGGTCAGCAGCTGCATGCGAACGGCAGTGGAGGTTTGACTGGCGTGGGCCTGATGGTGGCCCTACGGGTGCCTTGGCAAGGGCCTTGCTGGGGCCCCGGCAAGGGTCTTGCCGTGGCGCCTGCTGTCATCCCCGGCAAGGCTCTTGCCGAGGGCCTTGTGGTCCTCCTTGGCTGGGATCCCGCCAAGGATCATCATCTTTTAAAGGGTGTATCTGATCTTGAATGTCTTCACAAAGATCTGCATGCCACCACGGGGATGTCTCCCGAATCCTTGTCCCATGGGGGCAGTGGAATCAAGGGTGACTCACTCCGTAGGTGTGGGGCGAGCTGCCATGGCAAGGGTCTTGCCGGGTTTGCTAAAATCACCTCCCGGCAAGGATCTTGCCGGGGGGGGGGGGAGTCCGCTTCGTCCCCTTTGCTCTTTGTGGTCTTGGTCTTGGCGTCGTTCTGCTTCTCCTGAGCTTCGGCCTTACCTTGGCTCACCTCCCTTGCCTTGCTCAGTGTGGTGGTGCCCGTGGCTCAGACTGCCCGTGCACAGTTATAGGGGTACAAAAAGTGTACCCCTCTTTTTGTACACCGACAGGAGCCCCCGGTCCTGGTCCACACGTAAGCACAATCGCGTCATTGGGCTAGGCCCAAAAACGGTGCGCGGGCAGGTGGGGCGGTTTTTACCGCGGTAAGTCTCTTCGCGCGCTGCACTTCCCATGCTTCCCGCGCGTGGCGCGGCGTGGGGAGGCGTGTGTGACGTGAGCGGCATGCGTGGGGTTGCTTCCCGCGGGCATGCGTCACATCATAGTTAATGTGAAAGGAGGCGGCCCACGTTTTTCCCTCATAAGAAGGAATAACCGTGGGCGCGCTGCTCACTTTCTCCTCTTCCCTCGTGCCTTTTCCGATCTCAGAGCCGCCGTTCCCTTTCTTCCTTCCTTCCTAAGCTTTCGCCGTCGCCCGCCGCCGTCGCTTCGCCATCCCCTTCCTCAGCCCTCTGAACTTCTTGGTTGCCATGGCTCCCAAATTCGCCAAGGGCAAGGGGGTGGCTAAGGGCGCCGGGACGGTGGAGCCACCGGAGAGCGCGCTGTCGGGGGACCGGACGAAGTCCGCCTTCTTCTTCCCCTCGACGGTTGATGTTCAAGAGCTCTGGGCCTCCTTCAAGCCCCTATGGGGAGTGAAGACGGGGGGAGAGGATTCGGGACACCCGGCGACGCGCATCATTCCTGCTGCTTGCACTGATCCTGCCTCAAATCGGTACCCCATTGCCCGGGGACTAATCCACGAACACCTATGGGACCAGCGGGCCGAGTCCCTTTCGGTTCGGCGGGGGCGAGGGTCGCACGAAGAGCGGATTGAGGCGAAGCACACGAGCAGTTTACCCAGGTTCGGGCCGCATGGATGCGTAAAACCCTACTCCTGCTTTGTGGTCTGTATTGAGTTCTTGCTCGGGAGCGCGGAGTGCTACAGTACACCCCAGCAGCTAACGAGACCGAGCGTGAGTGTTCTCTTTTTCCGAACCCCCCTCTACGTTGCGCATGGGCCTCCTTTTATACGCTCAAGGGGTCACCGACAGGTGGCAACGTAGACAAGGGTAAAAATGGAAAGGTGTTGCGGTAGGTACAGCTACCTGCTATAGTGTATCATACCTAACCCTGACGGCAGGGGACAAGGGCATTAAATGCCTGTCTGCGTCGCCTAAATAGTGCAAAAGGGACCGTCAGGGACGCCACCGCTCGCCACGATGGCGATCTTGTCAGCGCCGCTTGCCACCGCGCGCCACTGGCTGCACAGCCTCCCGCCACGTACGCCTGGAAGGGTCCCAGAGCGACACGTTGGTGGATGTGCTGGAGCGCGGGCACAGAGTGGTGGCTTGCTGCGGCAAGCGCCTTGCCGCGGTCGTTGTCTTGTCGCGTCCGGGAGCTTGTCGCTCACCGGGCCTTGTCGGGACGCGTGGCGCGTCGTGGCAAGTTCCTTGAGATGCCTTGGTTGGCCTTCCCGGCAAGATCCTCTTGCCGGGGTCTTGAGATGCCTTGGCTTGGATACTTTGTCCTTGAATGGCTCCAAAGGAACCACGGAGGACCTTGGCGGTCACCCGGCAAGCCTTGCCGCGGGATGCTGTGACTGCCCGTGCACAAGTTCGGGATACTAGGGTACCCCTACTCTAGTACACCGACAGGAGCCCCCGGGCCTGGGCCATACACGGTGCCAAGCGCTGTTGGCTAGGCCCAAAACAGGGCACGGGCACGCGTGGCCTGGGTTACGCCGTATCTCTCTCCGTATCCACCGCGCCCTCCCCGAGCGGCACGCGTTGAATGCGGCGTCGTGGGAGAGATCGTGGGTGGTTTCTTTATTCGGAAAGGCGGAACGTCCGCCCCCTCCCTCTTTATAAGCAGGGGAAAAAGGGGTAGTTCCCCCATTCGCCGGTTGCTACTCCAATCTCGGAAATCTCCTCCGCTCCCTCATCTTCCCAAATCTGAAAGAGAGCAGCGCCCCGCCCCCCATCGCCACCAGCACCACCAACGCCGTCGACCTCCTCCACCACTTCCGCCATGGCTCCGAGAGCCGGCAAAGGGAAGGTTGTGAAGTCGACCGAGGCGCAGCGGCTTGCGGCGCTGCGAAAGGAGCGGGTAATCTTCCCCCCCAAGCTCGCCGCAAGGGAGCTGAGGGAGAACCACTACCTCTTCTGGTCGACGGAGACGCGAGCGCATCCGCGCACGAAGGTACTTCCAGCCGCCGCCTGGAAGATGGCTCCAAATGGATACCCTTTCTTCGCCTTGTTCTTCTACTGCGGGCTCTGCCCGCCTTTCTCTGAGTTCTTCTGCGATATCATGAACACCTACGGGTTCCACCTCCTTGACTTCACCCCCAATGCTGTTCTGACCATGGCAGTTTTCGCACATCTCTGCGAAAACTTTGTCGGAGTCTATCCCAATGTAGCCCTTTTTCGCCACTTCTTTATGCCCCGAGTAGAGAGAGGAGAGCCTTTATCCGGCGGAATCGCCTGGATCTCGAGGGCCGGCAAGAAGGACACTTATCTGGAGGGAGAGTTCCGCGGCAAGTGGGAGGAATGGAGAGCAGGCTGGTGCTGGATTGCCGAGGAGAACCCGCAGCCGTTTACCGCCCGGCGCCAAGCCCCAGTAGCACGCGGCAGTGATTGGAGTGACGTGGCCCAGAAAGACGATAGGCTGAAGATTGCCATCACCTGGATCCAACGCCTCAGGCTTGCCGGGCTCACTGTAGGCGCTGTTGGCGCAGATTTTCTTCGCCGCCGCATCGCCCCCCTGCAGGAACGGGGGAGACCCGCCTGGGAGTTCAAGAATTCGGCGGATATCATGAGGCTGCGTCCGGGCCTCAACTTCAACTTCACTGTTCTGGAGCTTAACGCGATGCTTCAGGAGCTGTTCAAGTACGACCCTCAACATCCCGAAGTGTTCAGGTTGCCGAGAGGTGTTGTTCCGCTGTGCAACAACTCCGCGCTCGACCGCATCCGTGCAATGATGCCGCTGTGCGATTCGCATGGAATTGTCCCAACTTGGCAAGAGCTTGCAGACGACGTCGTGCAGCAGTTCTTCGACGGCTTGGTAGAAGTGCCGGTCCGCTCCGATGAAAAGAAGAGCCTCACCCGCGACACCACCGATGCGGAGATGACACGCATCGCCACTAGGCTGGAAGAGGCGGCGGCAGCCGCAGCCGCGGGCAAATTTGGATTCACCGTGGAGGAGGCAGAGGCAGCAGAGGCGGCAAGCCGTGGCGAGCGAGAGGAGCTCGTCGGCGAGAAAGAGCTTGCCGGGCATGACGTCGAGTCGAGCGAGCCCGCCAAGGATACGAGCGGCTCGCTGGAGATCAACTCCTCTTCCTCCTCATCTTCAGGCAGCTCGCCGCAAGCAGAGCCTCCATCTCCGCCAAGAAGGCGTCTCCGCAAGGCCGGGGACGTAGCGGAGCGGCAGACGAGTCAACAGCCGCCGCGCCGCGCGACACGCTCCACCGCGGCAAGTACTGTTGCCGCGGGAGCACCTCACGCTGCTGAGGCAACTAGAGTGGGGTCTTGCCGGACCACCGCTTCTGCTCCTGCTGCTTCTCATGCCGCGGCGGCAGTCGGAGCGGGGCCGTCTCAGACCACCGCCACTGTTCCTGCCAAGCGGCCAAGGGAACCTACTCCTCCGCCTCCTCGCGCCGGACGTGAGCCGGACTTCGACTTCTCCGCGTTCAGCTCCGACGCGGAAGAAGAAGAGTAAGATTCTCTTGTTGTACTTGTAGTTCTTCAATCCTTGCTATTTCTTGTATCTCATTTGCTTTACTCTGAACTTATTCCTTTTTAGGACTCTGGCCCAGAGAGCAGCGAAGAGAGCCAAGGTCCCGGTGATTGTCATCGAGGACGAACCCACCGCGACAGCACGGGGTGCGCCCGAGACAACCTTGCCGGATCCGGCAACTGTTCTCCAGAGCAGCCCCCAGCGTAAGTATATGGTTCACTTTCCGCTGTTAGGCGCGCATGGATACTCTTTATTTGCTGACATCTGACTGTTGGTTTGTGTAGGAGCAGAGCAGCCCCACCAGGAGCGCCCGGAGGCCGCCCCCGAAATGCCAAGGGAGAGTCCTCCGGCAAGGGAGAGTCCTCCGGCAAGGGAGAAGTCTCCGGCAAGGGGGAGTTCTCCGGCAAGGGACAGCACCAGCGGCCCCCCGGCGGCGGAGACCACGACTACAGAACCCGGTACAAGTAATCCTCTTGCTTCAAAACTTCCCTTGGGTTCTTCTTCTTTTGATCTTCTTTTTGGGTATTTGCTTGACTCTTCTCCCTTTTCCGGCCGTCAGACCCATCTGCTGCGGAGCCGATGGAGACCGAGGTTGCCGCCGACGACGCCGCTGCCACCGAAGAAGCAGCCGGCGCTGATGATCCCGCCGGCGACGAGGCCGCCAAAGCTGCCGCCGCAGCAGCTGGCGAGGGGTCTGGCGATCGCACTGACGGCCCTAAGGCCGCAGGAGCGCTAGGCGCTACGTCGACCGCCGACCCGTCCGCCGCTGCCGCAGCGCCAGGCTCCGAAGAGCCCCAGCCAGGCGTCTACTTGAAGGCCGGCGATGGCGTCTTCATCAACCTCCCCTGGGTGTCGAGCTCCAGGGCGCCGGTCGAAGGAGAGAGCTTCGACGGAGAGGTGCTCGCCTCCACTGGGCTGACGCTGGTTGACGCGCCGAGCAGCAGCAGCGGCGAGCCTGAGGAGGAGCGGCTGCTGCGGAAGCTGTTGTCGCTCTACCACGCGCGGCAAGCCAAGCTGGAATCCCGCGAGGCGCTTGTCGCGAAGGCGGGAGCGGACATCGAGAAGTGCGCGGAGGAGCTCCGGGGTCTCAACCAGGAAGCTCTCCGGTCCCTGGCAGAGGAGCGGGAGCAACTCGCCGAGGAGCAGAAGGCCTTCCTCCTCGAGAAGGCCGAAGTCGAAGAACAAAAGTGGCTTGCCACTGAAAAGCTGTCTGCGCAGGAGGGCGAGCTGGTGCAGCGGAAGGTCAACCTTGACGCCCACGAGGAGGAGCTTGCCGCGCGTGAGCGAACATTCGACGGAGCCCTCAAGCAAGCGGAGGATGCTGCCGCAGCCGCCGAGGCCGCCAAGAAGGAGCTGGAGACGAAGGTGGCGCAGCTGGAGGCCGATCTCAAGGCGAGTGGTGAAGAGCTTGCCGCGCTCAAGCGTGAGCGAGAGAAGGACGCCCACAGCAACTCAGAGCTGCAGGCTCGTCTCGCCGAGAAGGGCAAGGAGCTCAGCGCTGCCAAGGACTCCAACGCAGATCTTGAGTTGAAGCTGACTACTTTGACCAAGACGCTGGACGGCGCCAGGGAGCAGGAGGTGGCCTTGAAGGAGGAGATCAAGGCCAACAAGGCGCTGCTGGCGAGTGCTGCCGCCGCCCAGAATGCTTTTAGGGAGAATGTGGAGCACTGGACGGAGGGTCTCGTGAATGTTGCCGCAGACATTGACAGGGAGCTGGCGCAGCTGGGGATGGAGGATCTCGGGTATCCCTCCGACGAGAACCTCCAACCCAGCGCCAAGCTCATCTTGTTCTTCAAAGGCGTGGCGACG
Organism: Triticum urartu; assembly: GCF_056163025.1. Taxonomy (NCBI): domain Eukaryota; kingdom Viridiplantae; phylum Streptophyta; class Magnoliopsida; order Poales; family Poaceae; genus Triticum; species Triticum urartu. The sequence continues at coordinate 324,411,343 of NC_141873.1, read as the reverse complement.
GCCCTCCAGCGACTCCGGGAGAGGATCCCAAAGCAGCTGGCCGACGAGTCGCGCAAGATCTGCGCAGGAGCTCTTCAAAAGGTGTTGGTGAAGGTGGCCTTCCGCAACCCGGGCCTCAACCTCACCAACGTCCTCAAGACCCTGCCGCCGGATGCTGATCTGGAGGCGCTCAAGACCCTTGTCGCACCCATTGTGGACAAGGTGAGCGGGATCAAGAGGATTGAGGGCGATCGCGTAGACTAGGCCGCCCGTTTTCTTCTTTTCTTGTCGCTGCTGGTCATGTTATGAGAACAATCTGTTAGAGCCGCGACAAGCTACCTTGTAATATAACTCTATTCCGGGTAATGATTGCAATGTTATTCCCTTTACTTGATTCCTCCCTTTGTATGTTTTTGCCCTACGCTTTTAGGGAACTTGCCGGTGCAGGCACCTTAGCCGCGAGCGCTGAGTGCGGGACGTCAGCAGCCTGCTGGCGGTGCCGTTACCGACAAGAAACCTTGTCGCAACTAGTCGCAGCTCACTTAAGTTGTTGAGCGGACTCGAAACAAAGTAAGGGCGCAACTAGCTACGAGTTGGTTCCTCCGCACACAGGTTTTCCATACAAAGTGCGGTCGTTCAAGGGAGATAACTTAAAAATTTAAAAAATCTGATTGCTCAAACTTTGGCAACTTAGCTTTTCTGTTGTTTGCTTCCCGGTAAGGCGAAACTTTCTTGAACGACGCCTGGTCCATACCAGGCGAAACTTTCTTGAACGACGCCTGGTCCATACCATTATCTTCTCCTTTCCCCCCCGGCAAACTTGTGGGCGAGGGAACCTTCCTTTCCTTGAGAAAAAAGAAAGAGGAGAAAATAAAGATATGGAGCCTTACGGCTCGTTATTGCTTACCGGGGAGTAGGTGCTGCACAAAGTGTCAGATCACATATGCAAAAAATAGAATGCATGAAATTGACAAGATGTGCGGAGCATATGAGCTTTACTTATGCACGGGGTCTGCGCCCGGCTTTGTACAAAGGATTACATGCAACAGCGGCAAGACTTGTACAAAAGGTGGTTGCCGGTTCCGGCAACCGCGCCTTACGGGTAAAACTTACGAAGATGCTCAATGTTCCAGGAATTGCTCACCGGAACGCTATCTTCGGTCTCAAGGCGGACAGCGCCAGGCCTAGTGACTCGTTTCACCCGGTAAGGGCCTTCCCACTTCGGTGTCAACTTGTTGGAATTCTTGGCGGACTGAACACGCCGAAGAACAAGGTCGCCTTCCTCGAAACTTCTGGCGTTAACTTTGCGGCTATGGTAGCGGCACAAAGCTTGCTGGTAGCGAGCAACTCGTACAGCAGCCTGAAGACAGTCTTCCTCAAGGAGTAGCGCGTCATCTTGTCGCAGCTGCTCTTGCTCAAGCTCATCATAAGCGAGCACTCGAGGTGACCCGTATACGAGTTCCGTGGGGAGAACTGCCTCTGCTCCATAGACTAGAGCGAAAGGTGTCTGGCCAGTGGCTCGATTTGGCGTCGTCCTGATCGACCAAAGAACCACCGGCAGCTCCTCGATCCAGTTTCTTCCGCACTTGTGCAGCCTGTCGAAAGTCCTGGTCTTGAGCCCACGCAGCACTTCAGCATTTGCCCTCTCCGCTTGACCGTTGCTTCTTGGGTGAGCAACAGAAGCGAAGCAGACCTTGGCGCCAAGATCTTGGATGTACTGCATGAAGGTGCGGCTCGTGAATTGCGTGCCGTTGTCGGTGATTATCCTGTTAGGGATCCCGAAGCGGCAAACAATCGACCTGAAGAACTTGACTGCTGACTGTGCTGTCACCTTCCTCACTGCTTCCACTTCCGGCCACTTTGTGAACTTGTCGATTGCAATGTACAAGTACTCAAAGCCCTCGACTGCTCGGGGAAAGGGGCCGAGGATGTCGAGCCCCCAGACCGAAAATGGCCAGGATAAAGGGATCGTCTGGAGAGTTTGAGCTGGTTGGTGTATCTGCTTGGAATGGAACTGGCACGCTTCACACTTGGTTACTTGTGCAGTTGCATCCTGGAGGGCTGTCGGCCAAAAGAAACCTTGCCGGAATGCTTTGCCGGCAAGTGCTCTTGCGCCAATGTGGTGACCACATATGCCTCCATGTATCTCTGCCAACAGCTTTTGTCCGTCTTCCCGGTGAATACACCTCAATTTCACACCGTTGAGTCTTCTTCTGTACAGTGTGTTGTCGACAAACTGGTACATACTTGACTGCCGGGCTACTCTTTCCGCTTCTTCTTGCTCTTCGGGAAGTTCTCCTGTCTGAAGGAAACGGACAATCTGCTGTGCCCATGCTGGAGCTTGTGGCTCGACAACAAGGACTAAAGGCAAATCTGCTGCTGCGGGAACATCCGCTTCTACGGCGAGAACTTGCGGCTCTGCCGGAGCTTGACGTTCCCCGGCAAGCTTGCCGGAGCAAAACTTGTCGGGAGCTTCTGCTTCAACGAAACAAACCCTAGGGCTTGCCGAAGCAGACTGCTCCTCAGCGCTCTTGGCGTTGATCTTGGGGACCTTCTTGGCGGCGGCTTCGGGAAGCTCTGCCGGAAAATAGTCACCAGAAATCAACTTCCTCTTCTTGCTCTGTCCAGTTGATGGCGTTACAGACGGTTGAGTCAGCTTGAGCACAAAGATCCCTGGTTCCACAGGTAACTTAAGTGCGGCGCACTTTGACAGGCCATCGGCAATGGCGTTCTGAGCTCTTGGAACATGCTCCATCTGTAGGCCGTCAAAGTGCTCTTCTAGCTTTCTCACTTCGTCAACGTAGGCTTCCATCAACAGACTCTGATAGCTCTTGTTCACTTGGCGGACGACAAGCTGCGAGTCACCCCTGACAATGAGCTTCTTGATCCCAAGGTCTGCCGCGTTCCTGAGACCGGCAAGCAAGCCTTCATACTCTGCAGTATTGTTTGTTGCTTGCTCCTTGGGAAAGTGCATCTGGACTACGTACTTGAGGTGCTCTCCGGTGGGTGCGACAAGCAGCACGCCAGCGCCGGCGCCTTGTAGCGAAAAGGCACCATCAAAGTACATCAGCCACTCTTTGCTTGCTTCCTTGACGGGGATGCTCGTTTCTGGAATTTCTTCATCTGGTGTTGGCATCCATTCTGCTATGAATTCTGCCAATACTCTGCTTTGGATAGTTGAAGTACTCTCAAACTTGAGGCCAAAGCTTGACAGTTCCAGTGCCCACTCAACAATCCTGCCTGTCGCTTCTGGATTCTGTAGTATCCTCTTCAGCGGAAAACGAGTGACAACTGTGATCTCATGTGCTTGGAAGTAATGGCGCAGCTTTCTCGAGGCCATGAGAAGGCCGAAAAGCAATTTCTGCACGCCAGAGTACCTTGACCTAGCCCCCTGCAGAAGGGAACTGACAAAGTAAACTGGGAGCTGTACCATTCTCCTCTGTATCTCCTCGCGCGTCTGCGCAGATCCATCCTTGTCGGGACCAGAGCTTGCCGGGGAAGCCCCCTGCTTGTTGCTGGATGCGCCTGCCGTGGTTGCTGGCTCGTCATCTGCCTCCCTCTCTGCTACTAACGCAGCACTAACCACTTGATTGGTTGCCGCTATATACAGCAGCAACTTCTCTTGTGGCTTAGGTGCGGCAAGTGTTGGAGTGGAGGACATGTATCTCTTCAAGTCTTGCAGCGCAGCCTCCACTTCCGGAGTCCATTTCATTGGACCTGCCTTTTTCAATATTTTGAAAAATGGCAGGGCGCACTCAGCAGACCTAGAGATAAACCTGCTGAGAGCAGCCACGCAACCGGCAAGTCTTCGTACATCCTTGACGCGCTTTGGTGCTTCAATCTGCTCAATGGCCTTGATCTTGTCGGGATTGGCTTCGATTCCCCGCCAAGACACGAAGAACCCGAGACGCTTGCCGGAGGGGACTCCAAACATACACTTCTCGGGATTGAGCTTGAGGTTGATCTTGCGCAGATTTGCAAAAGTCTCGTCTAAATCTTGAATCAGAGTTGCCTTGTCCTCGCTCTTGACCACTATGTCATCCATGTAGGCTTCTACATTTCTGTGTATTTGTGGCTCAAGAGCGACATGGACTACCCTTGCAAATGTTGAACCACATTTTTCAAACCGAAAGGCATCCGTATGAAACAGTACGTGCCACATGGAGTGATGAATGCAGTCTTCTCCTCATCCTCTTCTGCCATGAAGATCTGATGGTATCCTGAGTATGCGTCAAGAAATGAAAGCAAGTCACATCCGGCCGTGGAGTCAACAATCTAGTCAATGCGCGGCAAAGGAAATGGGTCTTTGGGACAAGCTTTGTTAACATCGGTAAAGTCGATACAAAGTCTCCATTTCCCGTTCGCCTTGCGCACGACTACAGGATTGGCCAACCACGTAGGATGGAGCACTCCTCTGACAAGGCCTGCTGCTTCCAACTTCTTGATTTCTTCTGCGATGAATTCTTGGCGCTCCACTGCTTGCTTCCTGACCTTCTGCTTGACGGGCCACGCATGAGGACAAACGGCAAGATGGTGCTCAATTACTTTCCTGGGAACACCAGGGATGTCAGACGGTTGCCACGCAAACATGTCGACGTTCGCCCGCAGGAAAGCAATGAGCGCGCTTTCCTATTTAGGGTCGAGAGTGGCACTGATGGTGAAGGTACCACCGGTGCCGTCCTCCTTGGCGGACACCTTCTTGGTCTCTGGCGGAGCTGCCATTGTCTTCTTACACTTGCCGGTGGAGCTCGATGGTGCGTCCTCGACGGCAGCGCAGCACTCCGAAGAGGTGCGCTTGCCGGAGTGTGCATCAGAACTCTTGCCGGACTTGGTCTTCTTCTTCCCCCCGGGAGCTTCAACGGCAGGTGACTTGCGATCTGTTGCGGCTGCCGCTTCCCGGTAGATCTTGTCGGCGCAGATAAGAGCATCCTTCTTGTCACCAGGGACAGAGATGAGGCTTATCGGTCCTGGCATCTTCAGCATGTTGTATGCGTAGTGAGAGGCTGCCATGAACTTGGCGAGTGCTGGACGACCGAGTATCCCATTGTAAGGCAATGGAAAATCGGCAACGTCAAAAGTGACCCTCTCAGTCCTGAAGTTCAGCTCGCTGCCAAATGTTACTGGCAACGTGACCTTCCCCTTCGGCTTGCTCCTTCCCGGGTTGATTCCTTGGAATGTGCCGGTCTCTTCAAGCTCGCTGTCAGGGATCTGGAGTTTCTGGAGTACAGCGGAGGAGATCAGGTTCAAGCCGGCCCCGCCGTCAACTAGCATCTTAGTGACCTTGAGGTTGCGAATAGTTGGTGAAACCAACATCGGCAAGCACCCGACCGCAGTTGTGCGATCAGGGTGGTCCTCAATATCAAAGATGATAGGCGTGCTGGACCATTTCAGAAGCTTGCATGACTCGATAGGTGGTTCCGCCGCATTGACTTCCCGCACCCACTGCTTGAGTTGGCGGTGCGAAGTATGCAGAGAAGCACCGCCGTCAACGCACAAGACCTCTGTGGCTTTCTGGAACTCCTGCTCACTGGTCTCGACATCATCCATGTCTTCGTCGTTGTCCTCATCTTCATCCTTGTCGCGGCCGCGGGGAGGTCTGTCTCCTTGCCGCTGCTTGGCTTTGCCACGGCGTCCTCCCCAGCCGGCGCGCTTCTTGCCGGATTCTCTAGCGCCTCCTTGGGCTCTCTCCTTGTCGCGTCGCTCGTATTCAGCCTTTTGCTGCTGGACAAGCTGCTCGACCTTCTTGCAGCTCTGGAGGTCATGGCCCTTGGTGCGGTGGATCTTGCAGTACTGCTTGTCGGTGCCGTCCTGCTTGTCGGTGACCGCCACAGCTTGGCAGTTGGTGCATGCGGCAATCTCCTTGCCGGAGCTACCAGCTTTGGCTTTCTTGGCGCCACCTTCGTTGCCAGACTGCTCAATGACTAGCACATCTTTGCCTTTCTTCTTCCTGTTGTTCCGCCGCCGGTTTTTCTTTGCCGGGGCAGCATCCTCGCTGTCAGATCCTCCTGCTCCTGTATTCTCTCCGGGGAGTTTCCTCCCTTCCTCAGCACGTGCACACTTGTCGGCCAGGGCATACAGCTCACTGACGTCTCTGATCCTGCACATCGCCATCTCCTCCCGCATCCTGTGGTTACGCACGTTCTGATGGAACGCGCTGATGACTGCGGCAGGGTGGACATCTGGGATGTTGTGCTGTACACGGCTGCATCTCTGAATGTACTTGCGCATGGGCTCTCCTTCCTTCTGGGCGAGCAGATGAAGGTCACTCTCTTGGCCATGAGGTTTGTGGCCGCCTGTAAAGGCGCCGACAAACTGATGGCATAGGTCTGCCCAGGAGGATATGGAGTTGTCCGGCAAGTGCATGAGCCAGGACCTGACGTTGGGCTTGAGCACCAGCGGGAAGTAGTTGGCAAGGATCTTGTCGTCTCGCCCCCGGCAGCCTGCACCGCGATGGTGTAGATGCTGAGGAACTCCGACGGATGCGACTTGCCGTCGTACTTCTCTGGTACGTCTGGCTTGAAATTCTTCGTGCTGGGCCACTGGACTTGCCGCAGCTCACGAGTAAATGCAGGGCAACCTACCGCGTATGGCAAGTCGCCTGGTTCCCCTGGCGCATGCATGTCGACAGAGGGCCCAGCGCGCTGGTCCGATTGACGTCGCGCTTCTCTTCGGCGCTCGATGCGAGTACGAGCGTCTTCTTGCTGTCGTTCGTGAAGAACTTGGTGCTGATCGCGACGAGCTCGTGGATCTGATGACGCGGTGGAGCAGCTGTCGAGGTGGATCCGACAAGTCGGCGATCTTGGCCTTCGGGGCGGAGAGTGCACAGTGGTTGCACCCCCACCGGTCTTGTCGCCACCGGCTCGTGCCTGGCTGACTTGCCGCGGCTGCGACGTGCTCGGCTGCCGTTGAGCGTCGCCGTTGGCGAAGCCGATGAGACTCTTAATGGTGGCCCTCCAGTCGTCGATCTTGTCTGCTGTTGGAGGGTAGTCCAGGAGCAGTTGAGCTCGCGCCAAAGCTTCTGCTGTAGTGGATGGTGGCGGTGGCGAACGGTGCGAGGAGCGGGATATGCTCGGACTTCTAACTATGTTAGAAGGAGCAGTATCCCGTCCAGGCGACCGTGCCTCGCTCGTGCCAGCATGTTGGCGTGCATGCTGGTCTCGAGCACTCCAAGATCCACCAACTCGATCTTGGTCCAGCAAACGCATGGTACCGTGAGTACCATGATGCTGTCGGTCCCGCGCCTCCTGAGATGGGCGCGGTGCATGTACGGACGCTGAGGTCTTGGAGTGCGCCCGGTCGTTGTGGGAGCCGGCTACGCCGCCGATGGGCAGCACAGCCTTGTCCTTGGACCTGGCAGCACCGTGAGCTCCCTCGTCGACGCCCGTTCTTCCGCCGGTGTCTGCCCCATCAGCCGTTTTCTCCGGCGGTGGTGGGTTCGGCACGGACGGAGCAGCCGCCTCCGAAGCCTTCTTCTTCGGCGGCATGTCGATGAAGATGATGAAGATCTAGCCCGTGTGAACGCCGGATCTGGTTCACACAACCTCGACGCCCCTACCTGGCGCGCCAAAGATGCCGGGGGACTAATCCACGAACACCTATGGGACCGGCGGGCCGAGTCCCTTTCGGTTCGGCGGGGGCGAGGGTCGCACGAAGAGCGGATCGAGGCGAAGCACACGAGTAGTTTACCCAGGTTCGGGCTGCACGGATGCGTAAAACCCTACTCCTGCTTTGTGGTTTGTATTGAGTTCTTGCTCGGGAGCGCGGAGTGCTACAGTACACCCCAACAGCTAACGAGACCGAGCGTGAGTGTTCTCTTTTTCCGAACCCCCCTCTACGTTGCGCATGGGCCTCCTTTTATACGCTCAAGGGGTCACCGACAGGTGGCAACGTAGACAAGGGTAAAAATGGAAAGGTGTTGCGGTAGGTACAGCTACCTGCTATAGTGTATCATACCTAACCCTGACGGCAGGGGACAAGGGCATTAAATGCCCGTCTGCGTCGCCTAAATAGTGCAAAAGGGACCGTCAGGGACGCCACCGCTCGCCACGATGGCGATCTTGTCAGCGCCGCTTGCCACCGCGCGCCGCTGGCTGCACAGCCTCCCGCCACGTACGCCTGGAAGGGTCCCAGAGCGACACGTTGGTGGATGTGCTGGAGCGCGGGCACAGAGTGGTGGCTTGCTGCGGCAAGCGCCTTGCCGCGGTCGTTGTCTTGTCGCGTCCGGGAGCTTGTCGCTCACCGGGCCTTGTCGGGACGCGTGGCGCGTCGTGGCAAGTTCCTTGAGATGCCTTGGTTGGCCTTCCCGGCAAGCTCCTCTTGCCGGGGTCTTGAGATGCCTTGGCTTGGATACTTTGTCCTTGAATGGCTCCAAAGGAACCACGGAGGACCTTGGCGGTCACCCGGCAAGCCTTGCCGCGGGATGCTGCGACTGCCCGTGCACAAGTTCGGGATACTAGGGTACCCCTACTCTAGTACACCGACACCCATCTTCATTGATTACTTTTCTTGCGGGTTATGCCCTCCTTTCTCCGATTTCTTCTGCGACGTTATGTGCACCTTCGGCTTTCGGCTCTTGGATTTTACTCCGAATGCGGTGGCGTGCATGGCTTTCTTCACGCATCTTTGTGAAGGCTTTGCCGGGGTGCAGCCCAACACGGCGCTCTTCTGCCATTACTTCTTCCCTTGAATCCAGCCGGGAGGAGCCGTCTCCGGTTGCGTCACCTGGATCCCAAGATCCAAGGGGGCGTACCCGGACGGTGCCGTGAAGGAGAGGTGGGAGGAATGGCGTGGCCGGTGGTGCTGGATTGAGGATGAAAACCCGCCGAAATTCTGCAAGGTCCGCCGAGTGCCTCCGGTCCGCGGCAGCGATTGGAGCGATGTCGACGTCGCCGATGGGAGGCTCACCGTCGCCACCACCAGGATTCTCCGGCTCACCCAGGCCAGACTCACCCTTGAGATGATCGGGGCGGACTTCATTCACCGCCGGATCGCCCCGTTGCATAGCAAGGGGAGGCCAGCTTGGCTCTTTACGAACCCGGCTGACATTATGCGACTCCGCCCCGGCCTCGATCACAACTTCACAGTGCTGGCGCATGCCCACTTCTGCCAGTGGCTTTTCCAGCTTGATGTGTGTCGTGATGGCGAGGTCGAGCGGACCGGCAAGGCCGCGAGGGCTGCCGCAAAGGTTGGCAAGGCCCTCAAGGGGCCATTTTTCAAGCTGCCAACGGGGGTGGTCCCGTTGTGCAACAATTCGCGTCGGTCCGAGATCATCGCCATGATGCCGGACTATAATGCACACGGCCCTGTCCCGAGCTGGAAGGAGCCGAAGGACGAAGATGTGCAACAATTCTTCGACACCCTGATCGAGGTGTACGTCAATGCCGATGCTGAGCGGTGGCTTATCATGGACACCACCCAGGCAGAGCTGGACTACATCGCCACTAGGGCGAGGGAGGCACAGCTTGCCATGGAGGCCGACAGCGTCAGGGGCGTGGAGGACATGTCCGCAACAGCGGCGGAGGAAGAGGAGCTCTCCCGGTGGGCGGCGGCCTCCGGGGAGGTCAGCAGCGCCAACATTGGATCTTCGCTCGTCGAAGACGCGGCCGACGAGTCATCGGGGGAGGAGGAGGACGCGGCGGCGGGCTCGACGCCAACCAGGGGAAGAGGGCGAGTCCTGCGGCGGGCTGGCTCCGGTGAGCCGGTCCGGCCCGGCAGGGCTGCGCGGCCTCAATTGACCCTGGAGGGGTCTGGGCGCCACACGAGGGCCACGACAGCCAAGAGGCTGACGAAGGCCGCTGAGAAGAAGAAGACAACAGCCCCTTCCTCATCTGGGCGCGCACAAACCCCGCCGCCTCCTTCGCCTCCTCCGGCAGGCGTCGACTCGGATGATGATGCGGAGCTCCCTTTTGATCTCGGGCCTCTCAGCCCGGAGAGGAAAAGGAAACTGGTGGAAGAGGAGGAGACGGATGACGAGTAAGTTCTCCGTTCCTTACTGTCATTTTCATTTCCTCGAATTGGGTCGCTTGTCTTGATCCATTTTTGCTTCCGTAGGGAGACAGAGACGTTGGCCCAGAGGGTGAAGAGGGCGAGGACCTCGGCGAGCAGCCAGCCCCCGGCTGGGGCTTCAAAGACACCACTGGTGGTGCTGAGCAGCCCGGACAGTAGCCCCTAGCGCAGCCCCCAGCGTAAGTTCTTCACCCTCTTCTTACTCGACATGTGGTAGGTGCTCGATGCCATGACACTGACCTTGCTGGGTTTGCAGGAGGGGAGCGGCAGCAGGAGGAGCCACAGAAAGCTACTCCTAACACACCACCCCCGTCGACTACGCCGCCGCGGGGGGTGTCCCCGGCAAGGGCATCAGGCACGGAGCCCACACCCATGGAGGAAGAGGGGAACTTGGGCGCTGGTGGCTCTGCCCTGGCGCCAAATGCTGGCGGAGAGGGGACTTCTGCTTCACAGCCTGGCACTGGTGAGTCGCCTGTCCTTCGTCTCTGTTTTCCCCTTATTCTTTTCTTGGCTTCATTGCTCCCGTTGCTGCCCAGGCCCTCCTTCAACAGGTATGGAGGACGTGGATACTGTTGCTGGGAACATTGCTGAGAAGGCCGCCAAGGATGCTGCCGAGGACACCGCGGCGGGGGCCGCCAAGGCGACCGGCGAGGCTTCTGCCGAGGGCACCAGCGGTGGACCTGCCGGTGGGGCCGGCAAGGCCTCCGCCGATGAAGAGGTGGTGGGTGACCAGCCTCCCTCCTCCTCAACCTCGGGCCCCGGCAGGTATCTGAAGGTGGGCGATGATCTCTTCGTCCACCTCCCAGGGGCATCAAACCGGGCGCCCGCCGAAGGGGAAGTTTTCGACGGCGAGGTGCTTGCCGCCACCGGGCTCGAGGTGGTTGATGAGCCAGGCATTGGTGGCGACGGTTCTCCAGAAGAGCAGCTTTTCCGTGCCATGGGGGCCAATTTCCGGAAGCTCCAAGTGCTCTACCGTGCTCGCCTGGACAAGGTCAAGTCCAGGATGGCAACGGTGGACAACGCGGAGGTGGACTTCAAGGCGCGCGTTGCCGAGACACAGACCTGGTTCCACCAGGCTCGCAAGGAGTAGAGGGCCTTTCAGGAGAAATTGGCCAAGCGCGATGTGGAGCTCACCATGAAGATGGCCGACATCGAGAAGGCCCAGGAAAAGGCGGCGAACTTGGCTGCCGCGGCCGAGGCCGCCCGGAACCAGCATCAAGCCACCTTGGATTCCCAGGAAGAGGACCTCACCGCGCATGAGGCGAAGCTTGCCACAGCGCTCCGTGGCAAGGATGAGGAGCTTGAGGCCCTTGTCGCGCGGCGGACTCGCGAGCTGGAGCAGAGGCACAAGGAGGCACTCGATGCCCAGGCTCTGGCCCATGCCGGCAAGGTAAGGGAGTTGGAGGTGGCGCAGGATGAGCTGAAGGAGCAGGCCCTCAAGCTGTCCAACGAAAAGAGCACACTCAACAGCGCCTTGGTGGAGGCGCAAGGAGCAGTCATCAGCAGGGCTGGGGAGCTCTCCGAAGCGCAAAACTCCGTTAGAGACCTCAAGCTGAAGCTGGAGGATCTCGAGAAGATGCTGTCGGAGAGCAGGGCTCGGGAGGAGACCTTGACCAGGAGCCTGGAGGAGGAGAAGCAGCTGCGGGCGAATGAGGCCGCCTCCCACCAGGATTATGTGGCGGGCAAGAACAGATGAATCAGCCGCCTGGAGGAGGTCGCCGGCAGGGTCACCTCGCAGTTGGCCACCATGGGGATGCCACATGTGAGGTACGCCCCTGAGCGCAGCGGGACCGTCAACACCAAGTTGACCCTGTTCTTTGAGGGCGTCCTCGGAGCCTTGGCGTATCTTCACTCCAACAGGACGACCACGCTGGCCGAGGAGGCCCGGCGACTTTGCCGGAGGGTCGTGACCAAGGTCCTCACTAAGACAGCGTACTGGAATCCCGATCTTGACTTCACGGCCGCGATGAAGAGCTTGCCGGATGGTGCTGACCTCATGGTGCTCAAGGAGCGCATCAAGCCCATCACCGACTGCATCGACGAAATCAAGAGGGTGGAAGGCCAGCGCCGGGATTAGGCATCCCGTTCTTCTTCGCCGCTGTGGGTTCCCGACCAAGACAAATTTTATCTTTAGTTAGAACCGCAGCTATGATGTGATGTAATATAACTTTGAAGTACTCTTAATTTTCATGCATGTTATTTCCCCGTTTGATTCCTCTTTGTATGCGTGCCCTACGTCGATTGGGAAGGCTTGCCGACGCGGAAGCCCCTAGCGGCGTTTTGGGGACGGATCCCCATGGCCAGCCGGGTACGCGTGCTGCCGGACGAGCCACCTTTCCGTTCTGAACGTGTTCGCTCGAACTGTCGAGCTTGACACGAGTCAGAATCGGGGGGGTTGCAGATCGCGGAAGGCTACTCTACCATTCTCGACGCAGCCGCTTGAGCTGTTGAGCGGACTCGAAACAGGGCAAGGTCGTTGCCGATCGTGGTAGAGCCCCCTAGCGTGCAGGTTTCTCATACAAAGCAAATATCTCCGGGGGGAATAACCTCAAATAAGAAGGGTAGCACAAATAAGGGTTCAGTGCAACTTAGCTTCTATTTGGGATCGCTCGAGTGTCGATCTTCTGGCATCCTTTCTTCTTCAAGGGTCACGAAGATGAAGGAGTGCCGGGCTAACTGCTAGAGCTGATTCTCACAATTGCGCCCCTACCTGGCACGCCAAAGATGTCGGTGGGAACGACACCTATGGAATCACAAGAATCCCTACTACGGTTGCGGGGCGCGGGGTCGTGAGAAGAGCGGATCAAACAGATAGCACACGGTTCATTTATCCAGGTTCGGGCCGCGGGGATGCGTAAAACCCCACTCCTGCTTTGGTGAATTGTATATCTGTGTTCTTGAGCTAGCTATGGGGCGTGAGGAGCTCCAAAAAGCCGAATCCTCCTCCTGGTCGCCTCGGGCCTCCTTCTATAGGAAAGGGGGTTGCCACAGTGGCACACAGGAGGTGGAAAGGGTACAGTGATGTGAGGTTATCCCTCGCAGTACATGACAAGGCGCATTTAATGCGTCTTGCCCAGGTGTCCTTGATTTATCGGGGACGGGGGAGAGCCCTGTCTCGTCCGTCGCCGCTCCCTCTCGTGTCGACACGTGCCCTGGCCAGCGGCGCCTGTGGTGCCATGTAGGCAGGCAGGCAGGCAGCTGAGGTGGCGCAGTGGTGGGTCTCCATGAAGATCCGCATGCCGCCACGCAGGTGCCTGCCCAGCTGGTTGGGTCGACAGCTACATGCGAACGGCGGTGGAGGTTTGACTGGCGTGGGCCTGATGGTGGCCCTACGGGTGTTCTTGGCAAGGGCCTTGCCGGGACCCCGGCAAGGGTCTTGCCATGGCGCCTACTGTCATCCCCGGCAAGGCTCTTGCCGGGGGCCTTGTGGTCCTCCTTGGCTAGGATCCCGCCAATGATCATCATCTTCTAAAGGGTGTATCTGATCTTGAATGTCTTCACAAAGATCTGCATGCCACCACGGGGATGTCTCCCGAATCCTTGCCCCATGGGGGCAGTGGACTCAAGGGTGACTCACTCCGTAGGTGTGGGGCGAGCTGCCATTGCAAGGGTCTTGCCGGGTTTGCTAAAACCGCCTCCTGGCAAGAATCTTGCCGGGGGGGGGGGGGAGTCCGCTTCGTCCCCTTTGCTCTTTGTGGTCTTGGTCTTGGCGTCGTTCTGCTTCTCCTGAGCTTCAGCCTTACCTTGGCTCACCTCCCTTGCCTTGCTCAGTGTGGTGGTGCCCGTGGCTCAGACTTCCCATGCACAGTTATAGGGGTACAAAAAAGCGTACCCCTCTTTTTGTACACCGACATTGAGCGGGAGATCGAGGACCTAAGGGAGCAAAATTCTATCCTCAAGTGCAAATTAAGGAAGAAGCACACGCCATCAACAACTCCATCATCACCACCTCTGAGGAAGGAGGCATAAACACATGGGTATGGGCACTCCCCTTGGCAACTGCCAAGCTTGGGGGAGTGCCCTGGTATCATATCACCATCACTTTTATCTTTACCATTTTTCTTAGTTTGATCCTTTTGGTAATATCTTGATCTAGTAGAATGAAGTTTTAGTACGATCTAGTTTTTAGTTTTTCTTTATGATCCTTCTATGCAATCGAGTCCATGAGCCATATATAATAAAGATTAATGTTGAGTCAAGGGCTTGATCATCTTGCTATGCTTGAGGGAATAGAATAAAAAAGAAGAGATAAAAAGAAATAAAGAGATCATATGGATCTTATGGAGAGTAATGACTTCACATATGAAGAGTATGATGAATAAAAGTTGTTGAGAGTTGACAAACATAGTTTTGGTCATCGTTGCAATTAATAGGAAATAATAAAGAAAGATATGTTTTCACATATAAATACACTATCTTGGACATCTTTTATGATTGTGAGAACTCATTAAAATATGACATGCTAAAGAGTTGATGTTGGACAAGGAAGACAACGTAATGGGTTATGTTTTCTTACATCTGAGATAAATTATATTGTCATGGATCATCCAACATGTTGAGCTTGTCTTTCCCTCTCATGCTAGCCAAATTCTTTGCACCAAGTAGAGATACTGCCTGTGCTTCCAAATATCCTTAAACCCAGTTTTGCCATGAGAGTCCACCATATCTACCTATGGATTGAGTAAGATCCTTCAAGTAAGTTGTCATCGTTGCAAGCAATAAAAATTTCTCTCTAAATATGTATGATTTATTAGTGTGGAGAAAATAAGCTTTATACGATCTTGTGATGTGGAAGAAATAAAAGTGACGGACTGCATAATAAAGGTCCATATCACAAGTGGCAATATAAAGTGACATTCTTTCGCATTAAGATTTTGTGCATCCAACCATAAAAGCACATGACAACCTCTGCGAAGGGCCTATCTTTTATTCTTATCTTATACTTCATGCAAGAGTCATGGTGATCCTCACCTTTCCTTTTTACATTTTATCCTTTGGCAAGCACAATGTGTTGGAAAGATCCAGGTATATATGGCTAATTGGATGTGAGTTTTCATGAGCTATTATTGTTGACGTTACCCTTGAGGTAAAAAGTTAGGAGACAAAACTATAAGCCCCTATCTTTCTCTGTGCCCGATTAAAACTTCATAACCATAAATATTGCGTGAGTGTTAGCAATTGTGAAAGACTAAATGATGGTTGAGTATGTGGACTTGATGAGAATCTCTTATACTGACTCTTTCCTATGTTATTATAAATTGCAATTGCTTCAATGACTGAGATTATAGTTTGTTAGTTTTCAATGAAGTTTCTGATTCATACTTGAGTATGTGAATGAATTGTTACTTTAGCATAAGAGATCATATGACAACTACATAGTCAAGTAACAATTCATTCACATACTCAGATGGGGGGCGCGCCCTACCCCCTGGGCGCGCCCCCTGCCTTGTGGCCCCCCTGGTGGCCCTCTGATGCCCATCTTTGGCTATATGGAGTCTTTCGTTGAGAAAAAAAATCATAAGCAAGCTTTCGAGACGAAACTCCGCCGCCACAAGGCGGAACCTTGGCGGAACCAATCTAGGGCTCCGGCGGAGCTGTTTTGTCAGGGAAACTTCCCTCCGGGAGGGGGAAATCATCACCATCGCCATCACCAACGATCCTCTCATCGGGAGGGGGTCAATCTCCATCAACATCTTCACCAGCACCATCTCATCTCAAACCCTAGTTCATCTCTTGTATCCAATCTTTGTCCCAAAGCCTCAGATTGGTACCTCTGGGTTGCTAGTAGTGTTGATTAGTCCTTGTAGTTGATGCTAGTTGGTTTACTTGGTGGAAGATCATATGTTCAGATCCATTATGCATATTAATACCCCTCTGATTATGAACATGAATATGCTTTGTGAGTAGTTCTGTTTGTTCCTGAGGACATGTGAGAAGTCTTGCTATAAGTAGTCATGTGAATTTGGTATTCGTTTGATATTTTGATGAGATGTATGTTGTCTCTCCTCTAGTGGTGTCATGTGAACGTCGACTACATGACACTTCACCATTGTTTGGGCCTAGAGGAAGGCATTGGGAAGTAATAAGTAGATGATGGGTTGCTAGAGTGACAGAAGCTTAAACCTTAGTTTATGCGTTGCTTCGTAAGGGGCTGATTTGGATCCATATGTTTCATGCTATGGTTAAGTTTACCTTAATACTTCTGTTGTAGTTGCGGATGCTTGCAATGGGGGTCAATCATAAGTGGGATGCTTGTCCAAGGAAGGACAGTACCCAAGCATAGGTCCACCCACATATCAAATTATCAAAGTACCGAACGCAAATCATATGAGCGTGATGAAAACTAGCTTGACGATAATTCTCATGTGTCCTCGGGAGCGCTTTCCTTTATATAAGAGTTTGTCCAGGCTCGTCCTTTGCTACAAAAAGGATTGGGCCATCTTGCTGCACCTTATTTACTTTTATTACTTGTTACCCGTTACAAATTACCTTATCACAAAACTATCTGTTACCGACAATTTCAGTGCTTGCAAAGAATACTTTGCTAAAAACCGCTTATCATTTCCTTCTGCTCCTCGTTGGGTTCGACACTCTTACTTAACAAAAACGCTATGATAGATCCCCCACACTTGTGGGTCATCATCCCCTTCTTTGGCCCACATGTCGGTCGGACCAAACTACCAGGATAAGTTTTGCTAAAAAAACTATGAGGATAAGTGGGTTCCATTGTATGCCCCACTGTAGCGACCCGACCTCAGACGGTCAAGTCTCTATGCATAAGTGTCATCCCTGGATCGGTATGCTGACACACACACAGTACTCGAGGATATATAACAGAGGTAAATCACATGTATAAAGTAACGTAAATACTATTACCTTAATCCAAATAGCGGAAGTAACAATAAGGTCATGGATTCCCATCAACACCAACGACAAAGTTGAGTGTAGAAATTGTAACCCTAACGTATCACTTATTCGTCGTAAGATTCCTGCAACATGAGACGTTGTAGCCACAAAGGGTCAGTACATTGAACGTACTGGCAAATTCACACTGTAGAGCAATGCTGAATAATGGCTATTACTACATGCATATTTGGCTGGTGGAGGCTCTAAGTTTAATTTTTGCATAAAGCCAATTTTTCCCTACATCAAAGGAATATATTTTTATTTAACTACCAAGTTGGTTGAGAATTATTGAGAAGGTTCCTCCAACTCAATCCCAATTAAAAGTTAACAACCCAACAAATTAATTAAGTAAAGTGATGAGATCAAATCAATAATTCAAGTACCAGATACTCAAGTTGTCCAGAACCGAGGACACGACTAATCATGATTAGTTTGTACACTCTGCAGAGGTTTGCGCACTTTTCCCCACAAGACTCGATCTCCTCCGTTGGATTTCTCGCACTACATGGTGTTTGAGAAACGAATGACTAAGACACATTCTTTCAGAAACATTAACTCTTTACTCTGGGTGGACAGTTACACCTACTTTCCCCTACATATGCTAGCTCACCACTGAAAGAGGTCATGTAACATACTCAACTGTGCTAGAGCCAATAATAGCTTGTGGCTGCACACGGAAGTTTCTAGCATGAATAATCTTATGATCCCTTCGAGCCTGGGTGGCGAACCAAAAAAGACAGCACTGGTATATCCCCTGGTGCCCGCGACCAATCCACCCAGATGTGTGTTTAAGCAGCCACCTTAAGTTAACCATTAATTAACAATCTCACATGTGTCATGGATACACTGAAACCCAATCCACGTCTACGAGAATAGCATGGCAAATTAAGCATAGCATAGAAGTAACTCCCAAGGGTTTGATAATAAAAGGGCAATAGGTTCTACCTCATCATCTACTTCCCATAACCCACATGTTAAGATCCTACTCATGCAATGTTTGAGGATTGTAGCTAATGCATAAAAACTGGGTAATGAAAAGTATGATCAAAGTGCGAACTTGCCTTGTACTGTTGATGAAGATGATTCACACTCATAACTCCTGATAATTCTACTCGTCACACTCCGATCAATCTAGTGTAAGCAAGCAATAGTAACCACACATAAGCAATCACTCAAAAGATCGGGGGAGAATGAAGAAGACAATTCGAAAAACATCAAAACCAAGCAAATTACTATTGCAACATAATACAATTTCTAACAGTACCAAAATTATGTGAATTTGGCCTTATCAGAAAGTTTAGGTCAAGAGCTTTAATTTGCAAAAATAATCAATTAAATCAGAGTTATAAAACTCAAGTTATGATCAAACAAAGTTTGAAATTAAATATGTTCGAAATCAAATTTTAAACTTTCAAAAATATGTTTAAGTTGTTTAACTGGATAGAGGGGATCATAACGAAGAAGTGGGCGTTGGTTTCGTCGGATTAGGACAAACGATGTAAAAGTTGTGAGGGTTTGAAAAATTAGGGGCTAATTTGTAAATAAAATATTCACGGATGGGTCCCTGGCCGAAATCTAAAATAAAAAGAAAAATCCTATCGAACGAACATTCGCTATAGAACCCTACTGAACGAAATCGTTCGCTACCAGAAGCTAACGAGCGAACGCTCGCTAAATAACCTAACTAAATAATAAAACCGGCTAAAAAGAAAACCGAAGAAAACCTAAAAAGAATAAACCGGACCGGGGCAGTTTATTACCGGTTCGGGCGGTTTTCAGCGTGAAGACCGGCAGCGGCGGTTAGTAAATCGGTGGCGACGGCGGATCGGGCTCCGACAATGTTTGGCGGCGGCGGCTCCACACGGCGGCGGGACAAGGCGCGGGTCGGCGGCGCAGACGAGCGACGAGGTGGGGTGGCGTGGCTGCATGGCGTAGGCGACAATGTGCGGCAGTGGCGAGGACAGGCGATGGCGGCGCGTTGCGAGGAGGAGGAGAGAGGGATCCGGGGCAGCACTTATATAGGCGGATGGGGCGGCTCTGAGGCGTGGAGGAGGCAAGGGAGGCGGCGACGGGAGTTGGAGGCGGTCACGGCGGCAGCGGCGCTCTCGTGCTGGCTCGGGAGACCGAGCGGAGCTCGGGGACGAGCGGGATGGGCCGTTGGGCTACGGCCTGGCTTTGGCGCTGGGCCAGCGTAGTCGGCGACGGGGGATTTTTTTAAACACAACGAAAATAAAATAAAGCAAAATAAAATAAAATAGAACCTAGGCATATAATATATCCAAATTTACAGAAAAAGATTTCCTACAACCTGAACATTTTTCTAGCGTCAAATAAAATATACAAAAATTTAAATAAATCAAACAATGCTACTGCTCTAATAAAATTCAATAAAATCATTTAAAAAACCAAAATAATTTCAAACCCATTTTTCTCCAATTTTCTAATGTAGGGAATCATTTAACCCTAATTTCCATATATTTTATTTTTGGAGAAAAATAATTGGAATAAAAACCAAAATAACTCCAAATTGAAAATGATTTCAAAGGGGCGTTAAATTTGGTTTCTTTGAAACTTCCAACTCATATTTCATGTAATTTGAAGAAGTCATTTTATCTTCTCTCATGAAAAACATTGAGTTGCATAAAGTTTCTGAGTTGGAAATATTTCCAAATGAAATTCAAATATTTTCAAAAACCCTTTTCATTTATTTAAATGGAAGAAGTCATGTCATCTTCTCTCTAGGGTTTTGTATTTGAAAAGAATTTGAATTCATGGAGATCATAAATGCAAAATGAAAGTTTGGAAAAGTCCTTTTATTCCTTCTCATTTAACTTTCAAAAGTTTCGATTTCACTCACTTTCAGTCAATCAATCACACAACAATCAAACAAACAATCAAAACTATTTATTTATTATAACATTCCCAAAATTTAGAATTTTGGGATGTTACAAACCTACCACCCTTAAAATGAATCTCGTCCTCGTGATTCGGAGAGGTTAGAAAGAAATAGGTTACGTTCATCGATCATCTCCAGGGGTCTCGGGTGCTACCATCCTTAGAAGCGTTGTTACGGTTCCATCAAAACTCATATACTCCATACTTATCGAGATTAAATCTCGTACTTACTTTGTCCAAAGTCCACTTCATGGAATATCCTTATCCTTTTCCAGGGGTCAAATCCCTCGCAGGGTACTACCACCCTTAAAATACACAAATTCATGCATATACCATATTTCTCATATCCTCGAAAATGGTCAAAATCTTCCTTCATAGAGTCACTGCTCATAAAATCCAAATCGGTACCAACAAAGCTAACTTTATTGATTCTCCAATGACTACAATCTCTTGCATTTCCATTACATGCCTTAACTCATCGCCTCAATATAAAGGAAAATGCTCTCACTACTACTACTATTCACAAACACAACTAATTATCACTAGTCTCCTTCTCCTTGGGACAATCTCTGGCAAAGTGCCCTGCTTCATTACAACGAAAACATATTACTTCTGAAAAGTCTCGAGGTTTCATTTTTGGGAAAATGCTGAAGTAGTGCCCCAAATCTTTGCACCTGAAACGGGCGATATGACTCAGGCCCTTCCTGGAATCCAATATATTTCTCTTCTTGGACTTTTCCGTGCCAATCAGGGCTTATATTTCCTATGGGTCATACTCTACTTTCTCTGTCGGGAATTCTACTAGATCTCCATTCAGACAATTCTGGGAGATGTGTCCTTCTTCTCCACAGGAATAGCACAACTTGGTGTAGGGTTTAATTGGGTCTGCTTTGGGTGTGTCTTCCACCTCTTTCTTCATCACAAGTTCTCCTAAAATTTCCATGAGGGCTGCTACCTCTTGAGCATGCATTGGTTTTTCCCTTGAATAGGAAAGGGTGATGCAGCAAAGTAGCGTAAGTATTTCCCTCAGTTTTTGAGAACCAAGGTATCAATCCAGTAGGAGGCCACACGCAAGTCCCTCGTACCTACACAAACAAACAAGAACCTTGCAACCCACACGATAAAGGGGCTGTCAATCCCTTCATGACCACTTGCAAAAGTGAGATCTGATAGAGATGATAAGATAATATTTTTGGTATTTTTATGATAAAGATTAAAAGTAAAGATTGCAAAATAAACGGTGCCAGAAATAACTTGTTGACGGGAGATTAATATAATGGAGAATAGAGCCGGGGCCATAGGTTTCACTAGTGGCTTCTCTCAAGATAGCATAAGTATTATGGTGGGTGAAAAAATTACTGTCGAGCAATTGATAGAAAAGCGAATAATTATGAGAATACCTAGGCATGATCATGTATATAGGCATCACGTCCGTGAAAAGTAGACCGACTCATGCCTGCATCTACTACTATTACTCCACACATCGACCGCTATCCAGCATCCATCTAGAGTATTAAGTTCATAAGAACAGAGTAACGCATTAGGTAAGATGACATGATGTAGAGGGATAAACTCAAGAAATATGATATAAACCCCATCTTTTTATCCTCGATGGAAACAATACAATACATGTCGTTTCCCTTTCTGTCACTAGGATCGAGCAACGCAAGATTGAACCCAAAGCTAAGCACTTCTCCCATTGCAAGAAAGATCAATCTAGTAGGCCAAACCAAACTGATAATTCGAAGAGACCTGCAAATATAAAAAATCATACATAAACGAATTCATAGGAGATTCAAATATTGTTCATAGATAATCTTGATCATAAACCCACAATTCATCGGATCTCGACAAACACACCGCAAAAAGAGTTACACTGAATAGATCTCCAAGAAGATTGAGGAGAACTTTGTATTGAGATCCAAAGAGAGAGAAGGAGCCATCTAGCTAATAATTATGGACCCGAAGGTCTGAGGTAAACTACTCATACATCATTAGAGAGGCTATGGTGTTGATGTAGAAGCCCTCCGTGATCGAGGCCCCCTCCGGCAGAGCGCCGGAAAAGGCCCCAAGATGGGATCTCACGGGTATAGAAGGTTGCGGTAGTGGAAATAGGGTTCGTGGTGCTCCTGGATGTTTTCACGGTATATGAGTATATATATGTGAAGGAAGTCGGTCAGGAGAGCCATGAGGGGCCCACAAGGGTGGGGGGCACGCCTCCCTGCCTCGTGGCCTCCTCGGTTGTTTCTTGACGTCCACTCCAAGTCCTCTGGATCACGTCTGTTTCAAAAATCACGCTCCCGAAGGTTTCATTCCGTTTGGACTCCGTTTGATATTCCTTTTCTGCGAAACACTAAAACAGAAAAAACAGCAATTTGCACTAGGCCTTGGGTTAAGAGGTTAGTCCGAAAAATAATATAAAAGTGTATAATAAAGCCCATTAAACATCCAAAACAGAATATATAATAGCATGGAACAACCAAAAATTATAGATACGTTGGAGACGTATCAAGCATCCCCAAGCTTAATTCCTGCTCGTCCTCGAGTAGGTAAATGATAAAAAATAGAATTTTTTGATGTGGAATGTTTTCTAGCATATTCTTAAATGTAATTTTCTTTATTGTGGCATGAATGTTCAGATCCGAAAGATTCAAGATAAAAGTTTAATGTTGACATAAAAATAATAATACTCCAAGCATGCTAACCAAGCAATTATGTCTTATCAAAATAACATAGCCAAAAAAAGCTTATCCCTACAAAATCATATACTCCCTCCGTTCCTAAATATTTGTCTTTCTAGAGATTTCAAATGATCACCACATACGGATGTATATAGACATATTTTAGAGTGTAGATTCACTCATTTTGCTCCGTATGTAGTCACCATTTGAAACCTCTAAAAAGACAAATATTTAGGAACAGAGGGAGTAGTTTGTCCATGCTTCATTTTCGTCACACAAAATGCTCTCATCATGCACAACCCCGATGACAAGCCAAGCAATTGTTTCATACTTAGCCTTTTCAAACTCTTTCAACTTTTACGCAATATATGAGCGCGAGCCATGGAAATAGCACTATGGGTGGAATAGAATATAATGATTGAGGTTGTGCGAGAAGACAAAAAAGGAGAAAGTCTCACATTGACGCGGCTAATCAATGGGCTATGGAGATGCCCACCGATTGATGTCAATGCAAGGAGTAGGGATTGCCATGCAACGGATGCACTAGAGCTATAAATATATGAAAGCACATCAAAGAAACTAAGTGGGTGTGCATCCAACTTGCATGCTCACGAAGACCTAGGGCATTTGAGGAAGCCCATCATTGGAATATACAAGCCAAGTTCTATAATGAAAAATTCCCACTAGTATATGAAAGTGACAAAATAAGAGACTCTCTATCATGAAGATCATGGTGCTACTTTGAAGCACAAGTGTAGAAAAAGGATAGTAACATTGTCCCTTCTCTCTTTTTCTCTCATTTTTTTATTTGGGCCTTCTCTTTTTCTTCTTCTTCTTTTTGCCTCTTTTTTTTCTCTTTTTTCGTCCGGAGTCTCATCCCGACTTGTGGGGGAATCATAGTCTCCATCATCCTTTCCTCACATGGGACAATGCTCTAATGATGATCATCACACTTTTATTTACTTACAACTCAAGAATTACAACTCGATACTTAGAATAAAATATGACTCTATGTGAATGCCTCCGGCGGTGTACCGAGATATGCAATGAATCAAGAGTGACATGTACGAAAAATTAAGCATGGTGGCTTTGCCACAAATACGATGTCAACTACATGATCATGCAAGGCAAAATGACAATGATGATGCGTGTCATAATAAATGGAACGGTGGAAAGTTGCATGGCAATATATCTCGAAATGGCTATGGAAATGCCATAATAGGTAGGTATGGTGGCTGTTTTGAGGAAGATATAAGGAGGCTTATGTGTGATAGAGCGTATCATATCACGGGGTTTGGATGCACCGGCGAAGTTTGCACCAACTCTCAAGGTGAGAAAGGGCAATGCACGGTACCGAAGAGGCTAGCAATGATGGAAGGGTGAGAGTGCGTATAATCCATGGACTCAACATTAGTCATAAAGAACTCACATACTTATTGAAAAAATCTACAAGTCATCAAAACCAAGCACTACGCGCATGCTCCTAGGGGTACAAATTGGTAGGAAAAGATCATCGCTCGTCCCCGACCGCCACTCATAAGGAAAGCAATCAAAGAACATCTCATGCTTCAAATTTGTCACACAACGTTTACCATACGTACATGCTACGGGACTTGCAAACTTCAACACAAGTATTTCTCAGTTTCACAATTACTCAACTAGCACACCTCTAATATTACCACCTTTATATCTCAAAACAACTATCAAGTATCAAACTTCTCTTAGTATTTAATGCACTTTAAGGTTTTTATCTTGGATGCCTATCATATTAGGACTAATTTTATAACCAAAGCAAATTACCATGCTATTCTAAAGGAATCCCAAAATAATATAAGTGAAGCATGAGAGATCAATTATTTCTGTTAAATAGAACCACCGCCGTGCTCCAAAATATATAAGCGAAGCACTAGAGCAAAATTATCTAACTCAAAAGATATAAGTGAAGCACATAGAGTATTCTAATGAATTCTGATTCATGTGTGCCTCTCTCAAAACGTGTGTACAGAAAGGATGATTCTGGTAAACTAAAAAATGAAGACTCAAAGCATACAAGACGCTCCAAGCAAAACACATATCATGTGGTGAATAAAAATATAGCTCCAAGTAAAGTTACCGATGGACGAAGACGAAAGAGGGGATGCCTTCAGGGGCATCCCCAAGCTTAGGCTTTTGGTTGTCCTTGGGTTTTACCTTGGGGTGCCTTGGGCATCCCCAATCTTAGGCTCTTTCCACTCCTTGTTCCATAATCCATCAAATCTTTACCCAAAACTTGAAAACTTCAGAACACAAAACTTAACATAAAATCTCGTGAGCTCCGTTAGCGAAAGAAAACAAAACACCACTTCAAGGTACTGTAATTAACTCATTCTTTATTTATATTTGTGTTAACCTACTGTATTCCAACTTTTCTATGGTTCATAAACTCCATTACTAGCCATAGATTCATCAAAATAAGCAAACAACACACGAAAAACAGAATCTGTCAAAAACAGAACAGTCTGTAGTAATCTGTATCAAACGCAACTTCTGGAACTCCAAAAATTCTAAAATAAATTTCTGGACGTGAGGAATTTATCTATTAATCATCTGCAAAAATAATCGACCTAATCTCACTCTCCAGTAAAAAATGGCAGCAAATCTCGTGAGCGCTAAAGTTTCTGTTTTTTTACAGCAAGATCGCAAAGACTTTTCCCAAGTCTTCCCAAAGGTTCTACTTGGAACAAACATAATTAAAAGCATAAGACCACATATAAACAGAGGCTAGATTAATTATTTATTACTAAACACAATCAAAAAGCAAGAAATAAAAATAAAATTGGGTTGCCTCCCAAAAAGCGCCATCGTTTAACGCCCCTAGCTAGGCATAGATAATTTCAATGATGCTCAGATGAAAGACAAGAATTGAAGCACAAAGAGAGCATCATGAAACATGTCAAAAACACATCTAAGTCTAACATACTTCCTATGCATAGGCATCTTAAAGGCAAACAAATTATCATAGCAAGCAAAAACTAGCATATGCAAGGAAGCGGAAAGAAACAATAGCAATCTCAACATAACGAGATGTAATTTAGTAACATGAAAATTTCTACAATCATATTTTCCTCTCTCATAATAATTACATGTGGGATCGAAATCAAATTCAACAAAATAGCTATCACATAAAATATTTTCAACACGATCCACATGCATGCAAAGTTGACACTCTTCCAAAATAGTGGGATTAAAATTAACTAAAGTCATGACCTCTCCAAACCCACTTTTATCAAAAATTTCATAAGATTGAACATTCTGCAAGTATGTGGGATCTAAGGTTGACACTCTTCCAAACCCACTTTCAATAATATTGCAAACACTATTATCAATCTCATATTCATCATGGGGCTTAAATAAATTTTCAAGATCAAAAGAAGAATCACCCCAATCATGATCATTGCAACAAGTAGAGGACATAACAAAACTAGCATCCCAAAGCTTAGGGTTTTGCATATTATTAGCACAATTGGCATTAATATAATTTATAATGACATCATTGCAATCATGCTTTTCATCGAAGGAACTATCAAGTATGGGTGCAATAGCAACGATCTCATGTTTAACATAATGAACTATAGCAAATTCATCTTCATAAATATTGGCATCATGGCCACAAGAATAGCAAGCATCATGTTCATCAAGGTATATTTCAATGAAATCATCGGAATCATAATTATCTACAGATTCATGCATATCATTATTTTCTTCCAAAGAAATAGTCATTCTTTCAATAAATTCTTTGACATAGACATTATGAGCATAGTTTTCATAGCAATATTTAAGTATGTCAAAATTTTCTGATTCGTAGAGAGTAATATCATACTTTCCAATCAAAGAAGCAACTTCATAAGCACCCTTAAAAGCAACAAATTCTTCAATTTGTTCGATATCGTAGTAACTATAAACACCCTTTGCATAAGAAGATAAGATTGCATTATCATTAAACTCACATAGGTAGGGAAGGTGTTTTTTAGGGTTCTTAGAGCAACAAGTAAAATCACAAATTTCACAAAGATTCCAAGCATAAGAAAACAATCTGTTTATTTGATCCCATAAGAGTCTCCCTTTTTCAAACAAACGGTGGCGCACCAAATGAGCATGCTCATCTAAAGATTTCCCATCAACTAGGATAGTTGGGGTTTCAGCACGAGCGCATAAGGATCGAAGATAATCCAAGTAGAACACTTTAAGTGGATCCATATCAATAGATTTTTAGCAAGCAAAGATTCAAGCAAATAGAAGGCACATGGAAACACAAACAAAGATACATAGGGGAAGAAGGCGAAGAAAAGGCAAAGGTGAAGTGGGGCAGAGGAAAACGAGAGGCAAATGGCAAATAATGTAATGCGAGGGATAAGAGTTTGTGATGGGTACTTGGTATATCTTGACTTGTGCGTAGACTCCCCGACAACGGCGCCAGAAATCCTTCTTGCTACCTCTTGAGCATGTGTTGGTTTTTCCCTTGAAGAGGAAAGGGTGATGCAGCAAAGTAGCGTAAGTATTTCCCTCAGTTTTTGAGAATCAAGGTATCAATCCAGTAGGAGGCCACACACAAGTCCCTCGTACCTACACAAACAAATAAGAACCTTGCAACCAATGCGATAAAGGGGTTGTCAATCCCTTCACGACCACTTGCAAAAGTGAGATCTGATAGATATGATAAGATAATATTTTTGGTATTTTTATGATAAAGATTAAAATTAAAGATTGCAAAATAAACGGTGCCAGAAATAACTTGTTGACAGGAGATTAATATAATGGAGAATAGACCCGGGGCCATAGGTTTCACTAGTAACTTCTCTCAAGATAGCATAAGTATTACGGTGGGTGAACAAATTACTGTCGAGCAATTGATAGAAAAGCGAATAATTATGAGAATATCTAGGCATGATCATGTATATAGGCATCACGTCCGTGACAAGTAGACCGACTCCTGCCCGCATCTACTACTATTACTCCACACATCGACCGCTATCCAGCATGCATCTAGAGTATTAAGTTCATAAGAACAGAGTAACACATTAGGTAAGATGGCATGATGTAGAGGGATAAACTCAAGCAATATGATATAAACCCCATCTTTTTATCCTCGATGGCAACAATACAATACGCGTCGTTTCCCTTTCTGTCACAGGGATCGAGCAACGCAAGATTGAACCCAAAGCTAAGCACTTCTCCCATTGCAAGAAAGATCAATCTAGTAGGCCAAACCAAACTGATAATTTGAAGAGATTTGCAAAGATAACAAATCATACATAAAAGAATTCAGAGGAGATTCAAATATTGTTCATAGATAATCTTGATCATAAACCCACAATTCATCGGATCTCGGCAAACACACCGCAAAAAGAGTTACATCGAATAGTTCTCCAAGAAGATCGGGGAGAACTTTGTATTGAGATCCAAAGGGAGAGAAGAATCCATCTAGCTAATAACTATGGACCCGAAGGTCTGAGGTAAACTACTCACACATCATCGGAGAGGCTATGGTGTTGATGTAGAAGCCCTCCGTGATCGATGCCCCCTCCGGCGGAGCGCCGGAAAAAGCCCCAAGATGGGATCTCATGGGTACAGAAGGTTGCGGAGGTAGAAATAGGGTTTCGTGGTGCTCCTGGATGTTTTCAGGGTATATGAGTATATATAGGCGAAGGAAGTCGGTCAGGAGAGCCACGAGGGGCCCACGATGGTGGGGGGCGCGCCCAGGGGAAGCAGGCGCGTCTCCCTGACTCGTGGCCTCCTTGGTTGTTTCTTGATGTACAGTCCAAGTCATCTGGATCGCGTTTGTTCCAAAAATCACGCTCCCAAAGGTTTCATTCCGTTTGGACTCCATTTGATATTCCTTTTCTGCGAAACACTGAAATAGGCAAAAAACATCAATTTGCACTAGGCCTTGGGTTAATAGGTTAGTCCCAAAAATAATATAAAAGTGTATAATAAAGCCCATTAAACATCCAAAACAGAATATATAATAGCATGGAACAATAAAAATTATAGATACGTTGGAGTCGTATCAAGGGCTCCTTTCATTTTTCTTTCTTCTGCTGGATGGTTCTTTGTACCATGGGGTAAATGTGACACTGAGCAGGGTAGTGGGTAGTCCCTTCACACAAGAAACAAGTAATCTTCCTAGTTGGGCATTCTTCATCTGGGTGTCTTCCTTCACAATTAGGGCATTCATCCTTGTGTCCTTTATGGTTGTGTCCTATTTCTCCACAAAGCTTGCATGCACAAGGTTTCTTCACATCATTTCCATAAGGCTTCAACTTCTGGGACACAAGCCAAGACTTTTGCAAAGTCAGCTTAAATTCTTTCCAAGTGGTTACTCCTTGACATCCATTAATGGTTTGGTACATCCTCCATCAAGTAGCATCACCTCTTTCAAAGCACTGAAGAGCATGCTGGGTCATATCCTTTCCGACTATAGGGTTATTCTCCATATGATCCTCCATGTTATGAATCCATCGGTCCATCTCCAATTGACTTATCATTCCCGGAAATATGAGTTCATCTCCATTCATCCTCTATCGGGTCCAGGGTTTCGGGGTGAGATAAGAGAGATAGAGAGGGATACACACAATACAAACAATAGTTTTGAAGAGACATATTTTATTTTGTGGCTGGCGGAAAAACATCAAACAAATGGTATCTCATAAACGTCGCCTCTAACGTGGGTATATAACAGGGGTTTGGTCTTCTAAAGGTTAATAAATCTTCAAAGTTTTCATACTCTTCAAGCCTTGTTCATGTCTCCGATGGCTTCTTCCGATCGTGCTTGTCCTTGTCAAGTTCTTTTACCAGATCATCTCTGTTGACGTGAAGGCTCTCATGACGTCCTTTAAGAGTTGCGTTCCAAACTTCTGGATTTCAACATCCTTGGCATGAACCATGGTCCTACTCTCCTTCAGTTCCTGACGAATCTACGGTATCTCGAGGTTTTGTTCCTCCAGCTTGGCTACTTTCAGCTTCTGGGTCTCATGTTCTTCACGAACTGCTTCCTTGTCAAATACGGCTTCTTGCAAATCCACCCTAAACTTCTTGATGTAATAATGCAGATCCTGGTGATTCACCAGCTAAGGTTAAAACTTCATGTTTTGCTGATAGGTGCTCCATTAGCCCTTCTATCATCCATTCCTTCCGAAGAAATGCATGCTTAACTCAGCACGGTGATACTAGCATAAGTGGGTGATAACATCATGGATAGCCATGTTTCTGCTCTTGTCATTTCCATGAGCTATCATTCCATAGTTGATATCTCCTGCCTTAGGGTTTTCTTGACAAAATCTTTGAGTGCTAATGCTCTATGTTCCGGTCTTTCTCCGACACACCTTGATCTCGGGTATTGACAGCTTCAATAGTCTGCCAAGTTCCATAAGGGTAATATTCCTAGGTCATACAAATCTGGGAATTCTTCAGAGCCTTCAAATTCTCCTAGTCTTCAGAGTCTCCAACCGTTGTAGTTTCCTATAATGCACGGTAAAATACTCTTCATTCCAAAATGGTCTTAGTTGTCCGATAACTTTTACTTCTTGGAGTGGTCTCATCAGTTGAATCTTTGTGTGGTCAAAAGGAGAAAGGGGTATAGTCTAACTAAAAGGGATATTTCATAAATCTCAGAAAGGAAGAGAGGTAAAAGATCTTTTTGAAAATAAAGTTGTTAAAATCTTTCCTATGGGCTTGCCAAGTTCTAGGGGTCACGTCCTACAGTCAACATGTGCTCTGATACCATCTTGTAGCAACCCGACCTCAGACGGTCAAGTCTCTATGCTTAAGTGTCATGCCTGGATTGGTATGCTGACACACACAGTACTCGAGGATTTATAATAGAGGTAAATCACATGTATAAAGTAACATAAATACTATTACCTCAATCCAAATAGCGGAAGTAACAACAAGGTCGTGGATCCCCATCAACACCAACGACAAAGTTGAGTGTAGAAATCGTAACCCTAACATATCACTTACTTGTCATAAGATTCCTGCAACATGAGACATTGCAGCCACAAAGGGTCAGTACATTGAACGTACACTGTAGAGCAATGCTGAATAATGGCTATTACTACATGCATATTTGGCTGGTCGAGGCTCTAAGTTTAATTTTTTCATAAAGCCAATTTTTCCCTACATCAAAGGAATATATTTTTATTTAACTACCAAGTTGGTTGAAAATTATTGAGAAGGTACCTCCAACTCAATCCCAATTAAAAGTTAACAACCCAACAAATTAATTAAGTAAAGTGATGAGATCAAATCAATAATTCAAGTACCAGATACTCAAGTTGTCCATAACCGGGGACACGACTAATCATGATTAGTTTGTACACTCTGCAGAGGTTTGCACACTTTTCCCCACAAGACTCGATCTCCTCCGTTGGATTTCTCGCACTACATGGTGTTTGAGAAACGGATGACCGAGACACAGTCTTTCAGAAACATTAACTCTTTACTCTGGGTGGACAGTTACACCTACTTTCCCCTACATCTGCTAGCCCACCACTGAAAGAGGTCATGGAACATATTCAACTATGCTAGAACCCATAATAGCTTGTGGCTGCGCACGCAAGTTTCTAGCGTGAATAATCTTATGATCCCTTTGAGCCTGGGTGGCGAACCAAAAAGGACATCACTGGTATATCCCAAGGTGCCCGCAACCAATCCACCCAGATGTGTGTTTAAGTAGCCAGCTTAAGTTAACCATTAATTAACAATCTCACATCTGTGATGGATACACTCAAACCCAATCCACGTCTACGAGCATAGCATGGAAAATTAAGCATAGCGTAGAAGTAACGCCCAAGGGTTTGATAATAAAAGGGCAATAGGTTCTACCTCATCATCTACTTCCCAGAACCCACATGTTAAGATCCTACTCATGCAATGTTTGAGGATTGTAGCTAATGCATAAAAACTGGGTAATGAAAAGTATGATCAAAGTGTGAACTTGCCTTGTACTATTGATGAAGATGATCCGCACTCATAACTCCTGATAGTTCTACTCGTCACACTTCGATCAATCTAGCGTAAGCAAGCAATAGTAACCACACATAAGCAATCACTCAAAAGATCGAGGAAGAATGAAGAAGACAATTCGGAAAACATCAAAACCAAGCAAATTACTCTTGCAACATAAAATAATTTCTAATAGTACCAAAATATGTGAATTTGGCCTTATCAGAAAGTTTAGGTCAAGAGCTTTAATTTGCAAAAAGAAACAATTAAATCAGAGTTATAAAACTCGAGTTATGATCAAACGAAGTTTTTAATCAAATTTTAAACTTTCAAACATATGTTTAAGGTGTTTAACTGGATAGAGGGGACCATAACTAAGTAGTGGGCGTTGGTTTCGTCGGATTTGGACACACGATATAAAAGTTGTGAGGGTTTGAAAAATCAGGGGCTAATCTGTAAATAAAATATTCATGGATGGGTCCCTGACCGAAATCTAAAATAAAAAGAAAAATCCAATCGAAAGAACGTATGCTACAGAACCCTACAGAACAAAATCGTTCGCTACCAGAAGCTAACGAGCGAACACTCGCTAAATAACCTAACTAAATAATAAAACTGGCTAAAAAGAAAACCGAAGTAAACCTAAAAAGAATAAACTGGACCGGGGCGGTTTATTACTGGTTCGGGCGGTTTTCGGCATGAAGACCGGCGGCGGTGGTTATCAGATCAGTGGCGACGGAGGATCGGGCTCCGGCGACGTTTGGTGGCGGCGGCTCCACGCGGCGGTGGGACAAGGTGCGGGTCGGCGGCGCAGGCGAGCGGCGAGGTGGGGCGGCGGCTGCGGTGGCACGACTGCGTGGTGTTGGCGGCGATGTGCGGCAGCGACGAGGAGAGGCAATAGCGGCGCGTTGCGAGGAGGAGGAGAGAGGGATCCGGGGCGATGCTTATATAGGCGGACGGGGCGACTCCGAGGCGTGGAGGAGGAGGCAAGGGACGCGGCGGCGGGAGTTGGAGGCGGCCACGGTGGCGGCGGCGCTCTCGTGCTGGCTTGGGAGGCCGAGCGGAGCTCGGGGACCAGCGGGATTGTTGGAAATATGCCCTAGAGGCAATAATAAAAGTATTATTATTATATTTCTTTGTTCATGATAATTGTCTTTATTCATGCTATAACTGTATTATCCGGAAATCGTAATACACGTGTGAATACATAGACCATAATATGTCCCTAGTAAGCCTCTAGTTGACTAGCTCGTTGATCAACAGATAGTCATGGTTTCCTGGCTATGGACATTGGATGTCATTGATAACGGGATCACATCATTAGGAGAATGATGTGATGGACAAGACCCAATCCTAAGCATAGCACAAGATCGTGTAGTTCGTTTGCTAGAGCTTTTCCAATGTCAAGTATCTTTTCCTTTGACCATGAGATCGTGTAACTCCCGGATACCATAGGAGTGCTTTGGGTGTATCGAAAGTCACAACGTAACTGGGTGACTACAAAGGTGCACTACAGGTATCTCCGAAAGTATCTGTTGGGTTAACACGGATCGAGACTGGGATTTGTCACTCCGTATGACGGAGAGGTATCACTGGGCCCACTCGGTAATGCATCATCATAATGATCTCAAAGTGACCAAGTGTCTGGTCATGGGATCATGCATTACGGTACGAGTAAAGTGACTTGCCGGTAACGAGACTGAACGAGGTATTGGGATACCGACGATCGAGTCTCGGGAAAGTAACATACCGATTGACAAAGGGAATTGTTGTTGGAAATATGCCCTAGAGGCAATAATAAATTAGTTATTATTATATTTCCTTGTTCATGATAATCGTTTATTATCCATGCTATAATTGTATTGATAGGAAACTCAGATACATGTGTGGATACATAGACAACACCATGTCCCTAGTGAGCCTCTAGTTGACTAGCTCGTTGATCAATAGATGGTTACGGTTTCCTAACCATGGACATTGGATGTCGTTGATAACGGGATCACATCATTAGGAGAATGATGTGATGGACAAGACCCAATCCTAAGCATAGCACTAGATCGTGTAGTTCATATGCTATAGCTTTTCTAATGTCAAGTATCATTTCCTTAGACCATGAGATTGTGCAACTCCCGGATACCGTAGGAATGCTTTGGGTGTATCAAACGTCACAACGTAACTGGGTGACTATAAAGGTGCACTACAGGTATCTCCGAAAGTGTCTGTTGGGTTGGCACGAATCGAGACTGGGATTTGTCACTCCGTGTAAGCGGAGAGGTATCTCTGGGCCCACTCGGTAGGACATCATCATATGCGCAATGTGACCAAGGAGTTGATCACGGGATGATGTGTTATGGAACGAGTAAAGAGACTTGCCGGTAACGAGATTGAACAAGGTATCGGTATACCGACGATCGAATCTCGGGCAAGTACAATACCGCTAGACAAAGGGAATTGTATACGGGATTGATTAAGTCCTTGACATCGTGGTTCATCTAATGAGATAATCATGGAACATGTGGGAGCCAACATGGGTATCCATATCCCGCTGTTGGTTATTGATCGGAGAACGTCTCGGTCATGTCTGCATGTCTCCCGAACCCGTAGGGTCTACACACTTAAGGTTCGGTGACGCTAGGGTTGTAGAGATATTAGTATGCAGTAACCCGAATGTTGTTCGGAGTCCCGGATGAGATCCCGGACATCACGAGGAGTTCCGGAATGGTCCGGAGGTAAAGAATTATATATAGGAAGTGCTATTTCGGCCATCGGGACAAGTTTCGGGGTCACTGGTATTGTACCGGGACCACCGGAAGGGTCCCGGGGGTCCACCGGGTGGGGCCACCTGCCCCGGGGGGCCACATGGGCTGTAGGGGGTGTGCCTTGGCCTATATGGGCCAAGGGCACCAGCTCCAAGAGGCCCATGCGCCAAGAGAAGAGAAAAAGGGGAGAGTCCTAAAGGGGGAAGGCACCTCCGAGGTGCCTTGTGGAGGATGGACTCCTCCCCCACTTGGCCGCACCCTTCCTTGGAGGAAGGGGCAAGGGCTGCACCTCCCCCTCTCCCTTGGCCCTATATATAGTGGGGAAAAGGAGGAGCAAACCAATCTAAGGCCTGGCGCCTCCCTCTCCCTCCCGTGACACATCTCCCTCCTCCCGCAGCGCTTAGCGAAGCCCTGTTGGAATCCCGCTACTTCCACCACGCCGTCGTGCTGTTGGATCTCCATCAACCTCTCCCTCCTCCTTGCTGGATCAAGGCGTGGGAGACGTCTCCGCTCCGTACGTGTGTTGAACGCGGAGGTGCCGTCCGTTCGGCGCTAGGATCATCGGTGATTTGGATCACGACGAGTACGACTCCATCAACCCCGTTCACTTGAATGCTTCCGCTTAGCGATCTACAAGGGTATGTAGATGCACTCTCCTTCCCCTCGTTGCTAGTTTCTCCATAGATAGATCTTGGTGACACGTAGGAAAATTTTGAATTTATGCTACGTTCCCCAACAGTGGCATCATGAGCTAGGTCTATTGCGTAGATTCTATGCACGAGTAGAACACAAAGTAGTTGTGGGCGTTGATTTTGTTCAATATGCTTGCCGTTACTAGTCTTATCTTGATTCGGCGGCATCGTGGGATGAAGCGGCCCGGACCAACCTTACACGTACTCTTACGTGAGACCGGTTCCACCGACAAACATGCACTAGTTGCATAAGGTGGCTAGCGGGTGTCTGTCTCTCCTACTTTAGTCGGATCGGATTCGATGAAAAGGGTCCTTATGAAGGGTAAATAGCAATTGGCATATCACGTTGTGGTTTTGCGTAGGTAAGAAACGTTCTTGCTAGAAACCCATAGCAGCCACGCAAAACATGCAAACAACAATTAGAGGACGTCTAACTTGGTTTTGCAGGGTATGCTATGTGATGTGATATGGCCAAAGGATATGATGAATGATATATGTAATGTATGAGATTGACCTTGTTCTTGTAATAGATGATCATGGAGCCCCGAAGATGGAGATCAAAAGGAGCAATATGATATTGGCCATATCATGTCACTATTTGATTGCATGTGATGTTTATCATGTTTATACATCTTATTTGCTTAGAACGACGGTAGTAAATAAGATGATCCCTTAAAACAATTTCAAGAAGTGTTCTCCCCTAACTGTGCACCGTTGCTACAGTTCGTCGTTTCGAAGCACGCCGTGATGATCAGGTGTGATAGATCCTTACGTTCACATACAACGGGTGTAAGACAGTTTTACACAGCAAAAACACTTAGGGTTAACTTGACGAGCCTAGCATGTACAGACATGGCCTCGGAACACAGAGACCGAAAGGTCGAGCATGAGTCGTATAGAAGATACGATCAACATGAAGATGTTCACCGACATTGACTAGTCCGTCTCACATGATGATCGGACACGGCCTAGTTCACTCGGATCATGTAATCACTTAGATGACTAGAGGGATGTCTATCTAAGTGGGAGTTCATAAGATGAACTTAATTATCCTGAACATAGTCAAAAAGGATTTTGCAAATTATGTCGTAGCTCACGCTATAGTTCTACTGTTTAGATATGTTCCTAGAGAAAAATTAGTTGAAAGTTGATAGTAGCAATTATGCGGACTAGGTCCGTAAACTGAGGATTGTCCTCATTGCTTCATAGAAGGCTTATGTCCTTAATGCACCGCTCAGTGTGCTGAACCTCGAACGTTGTCTGTGGATGTTGTGAACATCTGACATACACGCTTTGATAACTACATGATAGTTCAGTTAAACGGTTTAGAGTTGAGGCACCAAAGACGTTTTGAAACGTCACGAAACATGAGATGTTTTGAGGGCTGAAATTGGGATTTCAAGCTCGTGCCCACGTCAAGAGGTATAAGACCTCCGACGATTTTCTTAGCCTGCAAACTAAGGGAGAAAAGCTCAATTGTTGAGCTTGTGCTCAGATTGTCTGAGTACAACAATCATTTGAATCGAGTGGGAGTTAATCTTCCAGATAAGATAGTGATGTTTCTCCGAAGTCATTACCACCAAGCTGCTAGAGCTTCATGATGAACTATAATATATCGGGGACATGTATGATGATCCTTGAGATGTTCGTGATGTTTGACACCACAAAAGTAGAAATCAAGAAGGAGCATCAATTGTTGATGGTTGGTGAAACCACTAGTTTCAAGAAGGGCAAGGACACGAAGGGATACTTCATAAAACGGCAATTCAGCTGCTGCTCTAGTGAAGAAACCCAAGGTTGAACCCAAACCCGAGACTAAGTGCTTCTGTAATAAAGGGAACAGCCACTGGAGCAGAATTACCCTAGATACTTGGTAGATTAGAAGGCTGGCAAGGTCGATAGAAGTATATTGGATATACATTATGTTAATGTGTACTTTACTAGTACTCCTAGTAGCACCAGGGTATCAGATACCGGTTCGGTTGCTAAGTGTTAGTAACTCGAAATAAAAGCTACGGAATAAACGGAGACTAGCTAAAGGTGAGCTGACGATATGTGTTGGAAGTGTTCTCAATGTTGATATGATCAAGCATCGCACGCTCCCTCTACCATCGAGATTGGTGTTTGCATTGAGCATAGACATGATTGGATTATGTCTATCGCAATACGGTTATTCATTTAAGGAGAATAATGGTTACTCTGTTTATTTGAATAATACCTTCAATGGTCTTACACCTAAAATGAATGGTTTATTGAATCTCGATCGTAGTGATACACATGTTCATGCCAAAAGATAGTAATGATAGTACCACCTACTTGTGGCACTGCCACGTAAGTCATATCGGTATAAAACGCATGAAGAAGCTCCATGTTGATGGATCTTTGGGCTCACTCGTTTTTGAAAAGTTTGAGGCATGTGAACCATGTCTATTAGTAGATATGCATGAAGAAACTCTATACAGATGGATCGTTTGGACTCACTTGATT
The DNA here is from genome assembly GCF_056163025.1 of Triticum urartu. Taxonomy (NCBI): domain Eukaryota; kingdom Viridiplantae; phylum Streptophyta; class Magnoliopsida; order Poales; family Poaceae; genus Triticum; species Triticum urartu. The sequence goes on along the minus strand of NC_141873.1, from coordinate 324,373,957 downwards.
TTGAATCACTTGAGGCATGCAAATCATACCACATGGGCAAGATGACTGAAAGCCTCCGTTTCAGTAAAATGGAATTAGAAAGCAAATTGTTGGAAGTAATACATTTTGATGTGTGCAGTCCAATGAGTGCTGAGGCATGTAGTGGATATCGTTATGTTCTTTCTTCACAGATGATTTGAGTAGATGTTGAGTACATTTACTTGATGAATCACGAGTCTGAATTATTGAAAGGTTCAAGTAATTTCAGGGTGAAGTTGAAAGATCGTCGTGACAAGAGGATAAAATATCTATGATATGATCATAGAGATGAATATCTGAATTACGAGTTTGGCACAGAATTAAGACATTGTGGAAATTGTTTCACAACTGATACAGCCTGGAACACCATAGTGTGATGGTGTGTCCGAACATCATAACTGCACCCTATTGGATATGATGCATACCATGATGTCTCTTATCAAATTACCACAATAGTTTATGGGTTAGGCATTAGAGACAACCACATTCACTTTAAATAGGGCACCACGTAATTCCGATGAGATGACACCGTATGAACTATGGTTTAGAGAAACCTAAGCTGTCATTTCTTAAAAGTTTGGGACTGCGACGCTTATGTGAAAAAGTTTCAGGCTGATAAGCTCGAACCCAAAGCGGATAAATGCATCTTCATAGGACACCCAAAACAGTTGGGTATACCTCCTATCTCAGATCCGAAAGCAATAAGGGATTGTTTCTAGAATCAGGTCCTTTCTCGAGGAAAAGTTTCTCTCGAAAGAATTGAGTGGGAGGATGGCGGAGACTTGATGAGGTTATTAAACCGTTACTTCAACTAGTGTATAGCAGGGCACAAAGAGTTGTTCCTGTGGCACCTACACCAATTGAAGTGGAAGCTTATGATATTGATCATGAGACTTCGGATCAAGTCACTCCCAAACCTCGTAGGATGACAAGGATGCGTACTACTTCAGAGTGGTACGTAATCCTGTCTTAGAAGTCATGTTGCTAGACAACAATGAACCTACGAGCTATGGAGAAGCGATGGTGGGCCTGGATTCCGATAAATGGCTCGAGGCCATAAAATCCAAGAGAGGATCCATGTATAAAAACAAAGTATAGACTTTGGAAGATCTACTTGATGGTCGTAAGGCTGTTAAGTACAGATGGATTTTAAAAGGAAGACGGACAATGATGGTAAGTATCACCGTTAAGAAAGCTCGACTTGTCGTTAAGATGTTTTCTGACAAGTTCAAGGAGTTGACTACGGCGAGACTTTCTCACTCGTAGCGATGCTAAGAGTCTGTTGGAATTATATTAGCAGTCACTGCATTATTTATGAAATCTTGCATATAGGATGTCAAAACATTGTTTCCTCGACGATTTTTGAGGAAAGTTTGTATGTGATACAACCGAAAGGTTTTGTCAATCCTGAAAAGATGCTAATAAGGATGCAAAGCTCCAGCAATCCTTCTGAGGACTGGAGTGAGCATCTCGGAGTTGGAATGTACACTTTGATGAGATGATCAAAGATTTTGGGTTTATACAAAGTTTATGAGAAACTTGTATTTCCAAAGAAGTGAGTGGGAGCACTATACAATTTCTGATGAGTATATGTTTTAACATATTGTTGATCGGAAATGACGTAGAATTTCTGGAAAGCATATAGGGTTATTTGGAAAGTGTTTTTCAATGGAAAGCCTGGATTAAGCTACTTGAGCATTGAGCATCAAGATCTATAAGGATAGATCAAAACGCTTAATAGTACTTTCAAATGAGCACATGCCTTGACGTGATCTTGAAGGTGTTCAAGATGGATCAGTCAAAGAAGGAGTTCTTGCCTGAGTTGTAAGGTATGAAGTTAAGACTTAAAGCTCGACCGCGGCAGAATAGAGAGAAAGGACGAAGGTCGTCCCCTATGCTTAAGACATAGGCTCTACAGTATGCTATGCTGTGTACCGCACCTGAAGTGTGCCTTGCCATGAGTCAGTCAAGGGGTACCAGAGTAATCCAAGAATGGATCACAGGACAGCGGTCAAAGTTATCCTTAGTAACTAGTGGACTAAGGAATTTTCTCGATTATGGAGGTGGTAAAAGAGTTCGTCATAAAGGGTTACTTCGATGCAAGCTTAACACCTATCCGGATAGCTCTGAGTAGAGATACCGGATGCATATAATGGAGCAACAATTTAGAATAGCTCCAAGTAGAACAGTTATTTGGAATAGCTCCAAATAGAGCGTGGTAGCTACATCTAGGAGATGACATAGAGATTTGTAAAGCACACACGGATCTGAAAGGTTCAGACCCGTTGACTAAAACCTCTCTCACAAGCAACATGATCAAACCTAGAACTCATTGAGTGTTAATCACATAGTGATGTGAACTAGACTACTCTCTCTAGTAAACTCTTGGGTGTTAGGCACATGGCGATGTGACCTGTGAGTGTTAATTACATGGCGATGTGAACTAGATTATTGACTCTAGTGCAAGTGGGAGACTGTTGGAAATATGCCCTAGAGGCAATAATAAATTAGTTATTATTATATTTCCTTGTTCATGATAATCGTTTATTATCCATGCTATAATTGTATTGATAGGAAACTCAGATACATGTGTGGATACATAGACAACACCATGTCCCTAGTGAGCCTCTAGTTGACTAGCTCGTTGATCAATAGATGGTTACGGTTTCCTAACCATGGACATTGGATGTCGTTGATAACGGGATCACATCATTAGGAGAATGATGTGATGGACAAGACCCAATCCTAAGCATAGCACTAGATCGTGTAGTTCATATGCTATAGCTTTTCTAATGTCAAGTATCATTTCCTTAGACCATGAGATTGTGCAAATCCCGGATACCGTAGGAATGCTTTGGGTGTATCAAACGTCACAACGTAACTGGGTGACTATAAAGGTGCACTACAGGTATCTCCGAAAGTGTCTGTTGGGTTGGCACGAATCGAGACTGGGATTTGTCACTCCGTGTAAGCGGAGAGGTATCTCTGGGCCCACTCGGTAGGACATCATCATATGCGCAATGTGACCAAGGAGTTGATCACGGGATGATGTGTTATGGAACGAGTAAAGAGACTTGCCGGTAACGAGATTGAACAAGGTATCGGTATACCGACGATCGAATCTCGGGCAAGTACAATACCGCTAGACAAAGGGAATTGTATACAGGATTGATTAAGTCCTTGACATCGTGGTTCATCTGATGAGATCATCGTGGAACATGTGGGAGACAACATGGGTATCCAGATCCCGCTGTTGGTTATTGACTGGAGAACGTCTCGGTCATGTCTGCATGTCTCCCGAACCCGTAGGGTCTACACACTTAAGGTTCGATGACGCTAGGGTTGTAGAGATATTAGTATGCGGTAACCCGAATGTTGTTCGGAGTCCCGGATGAGATCTTGGACATCACGAGGAGTTCCGGAATGGTCCGGAGGTAAAGAATTATATATAGGAAGTGCTATTTCGGCCATCGGGACAAGTTTCGGGGTCACCGGTATTGTACCCGGACCACCGGAAGGGTCCCGGGGGTCCACCGGGTGGGGCCACCTGCTCCGGGGGGCCACATGGGCTGTAGGGGGTGTGCCTTGGCCTATATGGGCCAAGGGAACTAGCCCCAAGAGGCCCATGCGCCAAGAGAAGAGAAAAAGGGGAGAGTCCTAAAGGGGGAAGGCACCTCCGAGGTGCCTTGGGGAGGATGGACTCCTCCCCCCCTTGGCCGCACCCTTCCTTGGAGGAAGGGGCAAGGGCTGCGCCTCCCCCTCTCCCTTGGCCCTATATATAGTGGGGAAAAGGAGGAGCAAACCAATCTAAGGCCTGGCGCCTCCCTCTCCCTCCCGTGACACATCTCCCTCCTCCCGCAGCGCTTAGCGAAGCCCTGTTGGAATCCCGCTACTTCCACCACGCCGTCGTGCTGTTGGATCTCCATCAACCTCTCCCTCCTCCTTGCTGGATCAAGGCGTGGGAGACGTCTTCGCTCCGTACGTGTGTTGAACGCGGAGGTGCCGTCCGTTCGGCGCTAGGATCATCGGCGATTTGGATCACGATGAGTACGACTCCATCAACCCCGTTCACTTGAATGCTTCCGCTTAGCGATCTACAAGGGTATGTAGATGCACTCTCCTTCCCCTCGTTGCTAGTTTCTCCATAGATAGATCTTGGTGACACGTAGGAAAATTTTGAATTTATGCTACGTTCCCCAACAATTGTATACGGGGTTGTTTAATCCTCGACATCGTGGTTCATCCGATGAGATCATCGTGGAGCATGTGTGAGCCAACATGTGTATCCAGATCCCGCTGTTGGTTATTGACCGGAGAGTCGTCCCGGTCATGTCTGCATGTCTCCCGAACCCGTAGGGTCTACACACTTAAGGTTCGGTGACGTTAGGGTTGTGAAGATATGTATATGCAGTAACCCGAATGTTGTTCGGAGTCCCGGATGAGATCCCGGACGTCATGAGGAGTTCCGGAATGGTCCGGAGGTAAAGAATTATATATAGGAAGTGAAGTTTCGGCCATCGGGACAAGTTTTGGGGTCATCGGTATTGTACCGGGACCACCGGAGGGGTCCCGGGGGCCACCAGGGTGGGGCCACCTGCCCCGGGGGGCCACATGGGCTATAGGGGGTGCGCCTTGGCCTATATGGGCCAAGGGCACCAGCCCCTATAGGCCCATGCGCCTAGGGTTTCCATAGGGGAGGAGTCCCACTAGTGGAAGGCACCCCTAGGTGCCTTGGGGGGGAGGGAAACCTCCCCTTGGCCGCCGCCCCTAGGAGATTGGATCTCCTAGGCTGGCGCACCCCCCCTTGGCCCTCCTATATATAGTTGAGGAGAGGGAGGACTTCATACCTCAGCCTTTGGTGCTTCCCTCTCCCCTGTTACATCTCTCCCTCGTAGTACACGGCGAAGCCCTGCTACTGTGACGCCCTGCATCCACCACCACACCGTCGTGCTGCTGGATCTTCATCAACCTCTCCTCCCCCCTTGCTGGATCAAGAAAGGAGGAGACGTCATCCGCTCTGTACGTGTGTTGAACGCGGAGGTGCCGTCCGTTCGGCGCTTGGTCATCGGTGATTTGGATCACGTCGTGTTCGACTACATCAACCCCGTTCTTTGAACGCTTCCGCTCGCGATCTACAAAGGTATGTAGATGCATCCAATCACTCGCTGCTAGATGAACTCATAGATGGATCTTGGTGAAACCGTAGGAAAATTTTTGTTTTCTGCAACGTTCCCCAACAGTGGCATCATGAGCTAGGTCTATGCGTAGTTCTTCTTGCACGAGTAGAACACAATTTGTTGTGGGCGTAGATGTTGTCAACTTACTTGCCGCTACTAGTCTTATCTTGCTTCAACGGTATTGTGGGATGAAGCGGCCCGGACCAACCTTACACGTATGCTTACGTGAGACCGGTTCCACCGACTAACATGCACTAGATGCATAAGGTGGCTGGCGGGTGTCTGTCTCTCCTACTTTAGTTGGAGCGGATTCGATGAAAAGGGTCCTTATGAAGGGTAAATAGAAGTTGACAAATCACGTTGTGGCTTTTACGTAGGTCAGAAAACGTTCTTGCTAGAACCCTAATTCAGCCACGTAAAACTTGCGACAACAATTAGAGGACGTCTAACTTGTTTTTGCAGCAAGTGCTTTGTGATATGATATGGCCAAAGTTGTGATGAATGATGAATGATCTATATATATGATGTATGAGTTGTTCATGCTATTGTAATAGGAATCACGACTTGCATGTCGATGAGTATGACAACCGGCAGGAGCCATAGGAGTTGTCTTTATTTTTTGTATGACCTGCGTGTCATTGAGAAACGCCATGTAAATTACTTTACTTTATTGCTAAACGCGTTAGCCATAGTAGTGGAAGTAATAGTTGGCGAGCAACTTCATGGAGACACGATGATGGAGATCATGATGATGGAGATCATGGTGTCAAGCCGGTGACAAGATGATCATGGAGCCCCAAGATAGAGATCAAAGGAGCTATGTGATATTGGCCATATCATGTCACATTTATTATTTGATTGCATGCGATGTTTATCATGTTTTGCATCTTGTTTACTTAGAACGACGGTAGTAAATAAGATGATCCCTCATAACAATTTCAAGAAGTGTTCTCCCCTAACTGTGCACCGTTGCTAAAGTTCGTCGTTTCGAAGCATGCCGTGATGATCGGGTGTGATAGATCCTTACGTTCACATACAACGGGTGTAAGACAGTTTTACACATGCAAAACACTTAGGGTTAACTTGACGAGCCTAGCATGTACAGACATGGCCTCGGAACACAGAAGACCGAAAGGTCGAGCATGAGTCGTATAGAAGATACGATCAACATGAAGATGTTCACCGACGTTGACTAGTCCGTCTCACGTGATGATCGGACACGGTCTAGTTAACTCGGATCATGTAATACTTAGATGACTAGAGGGATGTCTAATCTAAGTGGGAGTTCATAAATAATTTGATTAGATGAACTTAATTATCATGAACTTAGTCTAAAATCTTTGCAATATGTCTTGTAGATCAAATGGCCAACGTTGTATTCAATTTCAACGCGTTCCTAGAGAAAACCAAGCTGAAAGACGATGGCAGCAACTATACGGACTGGGTCCGAAACTTGAGGATCATCCTCATAGCTGCCAAGAAAGATTATGTCCTACAAGCACCATTAGGTGATCCACCCGTCCCACAGAACCAAGACACTATGAACGCTTGGCAAACACGTACTGATGACTACTCCCTCGTTCAGTGCGGCATGCTTTACAGCTTAGAGCCGGGGCTCCAAAAGCGTTTGAGAGACATGGAGCATATGAGATGTTCGAAGAGCTGAAAATGGTTTTTCAAGCTCATGCCCGGATCGAGAGATATGAAGTATCCGATAAGTTCTTCAGCTGTAAGATGGAGGAAAATAGTTCTGTCAGTGAGCACATACTCACTATGTCTGGGTTACATAACCGCTTGACTCAGCTGGGAGTTAATCTCCCGGATGACGCGATCATTGACAGAATCCTCCAGTCGCTTCCACCAAGCTACAAGAGCTTTGTGATGAACTTCAATATGCAGGGGATGGTAAAGACCATTCCTGAAGTATTTGCTATGCTGAAATCAGCAGAGGTAGAAGTCAAGAAGGAACATCAAGTGTTGATGGTGAATAAAACCACTAAGTTCAAGAAGGGCAAGGGTAAAAAGAACTTCAAGAAGTACGGCAAGGAAGTTGCCGCGCCCGGCAAGCAAGCTGCCGGGAAGAAGTCAAAGAATGGACCCAAGCCTGAGACATAGTGCTTTTATTGCAAAGGGAAGGGTCACTGGAAGCGGAACTGCCCCAAATACTTAGCGGACAAGAAGGCCGACAACACCAAAGGTATATTTGATATACATGTAATTGATGTGTACCTTACCAGTACTCGTAGTAACTCCTGGGTATTTGATACCGGTGCCGTTGCTCACATTTGTAACTCACAGCAGGAGCTGCGGAATAAACGGAGACTGGCGAAGGACGAGGTGACGATGCGCGTCGGGAATGGTTCCAAGGTCGATGTGATCGCCGCCGGCACGCTACCTCTACATTTACCTACGGGATTAGTTATAAACCTCAATAATTGTTATTTAGTGCCAAGTTTGAGCATGAACATTGTATCAGGATCTCGTTTAATACGAGATGGCTACTCATTTAAATCCGAGAATAATGGTTGTTCTATTTATATGATAGATATGTTTTATGGTCATGCTCCGATGGTTAATGGTTTGTTTTTGATGAATCTCGAGCGTATAGCTACACATATTCATAGTGTGAGTACCAAAAGATGTAAGGTTGATAATGATAGTCCCACATACTTGTGGCACTGCCGCCTTGGTCACATAGGTGTCAAACGCATGAAGAAGCTCCATGCAGATGGACTTTTGGAGTCTCTTGATTATGAATCATTTGACACGTGCGAACCATGCCTCATGGGTAAAATGACCAAGACTCCGTTCTCAGGAACAATGGAGCGAGCGACCAACTTATTGGAAATCATACATACGGATGTGTGCGGTCCAATGAGTGTTGAGGCTCGCGGTGGCTATCGTTATGTTCTCACCCTCACTGATGACTTGAGTAGATATGGGTATGTCTACTTAATGAAACACAAGTCTGAAACCTTTGAAAAGTTCAAGGAATTTCAGAGTGAGGTTGAGAATCAACGTGACAGGAAAATCAAGTTTCTACGATCAGATCATGGAGGAGAATACTTGAGTCACGAATTTGGCACACACTTAAGAAAATGTGGAATAGTTTCACAACTCACGCCACCTGGAACACCTCAGCGTAATGGTGTGTCCGAACGTCGTAATCGCACTCTATTAGATATGGTGCGGTCTATGATGTCTCTTACCGATTTACCGTTATCTTTTTGGGGCTATGCTTTAGAGACTGCCACATTCACTTTAAATAGGGCTCCGTCGAAATCCATTGAGACAACACCGTATGAATTATGGTTTGGGAAGAAACCTAAGCTGTCGTTTCTAAAAGTTTGGGGATGCGATGCTTATGTCAAGAAACTTCAACCTGAGAAGCTCGAACCCAAGTCGGAAAAATGCGTCTTCATAGGATACCCTAAAGAAACTACTGGGTATACCTTCTACCTAAGATCCGAAGGCAAGATCTTTGTTGCCAAGAACGGAATCTTTCTGGAGAAAGAGTTTCTCTCGAAAGAAGTAAGTGGGAGGAAAGTAGAACTTGATGAAGTGTTACCTCTTGAACTGGCAAATGGCGCAACTCAAGAAAATGTTCCTGAGGTGCCTGCACCAACTAGAGAGGAAGTTATTGATGATGATCAAGATACTTCTGATCAAGCTCCTACTGAGATTCGAAGGTCCACAAGGACACGTTCCGCACCAGAGTGGTACGGCAACCCTGTCTTGGAAATCATGTTGTTAGACAGCGGTGAACCTTCGAACTATGAAGAAGCGATGGCGGGCCCGGATTCCGACAAATGGCTAGAAGCCATGAAATCTGAGATAGGATCCATGTATGAAAACGAAGTATGGACTTTGATTGACTTGCCCGTTGAACGGCGAGCCATAGAAAATAAATGGATCTTTAAGAAGAAGACAGACGCGGATGGTAATGTGACCATCTATAAAGCTAGGCTTGTCGCTAAGGGTTATCGACAAGTTCAAGGGGTTGACTACGATGAGACTTTCTCACCGGTGGCAAAGCTAAAGTCCGTCCGAATCATGTTAGCAATTGCCGCATTCTACGATTATGAGATATGGCAAATGGACGTCAAAACGGCATTCCTTAATGGTTTCCTTAAGGAAGAATTGTATATGATGCAGCCGGAAGGTTTTGTCGATCCTAAGAATGCTAACAAGGTGTGCAAGCTCCAACGCTCGATTTATGGGCTGGTGCAAGCATCTCGGAGTTGGAACATTCGCTTTGATGAAATGATCAAAGCGTTTGGGTTTACGCAGACTTATGGAGAAGCCTGCGTTTACAAGAAAGTGAGTGGGAGCTCTGTAGCATTTGTCATATTATATGTAGATGACATACTTTTGATGGGAAATGATATAGAACTCTTGGACAGCATCAAGGCCTACTTGAATAAGAGTTTTTCAATGAAGGACCTTGGAGAAGCTGCTTATATATTAGGCATCAAGATCTATAGGGATAGATCAAGACGCCTCATAGGTCTTTCACAAAGCACATACCTTGATAAGATTTTGAAGAAGTTCAAAATGGATCAGTCCAAGAAAGGGTTCTTGCCTGTTTTGCAAGGTGTGAGATTGAGCTCAGCTCAATGCCCGACCACGGCAGAAGAGATAGAAGAAATGAGTGTCATCCCCTATGCCTCAGCCATAGGTTCTATTATGTATGCCATGCTGTGTACCAGACCTGATGTAAACCTTGCCGTAAGTTTGGTAGGAAGGTACCAAAGTAATCCCGGCAAGGAACACTGGACAGCGGTCAAGAATATCCTGAAGTACCTGAAAAGGACTAAGGAAATGTTTCTCGTTTATGGAGGCGACGAAGAGCTCGTCGTAAAGGGTTACGTCGACGCTAGCTTCGACACAGATCTGGATGACTCTAAGTCACAAACCAGATACGTGTATATATTGAATGGTGGAGCAGTGAGCTGGTGCAGCTGCAAGCAGAGCGTCGTGGCAGGATCTACATGTGAAGCGGAGTACATGGCAGCCTCGGAGGCAGCACATGAAGCAATATGGGTGAAGGAGTTCATCACCGACCTAGGAGTCATACCCAATGCGTCGGGGCCAATCAAACTCTTCTGTGATAACACTGGAGCTATTGCACTTGCCAAGGAGCCCAGGTTTCACAAGAAGGCAAGGCACATCAAGCATCGCTTCAACTCCATTCGTGAAAATGTTCAAGATGGAGACATAGATATTTGTAAAGTACATACGGACCTAAATATAGCAGATCCGTTGACTAAACCTCTCCCTAGGGCAAAACATGATCAACACCAAAATTCCATGGGCGTTCGATTCATCACAATGTAACTAGATTATTGACTCTAGTGCAAGTGGGAGACTGTTGGAAATATGCCCTAGAGGCAATAATAAAAGTATTATTATTATATTTCTTTGTTCATGATAATTGTCTTTATTCATGCTATAACTGTATTATCCGGAAATCGTAATACACGTGTGAATACATAGACCATAATATGTCCCTAGTAAGCCTCTAGTTGACTAGCTCGTTGATCAACATATAGTCATGGTTTCCTGGCTATGGACATTGGATGTCATTGATAACGGGATCACATCATTAGGAGAATGATGTGATGGACAAGACCCAATCCTAAGCATAGCACAAGATCGTGTAGTTCGTTTGCTAGAGCTTTTCCAATGTCAAGTATCTTTTCCTTTGACCATGAGATCGTGTAACTCCCGGATACCGTAGGAGTGCTTTGGGTGTATCAAACGTCACAACGTAACTGGGTGACTATAAAGGTGCACTACAGGTATCTCCGAAAGTATCTGTTGGGTTGACACGGATCGAGACTGGGATTTGTCACTCCGTATGACGGAGAGGTATCACTGGGCCCACTCGGTAATGCATCATCATAATGAGCTCAAAGTGACCAAGTGTCTGGTCACGGGATCATGCATTACGGTACGAGTAAAGTGACTTGCCGGTAACGAGACTGAACGAGGTATTGGGATACCGACGATCGAGTCTCGGGAAAGTAACATACCGATTGACAAAGGGAATTGTTGTTGGAAATATGCCCTAGAGGCAATAATAAATTAGTTATTATTATATTTCTTTGTTCATGATAATCGTTTATTATCCATGCTATAATTGTATTGATAGGAAACTCAGATACATGTGTGGATACATAGACAACACCATGTCCCTAGTGAGCCTCTAGTTGACTAGCTCGTTGATCAATAGATGGTTACGGTTTCCTAACCATGGACATTGGATGTCGTTGATAGCGGGATCACATCATTAGGAGAATGATGTGATGGACAAGACCCAATCCTAAGCATAGCACTAGATCGTGTAGTTCATATGCTATAGCTTTTCTAATGTCAAGTATCATTTCCTTAGACCATGAGATTGTGCAACTCCCGGATACCGTAGGAATGCTTTGGGTGTATCAAACGTCACAACGTAACTGGGTGACTATAAAGGTGCACTACAGGTATCTCCGAAAGTGTCTGTTGGGTTGGCACGAATCGAGACTGGGATTTGTCACTCCGTGTAAGCGGAGAGGTATCTCTGGGCCCACTCGGTAGGACATCATCATATGCGCAATGTGACCAAGGAGTTGATCACGGGATGATGTGTTACGGAACGAGTAAAGAGACTTGCCGGTAACGAGATTGAACAAGGTATCGGTATACCGACGATCGAATCTCGGGCAAGTACAATACCGCTAGACAAAGGGAATTGTATACGGGATTGATTAAGTCCTTGACATCGTGGTTCATCTGATGAGATCATCGTGGAACATGTGGGAGCCAACATGGGTATCCAGATCCCGCTGTTGGTTATTGACCGGAGAACGTCTCGGTCATGTCTGCATGTCTCCCGAACCCGTAGGGTCTACACACTTAAGGTTCGGTGACGCTAGGGTTGTAGAGATATTAGTATGCGGTAACCCGAATGTTGTTCGGAGTCCCGGATGAGATCCCGGACATCACGAGGAGTTCCGGAATGGTCCGGAGGTAAAGAATTATATATAGGAAGTGCTATTTCGGCCATCGGGACAAGTTTCGGGGTCACCGGTATTGTACCCGGACCACCGGAAGGGTCCCGGGGGTCCACCGGGTGGGGCCACCTGCCCCGGGGGGGCACATGGGCTGTAGGGGGTGTGCCTTGGCCTATATGGGCCAAGGGCACCAGCCCCAAGAGGCCCATGCGCCAAGAGAAGAGAAAAAGGGGAGAGTCCTAAAGGGGGAAGGCACCTCCGAGGTGCCTTGGGGAGGATGGACTCCTCCCCCCCTTGGCCGCACCCTTCCTTGGAGGAAGGGGCAAGGGCTGCGCCCCCCTCTCCCTTGGCCCTATATATAGTGGGGAAAAGGAGGAGCAAACCAATCTAAGGCCTGGCGCCTCCCTCTCCCTCCCGTGACACATCTCCCTCCTCCCGCAGCGCTTAGCGAAGCCCTGTTGGAATCCCACTACTTCCACCACGCTGTCGTGCTGTTGGATCTCCATCAACCTCTCCCTCCTCCTTGCTGGATCAAGGCGTGGGAGACGTCTCCGCTCCGTACGTGTGTTGAATGCGGAGGTGCCGTCCGTTCGGCGCTAGGATCATCGGTGATTTGAATCACGACGAGTACGACTCCATCAACCCCGTTCACTTGAATGCTTCCGCTTAGCGATCTACAAGGGTATGTAGATGCACTCTCCTTCCCCTCGTTGCTAGTTTCTCCATAGATAGGTCTTGGTGACACGTAGTAAAATTTTGAATTTATGCTACGTTCCCCAACAGTGGCATCATGAGCTAGGTCTATTGCGTAGATTCTATGCACGAGTAGAACACAAAGTAGTTGTGGGCATTGATTTTGTTCAATATGCTTGCCGTTACTAGTCTTATCTTGATTCGGCGGCATCGTGGGATGAAGCGGCCTGGACCAACCTTACACGTACTCTTACGTGAGACCGGTTCCACCGACAAACATGCATTACTTGCATAAGGTGGCTAGCGGGTGTCTGTCTCTCCTACTTTAGTCGGATCAGATTCGATGAAAAGGGTCCTTATGAAGGGTAAATAGCAATTGGCATATCACGTTGTGGTTTTTCGTAGGTAAGAAACGTTCTTGCTAGAAACCCATAGCAGCCACGTAAAACATGCAAACAACAATTAGAGGACGTCTAACTTGTTTTTGCAGGGTATGCTATGTGATGTGATATGGCCAAAGGATGTGATGAATGATATATGTAATGTATGAGATTGATCATGTTCTTGTAATAGATGATCATGGAGCCCCGAAGATGGAGATCAAAAGGAGCAATATGATATTGGCCATATCATGTCACTATTTGATTGCATGTGATGTTTATCATGTTTATACATCTTATTTGCTTAGAACGACGGTAGTAAATAAGATGATCCCTTACAACAATTTCAAGAAGTGTTCTCCCCTAACTGTGCACCGTTGCTACAGTTCGTCGTTTCGAAGCACGCCGTGATGATCGGGTGTGATAGATCCTTACGTTCACATACAACGGGTGTAAGACAGTTTTACACAGCAAAAACACTGAGGGTTAACTTGACGAGCCTAGCATGTACAGACATGGCCTCGGAACACAGAGACCAAAAGGTCGAGCATGAGTCGTATAGAAGATACGATCAACATGAAGATGTTCACCGACGTTGACTAGTCCGTCTCACGTGATGATCGGACACGGCCTAGTTCACTCGGATCATGTAATCACTTAGATGACTAGAGGGATGTCTATCTAAGTGGGAGTTCATAAGATGAACTTAATTATCTTGAACATAGTCAAAAAGGATTTTGCAAATTATGTCGTAGCTCACGCTATAGTTCTACTGTTTAGATATGTTCCTAGAGAAAAATTAGTTGAAAGTTGATAGTAGCAATTATGCGGACTAGGTCCGTAAACTGAGGATTGTCCTCATTGCTTCATAGAAGGCTTATGTCCTTAATGCACCGCTCAGTGTGCTGAACCTCGAACGTTGTCTGTGGATGTTGTGAACATCTGACATACACGCTTTGATAACTACATGATAGTTCAGTTAAACAGTTTAGAGTTGAGGCACCAAAGACGTTTTGAAACGTCGCGAAACATATGAGATGTTTTGAGGGCTGAAATTGGGATTTCAAGCTCGTGCCCACGTCAAGAGGTATAAGACCTCCGACGATTTTCTTAGCCTGCAAACTAAGGGAGAAAAGCTCAATTGTTGAGCTTGTGCTCAGATTGTCTGAGTACAACAATCATTTGAATCGAGTGGGAGTTAATCTTCCAGATAAGATAGTGATGTTTCTCCGAAGTCATTACCACCAAGCTGCTAGAGCTTCGTGATGAACTATAATATATCGGGGACATGTATGATGATCCTTGAGATGTTCGTGATGTTTGACACCACAAAAGTAGAAATCAAGAAGGAGCATCAATTGTTGATGGTTGGTGAAACCACTAGTTTCAAGAAGGGCAAGGGCACGAAGGGATACTTCATAAAACGGTAATTCAGCTGCTGCTCTAGTGAAGAAACCCAAGGTTGAACCCAAACCCGAGACTAAGTGCTTCTGTAATAAAGGGAACAGCCACTGGAGCAGAATTACCCTAGATACTTGGTAGATTAGAAGGCTGGCAAGGTCAATAGAAGTATATTGGATATACATTATGTTAATGTGTACTTTACTAGTACTCCTAGTAGCACCAGGGTATCAGATACCGGTTCGGTTACTAAGTGTTAGTAACTCGAAATAAAAGCTACGGAATAAACGGAGACTAGCTAAAGGTGAGCTGACGATATGTGTCACGAGGAGTTCCGGAATGGTCCGGAGGTAAAGAATTATATATAGGAAGTGCAGTTTCGGCCATCGGGACAAGTTTTGGGGTCATCGGTATTGTACCGGGACCACCGGAGTGGTCCCGGGGGCCACCAGGGTGGGGCCACCTGCCCCGGGGGGCCACATGGGCTATAGGGGGTGCGCCTTGGCCTATATGGGCCAAGGGCACCAGCCCCTATAGGCCCATGCGCCTAGGGTTTCCATAGGGGAGGAGTCCCACTAGTGGAAGGCACCCCTAGGTGCCTTGGGGGGGAGGGCAACCTCCCCTTGGCCGCCGCCCCTAGGAGATTGGATCTCCTAGGCTGGCGCACCCCCCCTTGGCCCTCCTATATATAGTTGAGGAGAGGGAGGACTTCATACCTCAGCCTTTGGTGCTTCCCTCTCCCCTGTTACATCTCTCCCTCGTAGTACACGGCGAAGCCCTGCTACTGTGACACCCTGCATCCACCACCACGCCGTCGTGCTGCTGGATCGTCATCAACCTCTCCTCCCCCCTTGCTGGATCAAGAAAGGAGGAGACGTCATCCGCTCCGTACGTGTGTTGAACGCGGAGGTGCCGTCCGTTCGGCGCTTGGTCATCGGTGATTTGGATCACGTCGTGTTCGACTACATCAACCCCGTTCTTTGAACGCTTCCGCTCGCGATCTACAAAGGTATGTAGATGCATCCAATCACTCGCTGCTAGATGAACTCATAGATGGATCTTGGTGAAACCGTAGGAAATTTTTTGTTTTCTGCAACGTTCCCCAACAGGGATGGGCCGTTGGGCCGCGGCCTGGCTCGGGTGCTGGGCCGGCCTAGTCGGCGACGGGGGAATTTTTTTAAACACAACGAAAATAAAATAAAGCGAATTAAAATAAAATAGAACCTAGTCATATAATATATCCAAATTTTCAGAAAAAGATTTCCTACAACCTGAACATTTTTCTAGCGTTAAATAAAATTTAGAAAAATTCAAATAAATCAAACAGTGGTACTGCTCTAATAAAATTCAATAAAATCATTTTAAAAAACCAAAATAATTTCAAACCCGTTTTTCTCCAATTTTCTAATGTAGGGATTCATTTTACCCTAATTTCCATATATTTTATTTTTGGAGAAAAATAATTTGAATAAAAACCAAAATAACTCCAAATTTAAAATGATTTCAAAGGGGCGTTAAATTTGGTTTCTTTGAAACTTCCAACTCATATTTCATGTAATTTGAGGAAGTCATTTTATCTTCTCTCGTGAAAATCATTGAGTTGCATAAAGTTTCAGAGTTGGAAAAATTTCCAAATGAAATTCAAATATTTTCAAAAACCCGTTTCATTTATTTAAATGGAAGAAGTCATGTCATCTTCTCTCTAGGGTTTTTTATTTGAAAATAATTTGAATTCATGGAGATCATAAATGCAAAATGAAAGTTTGGGAAAGTCCTTTTATTCCTGCTCATTTAACTTTCAAAAGTTTCAATTTCACTCACTTTCAGTCAATCAATCACACAACAATCAAACAAACAATCAAAACTATTTATTTATTATAACATTCCCAAAAATTAGAATTTTGGGATGTTACACCGGTTGGGGAACGTAGTAATTTCAAAAAATTTCCTACGCACATGCAAGATCATGGTGATGCATAGCAACAAGAGGGAAGAGTGTGTCCACGTACCCTCGTAGACCGAAAGCGGAAGCGTTAGCACAACGCCGTTGATGTAGTCGTACATCTTCACGATCCGACCGATCAAGCATCGAACGTACGACACCTCCGAGTTCTGCACACGTTCAACTCGATGATGTCCCTCGAACTCCGATCCAGCCGAGATTTGAGAGAGAGTTCCATCAGCACGACGGTGTGGTGACGATGATGATGTTCTACCGACGCAGGGCTTCACCTAAGCACCGCTACGATATGACCGAGGTAGATTATGGTGGAGGGGGGCACCGCACACGGCTAAGAGATCCAAGGGATCAATTGTTGTGTCTCCAAGGGGTGCCCCTCTCCCCGTATATAAAGGAGTGGAGGAGGGAGACGGCCGGCCCTCTCTATGGCGCGCCCTAGGGGAGTCCTACTCCCACCGGGAGTAGGATTCCCCCTTTCCTAGTAGAACTAGGAGACCTTACAAGTAGTAGGAGGAGGAGAGAAGGAAAGGGAAAAGAGAAGAGAAGGAAGGAGGGGGCGCCGCCCCTCCCCCTAGTCCAATTCGGACTAGGCCTTGGGGGGGCGCGCAACCTCTCCTCTCTCTTTCCCCTAAAGCCCAATAAGGCCCATCTACTCCCCGGCGAATTCCCGTAACTCTCCGGTACTCCAAAAAATACCCGAATCACTCGGAACCTTTCGGATGTCCGAATATAGTCGTCCAATATATCGATCTTTACGTATCGACCATTCGAGACTCCTTGCCATGTCCCTGATCTCATCTAGGACTTCGAACTACCTTCGATACATCAAAACACAAAAACTCATAATACCGATCCTCACTGAACTTTTAGCGTGCGGACCCTACAGGTTTGAGAACTATGTAGACATGACCGAGACACGTCTCCGGCCAATAACCAATAGCGGAACCTGGATGCTCATATTGGCTCCTACATATTCTACGAAGATCTTTATCGGTCAAACCGCATAACAACATATGTTGTTCCCTTTGTCATCGGTATGTTACTTGCCCGAGATTCGATCTCGGTATCTCAATACCTAGTTCAATCTCGTTACCGGCAAGTCTCTTTACTCGTTCCGTAATACATCATCCCGCAACTAACTCATTAGTTACAATGCTTGCAAGGCTTGTAGTGATGTGCATTACTGAGTGGGCCCAGAGATACCTCTCTGACAATCGGAGTGACAAATCCTAATCTCGAAATACGCCAACCCAACAAGTACCTTCGGAGACACCTGTAGAGCACCTTTATAATCACCCAGTTACGTTGTGACGTTTGGTAGCACACAAAGTGTTCCTCCGGTAAACGGGAGTTGCATAGTCTCATAGTCATAGGAACATGTATAAGTCATGAAGAAAGAAATAGCAACAAACTAAACGATCAAGTGCTAAGCTAACGGAGTGGGTCAAGTCAATTACATCATTCTCCTAATGATGTGATCCCGTTAATCAAATGACAACTCTTTGTCCATGGCTAGGAAACATAACCATCTTTGATCAACGAGCTAGTCAAGTAGAGGCATACTAGTGACACTCTGTTTGTCTATGTATTCACACATGTATCATGTTTCCGGTTAATACAATTCTAGCATGAATAATAAACATTTATCATGATATAAGGAAATAAGTAATAACTTTATTATTGCCTCTAGGGCATATTTCCTTCAATCTCCCGCTTGCACTAGAGTCAATAATCTAGTTCACATCACCATGTGATTTAACACCAATAGTTCACATCACCATGTGATTAACACCCATAGTTCACATCGTCATGTGACCAACACCCAAAGGGTTTACTAGAGTCAATAATCTAGTTCACATCGCTATGTGATTAACACCCAAAGAATACTAAGGTGTGATCATGTTTTGCTTGTGAGAGAAGTTTAGTCAATGGGTCTGCCACATTCAGATCCGTATGTATTTTGAAAATTTCTATGTTAACAATGCTCTGCACGGAGCTACTCTAGATAATTGCTCCCACTTTCAATACGTATCCAGATTGAGATTTAGAGTCATCTGGATCAGTGTCAAAACTTGCATCGACGTAACCCTTTACGACGAACGTTTTGTCACCTCCATAATCGAGAAACATATCCTTATTCCACTAAGGATAATTTTGACCGCTGTCCAGTGATCTACTCCTAGATTACTATTGTACTCCCTTACCAAAATCAGGGCAGGGTATACAATAGGTCCGATACACATCATGGCATACTTTATAGAACCTATGGCTTAGGCATAGGGAATGACTTTCATTCTCTCTCTATCTTCTGCCGTGGTCGGGCTTTGAGTCTTACTCAACTTTACACCTTGGAACACAGGCAAGAACTCTTTCTTTGACTGTTCCATTTTGAACTACTTCAAAGTCTTGTCAAGGTATGTACTTATTGAAAAAACTTATCAAGCGTTTGATCTATCTCTATAGATCTTAATGCTCAATATGTAAGCAGCTTCACTGAGGTCTTTCTTTGAAGAACTCCTTTCAAATACTCCTTTATGCTTTCCAGAAATTTCTACATCATTTCTGATCAACAATATGTCATTTACATATACTTATCAGAAAGGCTGTAGTGCTCCCACTCACTTTCTTGGAAATACAGGCCTCACCGCAAGTCTGTATAAAACTATATGCTTTAATCAACTTCATCAAAGCGTATATTCCAACTCCGAGATGCTTGCACCAGTCCATAGATGGATCGCTGGAGCTTGCACATTTTGTTAGCACCTTTAGGATCGACAAAACCTTCTGGTTGCTTCATATACAATTCTTCTTTAAGAAATCCATTAAGGAATGTAGTTTTGACATTCATTTGCCAAATTTCATAAAATGTGGCAATTTGCTAACATGATTCGGACAGACTTAAGCATCACTAAGAGTGAGAAAATCTCATCGTAGTCAACACCTTGAACTTTGTCAAAACCTTTTTCGACAAGTCTAGCTTTGTAGATAGTAACACTACTATCAGCGTCTGTCTTCCTCTTGAAGATCCATTTATTTTCTATGGCTTGCCGATCATCGGGCAAGTCAACCAAAGTCCACACTTTTTTCTCATACATGGATCCCATGTCAGATTTCATGGCCTCAAGCCATTTCGCGGAATCTGGGCTCATCATCGCTTCCTCATAGTTCGTAGGTTCATCATGGTCAATTAACATGACCTCCAGAACAGGATTACCGTACCACTCTGCTGTGGATCTTACTCTGGTTGACCTACGAGGTTTGGTAGTAACTTGATCTGAAGTTACATGATCATCATCACTAGCTTCCTCACTAATTGGTGTAGGAGTCACAGAAATTTTTTTTTGTGATGAACTAATTTCCAATAAGGGAGCATGTACAACTACCTCATCCAGTTCTACTTTCCTCCCACTCACTTCTTTCGAGAGAAACTCCTTCTCTAGAAAGGATCCATTCTCAGCAACAAATATCTTGCCTTCGGATCTGTGCGAGAAGGTGTACCCAACAGTTACTTTTGGGTATCCTATGAAGACGCACTTTTCCAATTTGGGTTTGAGTTTATCAGGATGAAACTTTTTCACACAAGCATCGCAACCCCAAACTTTAAGAAACGCCAACTTTGGTTTCTTGCCAAACCACAGTTCATATGGTGCCGTCTCAATAGATTTAGATGGTGCCCTATTTAATGTGAATGCAGCTGTCTCTAATCCATAACCCCAAAATGATAGTGGTAAATTGGTAAGAGACATCATAGATTGCACCATATCTAATAAAGCACGGTTACGATGTTCGGACACACCATTACACTGTGGTGTTCCGGGTGGCGTGAGTTGCGAAACTATTCCGCATTGTTTGAAATGAAGACCAAACTCACAACTCAAATATTCTCCTCCATGATCAGATCGTAGAAACTTTATTTTCTTGTTACGATGATTTTTCACTTCACTCTGAAATTCTTTGAACTTTTCAAATGTTTCAGACTTATGTTTTTTCAAGTAGATATACCCATATCTGCTCAAATCATCTGTGAAGGTCAGAAAATAACGATACCCGCCGCGAGCCGCAACACTCATCGGACCTCATACATCAGTATGCATTATATCCAATAAGTCAGTTGCTCGCTCCATTGTTCCGGAGAACGGAGTCTTAGTCATTGTCAGTGTCAAAACTGGTGGATCTCGGGTAGGGGGTCCCGAACTGTGCGTCTAAGGTGGATGGTAATAGGAGGCAGGGGACACGATGTTTACCCAGGTTCGGGCCCTCTTGATGGAGGTAATACCCTACGTCCTGCTTGATTGTTCTTGATGATATGAGTATTAAAAGAGTTGATCTACCACGAGATCGTAGAGGCTAAACCCTAGAAGCTAGCCTATGGTATGATTGTATGTTGTCCTACAGAATAAACCCTCCGGTTTATATAGACACCAGAGGGGGCTAGGGTTACACAGAGTCGGTTACAAGTGAGGAGATCTACATATCCGTATTGCCAAGCTTGCCTTCCACACCAAGGAACGTCCCATCCGGACACGGGACGAAGTCTTCAATCTTGTATCTTCATAGTCCAACTATCCCGCCAAAGGATATAGTCCGGCTGTCCGAAGACCCCCTAATCCAGGACTCCCTCAGTAGCCCTTGAACTAGGCTTCAATGACGATGAGTCTGGCGCGCAGTTTTGTCTTCGGCATTGCAAGGCGGATTCCTCCTCCGAATACACCATAGAAGATCTTGGACCCAAGGATAGTGTCCGGCCCTGCAAATTTTTTTCCACATACCACCATAGAGAGAACAATATTTCCACAAATCTAATCTGCTGACG
This sequence comes from Triticum urartu, assembly GCF_056163025.1. Lineage (NCBI taxonomy): Eukaryota > Viridiplantae > Streptophyta > Magnoliopsida > Poales > Poaceae > Triticum > Triticum urartu. Next base: position 324,352,517 of record NC_141873.1, on the reverse strand, counting down.
TGTTTTGACAGCACGACATCATGTCATGGCCCAGTCATTATCCGAACCGTTTTCCCCAACCAGCACTGCACATATTGCGAGGCGGTTTTCTTGACACGTCTTGTCGAAGCAGAGATCGTGTCCCCCTCATTACGGGATTCTCATCAATACGGACGTGGGTAACCCACTCGTGCCCGTTGGTATGACTCCTCGATTTTAGGCAAGTCAAAAACGGCCGCGAGGAGGACACTTGATATTCACCCTCTTTATAAAGATGCCAAGGCCTATCCTTTTTTCCTCTCGTGCTCAATCGAATCCTTCCCCCGCCTCGAGTTCCAACACCCAAGGCTCAGGTCAGGCGCTTCGGACCTTCAACCATGTCCGGTCCAACCTCCAAGGTCGGTGGATGCCTTCCTCTGTCACAGAGGAGGACATCAAGAAGCTGAGAGAAGCCAGGTATCTGACCGGCGAAATCTGGCACAGGCTGCCTGCTCGAGGGCAGGTCATTCCCACTCCCCAACCTGGCGAGAGCGTGGTATTCATCTCTCACTTCCTTCGAGGGCTAGGCCTTGCTCTGGATCCCTTTGTTAGGGGGCTCATGTTCTATTACGGGCTGGATTTCCATGACCTGGCCTCGGATTCCCTCCTTCAAATCACGTCGTTCATCGTCGTGTGCGAGGCCTTCCTCCGCATTACCCCACACTTCGGCCTGTGGCTCAAGACCTTCAATGTACAACCGAAGATGATCGAGGGGCGACACATAGAGTGCGGAGGTGCTATAATAAGCAGGAATACTGATGTTCCATGGCCAGAGGGTTCCTTTTCAGAGGTTTCCAGTTTATGGCAGCGGGAGTGGTTCTATATCACCGCTCCCCGAAGTACCAAGTGGGTAGCCGCCCCTGCCTTTCGCTCGCCCCCCACCACAACTGATGTCATGGGTCAACAAGGGGCTGGACTGGGGGCCAGTAAATGATGTGCTGATATTGCAGAGTCGCATCAGAGATCTCCTCGAGAGATACGTCAGCCTGGTCACAGTGATGCAAGTCATGCTAGTTCGTCAGGTCCCGCCTTGCAAACGTAGACCTCTCCGTATGTGGGAGTTCAACCCGGAGGGACTGCGAATCATTCAACACTTCCTCGGCATGACGCTCGAGGAGATGTACAAGTTGTTCTTGAGACCACAAATAAAGTGTCCGGACACCACCGAGGATGCGGGTCTGAGCTGTAATCGCCCGGATACCCAAGTAAGTAATCCCGCGGCCGAACACACTATTTTTCTTATTTTTCATAATCACCATTCTGAAAAGTCGCTCCTCGACTAGGATTGGGTAACAAAGGCAAAGATGATCACGTGTCCGACCCCCCATCCCGAAGGTGCAGCAAACCCAGTACTGGCCAGGATGCTCGAGCCGACGCCTTATCCAGTGCCCTTAGGGGAAGATGAAGGGGGGAATAAAGAGGCTGAAAGCAGACCTCACTCATTATCCATCCAAACCGGGGGAATTAGCGCCTCCGCGAAGGAGGGTACCCAGGGAGAAGGATTTGAAATTCCCTCTCCCCAAGGAAGGAAGAGGACTACCTCTGAAGACCCGAAAAGAATGGTTTCCAAACGGGGGAAGAAATCTTCGCCAGAGGGTCCTGCCTCGAACGGCACTCTTGCCGCACAGCGCCTGCAAGGGGATCAGCCCTCTACCGAGCTATAAGTAATCAAAAAATACTTAATATTGAAAATATCCTATCTTGCTTCTAAAGACACTAACCGAAGCTTATATCTTGTAGTTCAGATCATAGCCCTTCTCGACAGAGTTCGTCTTTGGGGGATCTTCTTTCGGAGAAGATGGAGAGTGAAACACCTCCCCTGCCACCCCGCCTCATGAGGTGGGCGACCCTGAAGTGTCGTCGCGGAGGGTTTCTCCTGATCCACCAAGGCCAGAGGGTAATCCTTTGACCACCCGGAGTCCTCAGTATTCGGCTCCTAAAGAGAGCGACAGAAAGAGTCCGGGACCGTACAGTGTGTGGTCGGACATACTGAAGGATCTTTTGGAGCAAGCGGCCATCTCAGAAGCGCATCATACGCTAATGGGTACGGTGATTGAAAGGATTTCATTCACCGAAAGCGAGTTGCATGAAGTTTTTATGAGTCTGCTGAAAGGCTTTGAGGTACGCGAAATAGTGTATGTTTTTGGTAGTATCGCACATGTTAGGTGTGCCCTATGTAGATAGTAGCCCCTGAGACTCTGGTTGCCGTCGAAAACGGCGGCAAACAGAGGATCATAGTCCCAGGTAATAACCAGACCGCCTTTATGTGCAGGTGGCTGAAGCTCCGGTGGCTAGCCGGACTGATGGGTTTGCCGAGCTAAAGCGGCAACTTGATGCGGCAGATGCCGACATCGTGCTTGTCAACAAGCGGCTTGACGAGGCACATGGTAAGTGATTTCTCCGGTGATCAACACATAGTAAGAGGAGCATGATGCCAGTATCTTTAATATGTTGTGACTGTAGATGGAGCTGCCACCATGGAGTCCCTTCGGGCGGAGCTTGCCCGAGCCAAGGAACAAGCAAGGAAAAGCGATGTGGCCGCCCTAAAGGCGGTCGAAGAGCTGAGGGCCGAATAGGCCGCGCATTGCCAGAGCAAGGAAAAAATAGCCAAGATGGCCGTTGAGTTGAAGGATGCCGCTGACCGTTACCAGCTTCTTGAAAAATAAATCCGAGCGAAGGCGACGGACCTGGAGAAGGCCATGGTAGCAGCCAAGGAAGCCCGCCTCCAAAATCAGAGCGACGAAGGAGGAGCTGCGTCAAGCTACGGATATCGTGGTTGGGAAGCCCTTCTTGTTGTGGACTAAGTTCAGGGATCCGAAGTATGCTCCTCTTGATCAACTATGGAGTTCTGCGGACGCCTACGTGGATTTGGCAGCAAGTGCTACTGATGCGGCCGAGTACTTCAAGGATCAAAACGATCGTGAAGTGGAAAAGCTGTTCTGGTCACAATTCCATGCTCTAGTGTGTCCGCTGCTGTTGAATGAGCGAATGGCCGAGTGGGCCGAGCTCCATAGGTTGTCCGGACTTGCCATGAGGTCTGTTGTGTATCACCTGTGCCCGGGAGGGCCAAGGCCGGATAGCTACTTTAGTTTAGTGCAACAATTCCTTGGTGTTCTGCCGCACATCGATGCTATGAAGAGGTCGGCGTGCATAGAGGGTGCGCGTATGGCATTTGCCCATGTCAAAACATACTGGGCAGAGATGGAGGCCACCACTATTGCAACATAGGGTTCGGCCATGGGCTGAGTGGCTGTCGAGCACTACTTTGAAGAGGTTCTTGAAGGCGCTCGTTCGATAGAGGCTCAGTGCTCGAAGAATATTATGTTCTAGTGACATGTATTCCCATTGTAAGAACAATGTTTTATTGAATTGTAAAGGCTGTGTTTATACTTTTTCTTGAAAGTATTATGATGCCTCCTGTGCGGCCGTTTATGTATATATGTATATAACCTGAAAGTTTACAGTCATCGGCTTCCGCCCCCACGCATATAATGCGGGGGTGTTTGCAAAAAACGCGTATTCACACTTGATCCAACGTCTTGGTCCATGAAGGAGGTGGTAGCGCAGTGAACGAGGCAATCGGACTATATTGCTTTAACACTTTCACTTAGCCATAGGAGTTTGACCGTGGGGCTACTATATAGCCCCTGGTACTTCTGCGCTCGTCCGAATACGGGGCACATACGTACATGACCAGGAAATGACCCTTCGTTAATGCGGAGGAATCCCGAAGATTCCGCTGAGTCATCGAGTGGTTGACTAGTCTCGCGCTACATCATGACAGTCAGTTTTCGGCTTTCTCTACTGAGGTGCTCATCTGGATGAACTAGGGCACAATCGCAGTAGTTCTCCCTGTGCTACCTTAGCCGATATAGCGGAACATAAGGTACCAAAACATGGGAGCCGGGAAAACCCAACATTTGACCAAAGACATCATTCAGAGCTGATGCATATAAGGCTAAACTCGCAACGCCGAACACTCCCTAAGGTATTCGGTCTTTATAACATATACCAGGCTGAATAATGCCCCTTAATAATAAACACCGAGTGTCTAGGTACGTGCAATGTCCTAACGTGGCCACATGCCAATAACGTCAGTATCCTTCTCGGTTGTATTAATTATCCGGAGGATGTGAACAACAAGAGACAGTAAAAAAGGTTTACGTAGGGTCTTAATCTGAAAAGAAACCTTTGAGCGGGTCCCTGCTGCACGTCTGCGCCTGTGTCTCCATTGTGCCGTGTCCTGGATGGGTGTAGCACGATTGTCATCTGTAAAAGAGAAGAACTTAGGTGAAAGTTGCTGTGCCAGAAAATTGGTTATTATCAATAAACCATAAAAATACAAGATAATCAAGTTGAGCCGGACTAGCCCTGATTACACGCGGGAAGCCCCTTGTACCGTCTAGGAGGGTTTGACTATCAAACACTTATCATGTATATGTAATGGTGCACCGGACTCATCTTACCGTGTCCGTGGTCTTGACGACCTGTCATTGTTTCTGGTTGGTGAGGCCCTATAGTGCTCGGCCGTTAAAGCCGCCGCACATTCTTCTGCGCGTAGAGAACGCTCAATGTTTCTGCTAACTGTGATGGTGCCACGTGGACCGGTCATCTTAAGCTTGAGAGAAGCGTAATGCGGTATTGCATTGAAACGAGCGAAGGCCGTTCTTCCGAGTAGTGCTTGATAGCCGCTTTGGAATGGCGCGATGTAGAAAGTTAACTCTTCGCTTCGGAAGTTGTCGGGAGAACCGAATACAACCTCTAGTAATAGAGAGCCCGTACAGCGGGCCTCTAGGCCTGGTATTACCCCCTTGAAGGTAGTATTACTGTGGCTTATTGTTGTCGAGTCTATCCCCATTTTGCGGAATGTGTCCTGATATATCAAATTTAGACCACTGCTGCCGTCCATGAGGACTCGTGCCGGATGCTTGTCGTGTGATCCCTGCGATCAAAAGTGATCGGGCAGGCCAACCAGGGGTTGAACCTAGGGGTGACGGGCTCTATGGCGCGTGTGTCTCGGAGTGCATGTTTTCTTCTCCTCTTCGTCACATGGATCATGTTTACTGTTTTAACCTCTGGTGGGAATTTTTTCTGTCCTCCAGTGCTTTGCTGGCGAGGTTCGTCCTCGTCTTCGCTTGGCGTCTCCCCCCTTTATGTTCGGCGTTTAGCTTACCGACCTGCTTGAAGACCCAACATTCTCTGTGGGTGTGATTTGCAGGTTTATCAAGGGTGCCATGAATCTGACATAGTTTGTCAAGAATCCTATTTAGGCCAGACGGTTCGTCTCTGCTGCCTTTGAAAGCCTTTTTCTGCTGGCCTGGTCGAGAGCCCCTGAATCCGGCGTTTACCACCGTATTGTCTGGGCTATCTTCTTTATTTCGACGCTTGTTTTTATTGCGTCGTGTTTTTCCATTGCCATCCCTGACTTCGGATGTGCTTGGGTCGCTGGTGCTACTGCGGGCTAGCCAGCTATCTTCGCCCATGCAAAAGTGGGTCATGAGGCTTGTCAGGGCTGCCATTGTTCTCAGTTTTTCTTGGCCGAGGTGTCTGGCGAGCCATTCGTCTCGGACGCTATGCTTGAAAGCTGCTAGGGTTCGGCGTGCGGACAGTCGATGATTTGGTTCTTCTTAGTGAGAAACCTGTTCCAAAGCTTTCGGGCTGACTCTCCGGGCTGTTGTATTATATGACTTAAATCGTCTGCATCCGGAGGTCGAACATAGGTCCCTTGAAAATTAGCCCGAAAGGCGTCCTCGAGCTCCTCCCAACTTTCAATTGAGTTTTCGGGGAGGCTTTTCAGCCAGTGCCGAGCTTGTCCTTTAAGCTTGAGGGGCAAGTATTTGATGGCATGGAGATCGTCTCCGCGAGCCATATGGATATGGAGGATAAAGTCCTTAGTCCAGACCCCAGGGTCTGTGGTCCCGTCGTACGCCTCTATGTCCTTAATCCAGCACCTCATCGGTGAAACATAGGGGGTGCGCGGCACCCCTGTATTTGGATGTACCATGGCGTTCAGACGGTTGTAGTATTCGGTTTTGATTTTGTGCCGGAGCGCGCTTCCTAGATCCATAGATGGATCTGGTCGTACGGGATTTTTGGTGCAAGTCCTCACGTAGGTCGTGTGTTGACTTGTGTGCGACCTTGTTAGTTTCTCTATCGCGGTCACAAGGTTGTTGTTCTGGCCGGTTGGCCGTTTCATTTTTCGGCTGTGTGGGCTCTAAGGCCTCACCGTCAAATTCAGGTAATAGCTTGCGCTTTGGATAGTTCTTTGTGTGGTAACTTCCACCATACTTTTCTTCGTTGTCGAGCACTTTGTTCCACCTGCTGTTGAGCGTATTTTGTGTGGACTTAAGCCTTTTATTCTGCTTCTTCAGACTCCTCGTTGTGGCAATAAGCCTTCTGCGGAGGTTCTCTTGCTCTAAGTGCGTTTCTGGGATGATGTGTGCATCTTCGTCCGGACTGTTTTCTTCCCCAGAGGGGGTTTGATGAGGTTTATCCTCGGCGTCGCCGTGTTCGGACGTCGGATCCGTACTATGTTTGCCTCTTGCAGCTTCGTCGTGCTCTGCCATCGGGGCAATGTGGTCATCGTTTCCTCTGGAGTCGACTGGAGTGTTATTTTCTCTTGCGCTGTTATCGCTGTTTTTGCTATGGAGGGACTTAGGGCGGCGCCGCTGACGTCGATGCTTGGGTTGCTTCTTCGAGGGGCCATCCTCCGCTGTCTCTTCGTCATTTCCTTCTTTGGGTGTATCCACCATGTATATGTCATGTGATGAGGTGACGGTCCAGCGCCCTGTGGGTGGTGGTTCCTGTTCGTCTCCTGCATCGTCGTCCATACCATCGATATCTTCGGAGTCGAAATCGAGCATGTCGATTAAATCGTCGACAGTGGCTACTAAGTGGGTGGTGGGTGGGCAGTGAATTTCTTCGTCGTCCGCATCCCATTCTAGCCGAACATAGTTCGGCTGAGGTTCTTCTGACAAGCAGAGAGACCTTAATGAATTTAGCACATCGCCAAAAGGCGAGTGCTGAAAGATATCCGTGGAGGTGAACTCCATGATCGGCGCCCAGTCGGATTCGACGGGCACGGATGCAAGCGGCTCGGAGTCCGTGGCCGCAGATGAATCCAGTGGTTTGGCGACATGGCTCTCGTAAGGGGTGAAGTTAGTATCCGGCTCTATCGCCACTGAGAGTGCGGCCTCCGAGGCGGGGTCTATCCCTCCATTCCCGGATGGCGCGATTTGCTCCGGATTGACGGCCGGAGTAGTTGCAGATGCGATCTCCCGAATATTGTCCGACGACAGAGTTACATCATTCTCGTCGTGACTATGCGGCGCACCTGACATGGGCTCGAATTGATCGAAGATCAAGTCTCCGCGGATGTCGAAAGTGTAGTTTAAGTTTCCGAACCTGACCTGATGGCCAGGGGCGTAGCTCTCGATCTGCTCCAGATGGCCAAGCGAATTGGCCCGCAGTACGAAGCCGCCGAATACGAAGATCTGTCCGGGGAGAAAAACCTCACCCTAGACCGCATCGTTACCGATGATCGAAGGGGCCATCGAGCCTTATGGTGACGACACAGTGGAACTCTCAATGAAAGAACCAATGTCGGTGTCAAAACCAGCGGATCTCGGGCAGGGGGTCCCGAACTGTGCGTCTAAGGCGGATGGTAACAGGAGGCAGGGGACACAATGTTTACCCAGGTTCAGGCCCTCTTGATGGAGGTAATACCCTACGTCCTGCTTGATTGTTCTTGATGATATTAGTATTACAAGAGTTGATCTACCACGAGATCGTAGAGGCTAAACCCTAGAAGCTAGCCTATGGTATGATTGTATGTTGTCCTATGGACTAAACCCTCCGGTTTATATAGACACCGGAGGGGGCTAGGGTTACCCAGAGTCGGTTACAAGCGAGGAGATCTACATATCAGTATTGCCAAGCCTGCCTTCCATGCTAAGGAAAGTCCCATCCGGACACGGGACGAAGTCTTCAATCTTGTATCTTCATAGTCCAATAGTACGGCCAAAGGATATAGTCCAGCTGTCCAGAGACCGCCTAATCTAGGACTCCCTCAGCCATCTTTGCCCATGAGGCATGGTTCGCAAGCATCTACTGATTCATTAATCAAGTGATTCCAAAATCCCATCAGCATGGATTTTCTTCATGCGCTTTACACCAATATGACCTAAACGGCAGTGCCACAAATAAGTTGCACTATCATTATTAACTTTGCATCTTTTGGCTTCAATATTATGAATATGTGTATCACTATGATCGAGACCCAACAAACCATTTTATTGGGTGTATAACCATAGAAGGTTTTATTCATGTAAACAGAATAACAATTATTCTCTAACTTAAATGAATAACTGTATTGCAATAAACATGATCAAATCATATTCTTGCTCAACGCAAACACCAAATAACATTTATTTAGGTTCAACACTAATCCCGAAAGTATAGGGAGTGTGCGATGATGATCATATCATTCTTGGAACTACTTCCAACACACATCGTCACTTCACCCTTAAATTGTCTCTGTTCATTCTGCAACTCCTGTTTCAAGTTACTACTCTTAGCAACTAAACTATTTTCAAATACCGAGGGGTTGCTATAAACACTAGTAAAGTACACATCAATAACATGTATATCCAATATACCTTTGTTCACCTCGCCATCCTTCTTATCCGCCAAATACTCAGGGCATTTCCGCTTCCAGTGACTAGTCCCTTGGAAGTAGAAACACTTAGTCTCAGGCTTAGGTCCAGACTTGGGTTTCTTCACTTGAGCAGCAACTTGCTTGCCGTTCTTCTTGAAGTTCCTCTTTCTTTCCCTTTGCCCTTTTCTTGAAACTAGTGGTCTTGTTAATCATCAGCACTTGATGCTCTTTGATTTCTACCTTCATCGATTTCATCATCACGAAAAGCTCGGGAATCATTTACGTCATCCCTTGCATACTATAGTTCATCACGAAGTTCTACTAACTTGGTGATGGTGACTAGAGAATTCTGTCAATCACTATTTTATCTGGAAGATCAACTCCCACTTGATTCAAGCGATTGTAGTACCCAGACAATCTGAGCACATGCTCAATCCTTGAGCTATTCTCCTCCATCTTTTAGCTATAGAATTTGTTGGAGACTTCATATCTCTCAACTCGGGTATTTTCTTGAAATATTAACTTCAACTCCTGGAACATCTCATATGATCCAAGACGTTCAAAACGTCTTTGAAGTCCCGATTGTAAGCTGTTAAGCATGGTGCACTAAACAATCAAGTAGTCATTTTCGGTGTCAAAACCGGCGGATCTCGGGTAGGGGGTCCCGAACTGTGCGTCTAAGGCGGATGATAACATGAGGCAGGGGACACAATGTTTACCCAGGTTCGGGCCCTCTCGATGGAGGTAATACCCTACTTCCTGCTTGATTGTCTTGATGATATGAGTATTACAAGTGTTGATCTACCACGAGATCGTAGAGGCTAAACCCTAGAAGCTAGCCTATGATTATGATTGTTATTGTCCTACGGACTAAACCCTCCGGTTTATATAGACACCGAAGGGGGCTAGTGTTACATAGAGTCGGTTACAAGGGAGGAGATCTACATATCCGAATTGCCAAGCTTGCCTTCCATGCAAAGGAGAGTCCCACCCGGACACGGGACGAAGTCTTCAATCTCGTATCTTCATAGTCCAACAGTCCGGTCAAAGGATATAGTTCGGCTATCCGAGGACCCCCTAATCCAGGACTCCCTCAGTAGCCCCCGAACCAGACTTCAATGACGATGAGTCCGGAGCACAGATTGTCTTCGGCATTGCAAGGCAGGTTATTCTCCAAATTCCGAATACCTGTCGAGTAGTGTTCGGCTTTCCATAAATGTTGTACTCCTCGGCTTCTGCGCTTTAATAATGGCTATCTTCCACGTGTCGAGCGAATGTGAGAATTCGGGGCATTTTTACATTTGCCACCCTAACCCTGTGAGTAAATCGCCTATTTAAAGAGTCGGGGATCTTCAGATCAGATCACACCATCCTCCCACAGTGAGTATCCATCGGAGCACGCCCGGAAAAGCCCATCCTATCATGGCCGGCCATCACAGCTCCTCTTCTCGCTCCCGCAGCACTAAGCCAGGCAATTGGGAGAAGTGTTCCGTCCCTCACAGCCAATTAGTAGAGTTACAGACCCAGGGGTTTCTCCCTCCTGCGTATATGGTCCTCGTCCGAGCCGGACTGGCCACTTATAATGGCGGGGAGCAAGTGGAGAGCTTCCCCAACCTGTCCATGGGGGAGGGGGTATGCCTTATCCCTTACTTATTGAGGGGACTCGGGTTTCCAATCCAACCGTTCCTCCGCGGGCTCCTGGAGTTCTACGGCCTCCAGCTGCATAACTTCACTCCCGCCTCCATATGACACATTGCCGGCTACGTCGCATTTTGCGAGCTGTTTCTAGGCTGCGAAGCTCATTTCGAGCTATGGAAAAGGCTATTATGCCTCGTACCCCGTACACAGAAGGAGTCAATATATCAAGTGGGCGGAGCCAAAATATGGCGCATCGCCGGGACCGGATACCTGTCCGGTACCCCGAAGAAGTCATCCGAGGACTGGCCTTCGGAGTGGTTTTATATGGAGGACGTCCCCCTTCTGGACCCTATTCGGATGGGCCTTCCTGAGTTTAATAATGCCCCTTTGAAGAAACGCCGCAGCTAGCGTCCCCGGAGCCCCCAGGAGGAAGATAACAGAGAGGTCCTTTACCTGATGGGCAGGATAGAAACGCCGGCCAAATCAGGACTGACAATAATCGAGGTTATGTCAATATGTATAATGCGGGGGGTGCAGCCACTCCAGTATCGGGGGAAACCCATGTGTCACTTCAATGGAGAAGACGATGCCACCCTCTACAGCCGTAAAGGTCTGGACTCCGCCGCCGCTCTAGCGAAAGTACTATCTGATTATACAAATGAGAGGAAGAGGAGTTCATCCGTATCAAGCCACGGGATGGATTCTCCATGTACAACCCCCCAAACTAGGTGAGCTGCTACCTTTCACTCCAGATCTTCCCGCATTCTTCATTATAAGTATTTACCTTGATATTTCATAGCAGGAACTGCGAAAAGCTGTGAGGGAGGTCCATAGCCAGGCTCCACAGCCAGAGGACCTTGACCGGGCCCTCGACCCGGACTCGAAGAAGATCCAGACATATTCGTGGAACTCATTGACATGACGTTGTATCAGTTGAGCTGCGACGGTGCCTTGGTGGCTATCATAGCCGATTATCCGGGCCTGCTCCCTGCATCGCATGTAAGTAAAACCGGAGTCCCAACTTCTGAGAAGGATCCCTTTTTTGTCCTTTACCCATCACACACATATGGTGTCCTACAGGGAAGGCCCTCGGGACGCCACGCCGAACCCGCAGTGACTCACTAGCAAGGGGCACCGAAACCGGACAGGCTTAAAAGGAAGGCGGTCAGGGCTGAGACACCGTCACAAAGGTATGAAAAAACCCTGCTCCATGGTTTGTTGTCTTTAAAATATAATAACGTCCATGGTTCCTGGCAGAAAAAACGCTCGCCGGACCGTGCCCGGAGAGCCTGTCAGCCATGCCTCTACCAGCCGGACTCCAGAGCCGGACTTAGGGGCAGATGCTAACGTGGGGACAACAACAGATGTTCCTCCTACAGAGGATGCGGATAGGCTGTCCGCTACAAATTCCGAAGTGGAGAGTGCCATGAATCACAGGCGCCGCCGGGCCGTACTCCGCGACCCTGGTTTCTCTAAAGAGGCGTTCAATGCCTTCAAGTCAGGAGATGCGTACATCCGAGCTGCTCAAAATGGTCTTGCCAGAGCCACGGACCAGTATGTAAAGGATATACGGGTAAGAAAATCTGATAACTATATATATCAGTAGCCCCTGAGACTTGAAACAGTTGACACAACTGATTTAAGGATCATTATTTGTGTAGGCTCTTACGGAGAAGAATGCCCCGTTGTCTCAAGAGGTGGAGGAGTGCAAAGCCCAGTTGCGGGCCGTAGTTGCCACAATGAAGGAGTCCGCGAAGGCCCCATCTGGTAACACTTGTTTCTATCGAAAAGAAGGATATGTACCGGTTCGTATTCGGCATGTATGCAAATCTAACAATAGATTCTGCAGATGACCTCGGAGTGAATTCGGAGGTCGCGTGAGGGGATGAGCAACAAGCTCAACGACAGCTAGAGGCTGGCGAGCGCGTGCTTACACGGGTTAGGCAAGAGAAAAATGATCTCTAAGATGCCAATACCCAGCTGGGCGTTGAACGGAAAGACATTCAGGCCCAGCTAGCTGACTCCGTAAAGGAGAATAAAAGGCTTCGACGTGGCATTTTTAGTAAGTGCTTTGACGAACTTTTATAGAGTTCGGCGAAGAAACCGGCTAACAGAGTTATATCTATAGGTATGCTGACGGGTCATCCCGCAGAGGAGATGCCCGGGTCTGTGGGTGATCTTCTGCCAGACCTCTCACAACTGCACGAACAAGTTCGATAGGTGATGTAGGTCATTGCCCAAGCCTTGTGGCCGGCCGCCTCCCTGCCAGGAGGCATGGGGGAGCTTGTAGAGATGCTCACGGGAGCGCGACAGTGCTTCCGATTATGGAAGATATCGGCCTACCAATAAGGTGCAAGGGAAGCCTAGGCCATGGTGAAGATGCGATATACCAAGGCTGACCCGAACCACATGGCCGAGGTCGGACCTATGGGGTCTGATGGGAAAGAGATCCCCGTCAGTTTGGTGTATGACCAGGTGAAATTAGCCGCAAAGTATTCCCAAGAGGATTGTAGGCTAGACAGCCTGTTGGATGGTATAGAACAAGAATTTAGTCAGTCTAAGTGACTGTGTACTTCAAATGACATGTATTGTCCCTAGCCAGATTGTAAATCATTTGTCATGGCAGACTTTTTCGCTTCAACCTCCGGACCCGACAGTCCGGAGTGTATCCAAATACCTGCTCAGTTATATAAAAATTGGGGTACATGTGGAAACCAGGCGTAGGGGTCATAAGTGCTTGAATAGACAAGTACCCAACTAGCTATGTTATATTACATGGATAGTATGAAACATCTTCCAGGGAGAATAGTTCCGTTAAGGGTTCCTTTCCCTGGGTACGCATGCATTAATGTGCATGTCCAGACTGCGAGAAGAGACGGATGATATAAACATCTGGGGGTATGTATCACAATAAATAAAAGTCATCTTTTGTTCACCGACCGAATATTCCCTTAAGAACGCTAGCTTTCAGCTTCACCCAGTCTGAGATACACATCCGGCTGACCCGACAGTAACAATCGCAGAGGTGCTCCCCTTATGCCCTAGCGGAATTAACGGGAACGTAGGGCATAAACACAAGAGCCAGGCAACCCAGCTTGGCCAAAACTTAAGTCATATCGATGCATATAATGGCGAAGAAAAGGTACATGTGGAAAAGTAACACATGTGCAAGGGGCATAGAGCCCGGAACATTGTTATATTAAGCTTCTGTATAAGAAGCCCCCAAGTATAATGAGCACGCCTAGCGTGTCAAGATTGTGTAGTCGAGACACATTTTAACCTTTTAAGGTCGTGAAGAAAAAGGGAAGAAGGAAAGAAAGAAAAGACAGATAACGGATATATAAAAAATTGACGGAGGTAAGGAGACGAACATAGAGTCCAGTACTAGGCGTAGAACCTTCGGAGTCTGGCTGCGTTCCACGGGTTTGGCTCGAGTCGATTGTCCGATGCATCCTGCAGACGGTACGCTCCACCGGTCAGAACTTTGTCAATAACGAAGGGACCTTCCCATTTGGGCTTGAGCTTGTCCTTTTTCTTCTCCGGTAGGCATAGAACGAGTTCGCCAACATTATAAGTTTTGGCCTGTACTTCTCTGCTTTGATACCGCCGAGCCTGTTGCTGATAGAATGCGGAGCGGGCTTTTGCCACGTCACGCTCCTCCTCCAGGGCGTCCAAACTGTCCTGCCGATCAAGTTCGGCTTCTTTCTCTTCGTACATGCACACTCGAGGTGAGTCATGAATTATGTCACAGGGCAGTACCGCCTCTGCGCCGTACACCATAAAGAACGGTGTGTATCCGGTAGTGCGATTCGTTGTGGTCCGCAGCCCCCATAGTACGGAGTCAAGCTCCTCCACCCAGTGCGTATCTGATTCCTTCAAGGATCGCACTAATCTGGGTTTAATGGCGCTCATGATAAGACCATTTGCTCGCTCGACTTGACTGTTAGTTTGTGGGTGATAGACAGAGGAATAATCGAGCTTAATGCCCATGTTGCTGCACCAATTTTTTACATCGTCGGCTGGAAAGTTCGAGCCGTTATCGGTGATGATGCTATGGGGGATGGCGTAACGGTGTACAACCCCGGATATGAAGTATATCACTGGTCCGGACTCGGCTGTTTTAACTGGTTTGGCTTCTATCCATTTGGTGAATTTATCCACCATGACCAATAGGTATTTTTTCTTATGGCTTCCCCCTTTAAGGGGTCCGACCATATCAAGCCCCCAGACCGCAAAGGGCCAAGTAATGGGGATCGTTTGGAGAGTGGTAGGTGGCATATGGCTTTGTTTTGCAAAAAGCTGGCAACCGATGAATGTTGAACAAGGTCTTGTGCGTTTTCTCGGGCCGTCGGCCAGTAAAAACCTGTACGGAAGGCCTTGCTTACAAGGGCCCGAGCTGCGGCGTGGTGGCCGCCAAGTCCAGCATGAATTTCTGCCAAAAGTTGCCATCCTTCCTCTTCAGAGATGCACCTTTGAAGTACTCCGGTAGCGCTTTTCTTATAAAGCTCTCCCTCGTGGACCTTGTAGGCTTTAGACCTCCGCACAATGCAACGTGCCTCATTTGGGTCATCAGGGAGTTCTTGCCTAGTTAGGTAAGCCAAAAAGGGTTCTGTCCATGGGGCGATGACAGCCATAATCACGCGGGCCGAAGATGTTATTTCGGTGGCAGAGCCTCCAATTATGTCAGAGTGTTCGGGGTCTAGTGTTGTGGCCGGATCCGGACTATTTTTGCCGGTCTCCCCTTCCCACACCACGGATGGCTTAAACAGCCTTTCCAAGAAGATATTAGGTGGGACAGAGTCGCTCTTAGCGCCGATGTGGGCGAGGATATCCGCCGCTTGATTGTTTTCCCGGACCAAATGGTGAAATTCAAGCCCCTCCAACCGAGCTAACATTTTGAGGACGGCGTTGTGGTACAAGCCTTGTGAAGGTCCTTGAAATTGACAGATAGGTGCTAGGATTTGTCCTTATTTGGTACCATCACTAGGTTTGCTAGCCAGTCCGGATGTTTTATTTCTCTAATGAATCTGGCCTCGAGTAACTTGGCTAGCTCTTCTCCCATGGCTTGTTGCTTAGGCTTAGAGAAACGCTGAAGAGTCTGCTTGACCGGCTTGAACCCCTTTAGAATGTTAAGGCTATGCTTGGCCAGCCTGCGTGGGATTCCTGGCATGTCTGAAGGATGCTAGGTGAAGATGTCCCAATTCTCACGCAAGAACTCCCGCAGTGCGGCATCTGTTGTGGGGTTTAGCTATGCCCCGATGGATGCTGTTTTTGTAGGGTACGTTGGGTGGACCTGGAATTTGACTATTTCGTCCGCTGGTTTAAAAGTGGTGGACTTGGGTCTTTTGTCGAGTATCACGTCGTCCCTGTCCACTGTGGAGTGTAGCGCAGTTAGTTCTTCGGCCACCAGGGCTTCGGATAATGCCTCGATGGCTAGTGCGGTGGTTTTATTTTCGGCGCGGACTGCTATGTCCGGATCACTAGCCAGAGTGATTATTCCATTGGGCCTGGGAATTTTGAGCTTCATGTACCCGTAATGGGGTATAGCTTGGAAGATCGCGAATGCCTCCCGCCCTAAAAGGGCGTGGTATCCGCTACTAAACGGGGCCACTTGGAATGTGATTTCTTCGGACCTATAGTTCTCTGGCGTGCCGAATACCACATATAGTGTGAGTTTTCCCGCACATCATGCCTCTCGACTAGGGATGATTCCTCTGAAGGTCGTGCTGCTTTGCTCAATGCGGCTCTTGTCTATTTCCATGTTGCTAAGAGTTTCCTCGTAGATAAGGTTTAATCCGCTGCCACCATCCATGAGCACTTTAGTGAGCCGGAAGCCATCCACAATTGGACTAAGGACCAAAGCGGCTGGTGCTCAGGCTGTTTGGAATTGAGGTTCGTCACTGGCATTGAAGGTTATGGCCGTGTCGTTCCATGGATTTATTGCTGCAACGTGGCAGACTTCGGCAAGGCTGCGGAGTGTTCGCTTGCGCCTATTATTTAAGGCGAAGGTCTCGAAGACTGTCAATACTGTATTGTTATTTTCCACAGGATGGTGCTATGTTGTATTATTGGTGAGGATATCCTCGCCCCTCTTGGCCAGCTGCCGGAGTATCCAACATACTCTAAGGCTGTGTGTTGGCATGGTATCCGCTGTACTATGAATTTTGCATGGCCCATTGAGCCATCCCTCCAATACAGTTCCACGCCCTGTAGTGGGCTTTGGTTTCTTTGTAATTGGATCGGGTGACTTATGAGAGTACACCCTTTAGTTCGGATGGGGGGTTTAGTGAGAGCCGGAGGGTCCCAGAATTTTGTTTGGGTTTTCCAAGCGCTTTCCATCACACAGTACTTCCGTACTATGGCCGCCAAGTCAGCAAAGTGTGCTATGTCACGGCGACTTATGGCATTGAGAATTCCCTTGTCCGTGCAATTTTTGCAAAAGAATGAAATTGCGTCTTCCTCGTGACAGTCCTTGACCTTTCTCATTACAAGGAGGAATCTGGCCCAATAGTGATGTACTGTCTCTTGGGGCTCTTGTCTAATGTGGGAAAGATCACTTGAGTCTGGGTGGGTGGGTAGATTTAGGTCTGAACCCTAACCCGATCTGAGGCCCAGGGGCGGAGGAGTTTCCGAGCTTAATAGTTCAGGCTCCGGGATGTTGCCCAATAGTCCTGGCCCGCTGTCTAATTCTAGGTTCGAAGCTTGGGCCATGTCCTCCCGTGGACGGGTATCCGGCTCGGAGAGCTCGGAAATCCAGACATAGTTTGTCCTCAAAATAGAGGAAGGATCGCTACATTGGTCCTCCACCACCGCTATCTGATGGGTGACAGGCAGGGAGTTAATGTCCCTTTGGTCGGGTTTAAGCCTGATCCGATCGTAGTCCGTAGCAACTCCCAGGGCGGCGATGCGATACAAGAGCTCGTTCAAGGAAGAGAGCTCTATTGGATCCATCTGCTTGGCGAATACCGAGCTGACATGGAGGCTGTTTTTGATGACCTGAGAAGTCATCATCGGCGCGACGGCCGAACATGCGGTCATGACGAAGCCGCCCAGTCGGAGGGTTTGGCCTATAGCCAGGGCTCCCCCCGAGGAGATGTTGTCCTTGACAACAAGACGAGCCATCCAGCCTTATCATGACGGCACAGTGGAACTATCAATGAAAGCGCCAATGTCGGTGTCAAAACCGGCGGATCTCGGGTAGGGGGTCCCGAACTGTGCGTCTAAGGCGGATGGTAACATGAGGCAGGTGACACAATGTTTACCCAGGTTCGGGCCCTCTCGATGGAGGTAATACCCTACTTCCTGCTTGATTGATCTTGATGATATGAGTATTACAAGAGTTGATCTACCACGAGATCGTAGAGGCTAAACCCTAGAAGCTAGCCTATGATTATGATTGTTATTGTCCTACGGACTAAACCCTCTGGTTTATATAGACACCTGAGGGGCTAGGGTTACACAGAGTCGGTTACAAGGGAGGAGATCTACATATCCGAATTGCCAAGCTTGCCTTCCACGCAAAGGAGAGTCCCACCCGGACATAGGACGAAGTTTTCAATCTCGTATCTTCATAGTCCAACAGTCCGGCCAAAGGATATAGTCCGGCTGTCCGAGGACCCCCTAATCCAGGGCTCCCTCAGTCATCATATTGAGCTTAGCTAAACATTCATAATGTTTGCATCTACTCCTGCAATAGGTCCGTCACCTAGCGGTGCATCAAGGACATAATTCTTCTGTGCAGCAATGAGGATAATCCTCAGATAACGGATCCAATCCGCATCATTGCTACTAACATCTTTCAACTTAGTTTTCTCTAGGAACATATCAAAAATAAAACAGGGGAGCTAAACGCGAGCTATTGATCTACAACATAGATATGCTAATACTACCAGGACTAAGTTCATGATAAATTAAAGTTCAATTAATCAAATTAATTAAGAACTCCCACTTAGATAGACATCCCTCTAATCATCTAAGTGATCACGTGATTCAAATCAACTAAACCATAACCGATCATCACGTGAAATGTAGTAGTTTTCAATGGTGAACATCACTATGTTGATCATATCTACTATATGATTCACGCTCGACCTTTCGGTCTCAGTGTTCCGAGGCCATATCTACCTATGCTAGGCTCGTCAAGTTTAACCCAAGTATTTTGCGTGTGCAAAACTGGCTTGCACCCGTTGTAGATGGACGTAGAGCTTATCACACCCGATCATGATGTGGTGTCTGGGCACGACGAACTTTGGCAACGGTGCATACTCAGGGAGAACACTTTTATCTTTAAATTTAGTGAGAGATCATCTTATAATGCTACCGTCAATCAAAGCAAAATAAGATGCATAAAAGATAAACATCACATGCAATCAATATAAGTGATATGATATGGCCATCATCATCTTGTGCTTGTGATCTCCATCTCCGAAGGACCGCCATGATTACCATCGTCACCGGTGCGACACCTTGATCTCCATCGTCGCATCGTTGTCGTCTTGCCAACTATTGCTTCTACGACTATCGCTACCGCTTAGTGATCAAGTAGAGCAATTACAGGGCGATTGCATTGCATACAATAAAGCGACAACCATATGGCTCCTGCCAGTTGCCGATAACTCCGCTACAAAACGTGATCATCTCATACAATAAATATAACATCATGTCTTGACCATATCACATCACAACATGCCCTGCAAAAACAAGTTAGACGTCCTCTACTTTGTTGTTGCAAGTTTTACGTGGCTGCTACGGGCTGAGCAAGAACCGTTCTTACCTATGCATCAAAACCACAACGATAGTTTGTCAAGTTAGTGCTGTTTTAACCTTCTCAAGGACCGGGCGTAGCCACACTCGGTTCAACTAAAGTTCGAGAAACTGACACCCGCCAGCCACCTGTGTGCAAAGCACGTCGGTAGAACCAGTCTCGCGTAAGCGTATGCATAATGTCAGTCCAGGCCGCTTCATCCAACAATACCGCTGAACCAAAGTATGACATTCTGGTAAGCAGTATGACTTGTATCGCCCACAACTCACTTGTGTTCTACTCGTGCATATAACATCAACGCATAAAACCAGGCTCTGATACCACTATTGGGGAACGTAGTAATTTCAAAAAATTTCCTACACACACGCAAGATGATGGTGATGCATAGCAACAAGAGGGAAGAGTGTGTCCACGTACCCTCGTAGACCGAAAGCGGAAGCGTTAGCACAACGCGGTTGATGTAGTCGTACGTCTTCACGATCCGACCAATCAAGCACCGAACGTATGGCACCTCCGAGTTCTACACACGTTCAACTTGATGGCGTCCCTCGAACTCCGATCTAGCCGAGCTTTGAGGGAGAGTTTCGTCAGCATGACGACATGGTGACGATGATGATGTTCTACCGATGCAGGGCTTCGCCTAAGCACCGCTACGATATGACCGAGGTAGATTATGGTGGAGGGGGGCACCGCACACGGCTAAGAAATCCAAGGGATCAATTGTTGTGTCTCCAAGGGGTGCCCCTCTCCCCGTATATAAGGGAGTGGATGAGGGAGAGGGCCGGCCCTCTCTATGGTGCGCCCTAGGGGAGTCCTACTCCCATCGGGAGTAGGATTCCCCCTTTCCTAGTAGAACTAGGAGCCCTTCCAAGTAGTAGGAGTAGGAGAGAAGGAAAGGGAAAAGAGAAGAGAATGAAGGAGGGGGCGCCGCCCCTCCCCCTAGTACAATTCAGACTAGGCCTTGGGGGCGCGTGCATCCTCTCCTCTCTCTTTCCCCTAAAGACCAATGAGGCCCATCTACTCCCCGGCGAATTCCCCTAACTCTCCGGTACTCCAAAAAATACCCGAATCACTCGGAACCTTTCTGATGTACGAATATAGTCTTCCGATATATCGATCTTTACGTCTCGACCATTTCGAGACTCCTCGTCATGTCCCCGATCTCATCCGGGACTCCGAACTACCTTCGGTACATCAAAACGCAAAAACTCATAATACCAATCATCACCGAACTTTAAGCGTGCGGACCCTACGGGTTCGAGAACTATGTAGACATGACCGAGACACGTCTCCAGTCAATAACTAATAGCGGAACCTGGATGCTCATATTGGCTCCTACATATTCTACGAAGATCTTTATCGGTTAAACCGCATAACAACATACATTGTTCCCTTTGTCATCGGTATGTTACTTGCCCGAGATTCGATCGTTGGTATCTCAATACCTAGTTCAACCTTGTTACCGGCAAGTCTCTTTACTCGTTCCGTAATACATCATCCCACAAATAACTCATTAGTTACAATGCTTGCAAGGCTTATAGTGATGTGCATTACTGAGTGGGACCAGAGATACCTCTCCGACAATCGGAGTGACCAATCCTAGTCTCGAAATACGCCAACCCAACAAGTACCTTCGGAGAAACCTGTAAAGCACCTTTATAATCACCCAGTTACATTGTGACGTTTGGTAGCACACAAAGTGTTCCTCCGGTAAACGGGAGTTGCATAATCTCATAGTCATAGGAACATGTATAAGTCATGAACAAAGAAATAGCAACAAACTAAACGATCAAGTGCTAAGCTAACGGAATGGGTCAAGTCAATCACATCATTATCCTAATGATGTGATCCCGTTAATCAAATGACAACTCTTTGTCTAGGGCTAGGAAACATAACCATCTTTGATCAATGAGCTAGTCAAGTAGAGGCATACTAGTGACACTCTGTTTTCTGTGTATTCACACATGTATCATGTTTCCGGTTAATATAATTCTAGCATGAATAATAAACATTTATCATGATATAAGGAAATAAGTAATACCTTTATTATTGCCTCTAGGGCATATTTCCTTCAACACCCACAACAGTGTATTTTGGATTAGGTTGCTTCCTGTAAAAAAATAGTCGAGACTTATTTCTTTTTGCCGACTCTTACATCCTCCTGATCCCATCACCGTCGCCGCCACCAGTGCCACCGATGGCTTCTCGGGCAAGGGTGGTTAGATCCAGCGGAGTGGTCCATCTCATCCCATCTTCAGGATCCCGTCGGCCTCCTGCCTCGCCGTTGCCCGCCCTTGCCGCGCCAACGAGCAAGCTACCGCCCGCCATTGCTGCGCCAACGAGCCGGCCGCCGCCCGCCATTGCCACACCACCAACCATAGTTGCTACACCGGACACTCCTCCATTCCTCCCCACATCAACATCAACCAGGAGCGAGTTGTATGTGTCCAGCAGAAACCATCTCTCATTCAGAATTTTTTGATTAAATATTGTGATTTGAAATTCCCCCCTTCAGAATTTGGGGTGAACTTTTTCCCTTTAGGTTTAATGGTGTCATGACCCGGTCCCTGATAGGGGCCCAAATCTGTGCGCTTTCTGTGTCAGTCGCTAGATCAATAGCTGACATGCACACTCGATGATGAAATACCAAGAATACATCACATGTCATAGTATTACATTGCAGATGGGTCTTGTCACTTCACTGCGACGAGTAGCACATAATAATTTGAGAAACGGGTAGCACAGTGCTAATACATTGGTTGTACTCCTACTACTACTAGTACTAGCACCACCGTCTGGATTTAGTAGTACTACCACGTTCATCTGGATTTAGTCTAGCAATATCTAGTAATGCATGTAACAAAAAATGTACTACTCCCTCTGTAAATAAATACATGGTGTATTGTTTTATTCCTTCCGGTAGATGGCTCAAATCTGAATTCTCATCAATCAGACTACTATTGTACTCACCGAGTGCTCAGCTTTGTAAGCTACCAACAAAAAATTGCTATCAAAGACTACTATTGTACTCCCTCCGTACTAGTGCATCAGTCACGTTACGAAAACCAAATAGTAATCCCAAAAATTTTAGGCGTTGTGCATTAACTACCCACCTCGTTCCCTATTTTTTGCCACGAAAAAAGAAATCACCCAATACGAGACGTGGGGTGTGTATGCATCCAATGACTTGAGACTACTCCCTCCGTGTACGTGTATAAGTCATCTTAGAGAAAGTGAAAAAGAGGAGTGGGCTCTCATGCAAGAGCCTAGCTATATACGGATTCCTAGGCCGACATACAATAAATATTGAGAAAGAGAGAGAGAGAGGATGAGAAAAAGTAGTACTCTTATAGCCAGCCTTATAGCTAACCTTATTGTTTGAGTGGCTACAAGTTATAGCTCCACTATGACATGGCAATATCATATAGCCAGCAGCTGGCTATAGTATTAAGTATTAACCTGTTGGTGAACGTAGTATTTCAAAAAATTTCCTACAATCATGCAAGATCTATCTAGGAGAAGCATAGAAACATACCCTCGTAGACCAAAAGCGGAAGCGTTTAGTAATGCAGTTGATGTAGTCGAACGTCTTCGCGATCCAACCGATCAAGTACCAAACGCACGACACCTCCGGGATCTACACACGTTCAGCTCGGTGACGTCCCTCGAACTCTAGATCCAGCTGAGGCCGAGGGAGAGTTTCGTTAGCATGACGGCGTGGTGATAGTGATGATGAAGTTACCGACGCAGGGCTTCGCTTAAGCACTACGACAATATGACCGAGGTGGAATTCTGTGGAGGGGGCACCGCAGACGGCTAAACAATGAACTTGTGTGTCTATGGGGTGCCCCCTCCCCTGTATATAAAGTAGGGGAGGAGGAGGAGGGCCGGCCTCAAGGGGCGCACCCAAAGGGGGCATTCGTACTCCTAGTAGGAGTAGGTTTCCCCCTTTCCTAGTCCAAGTAGGAGAAGAAGGAAGGAGAGGGAGAGGGAGAAGCAAAGAGGGGGGCGCCACCCCCTCCTAGTACAATTCGAACCAGCCCATGGGGGGCGCGCTGCCACCCTTCAGGCCCTTCTCTCCTTTCCCGTATAGCCCATTAAGGCCCACTACTCCCCCCGGCGAATTCCCATAACTCTCCGGTACTCCGAAAAATACCCGAATCACTCGGAAACTTTCCGATGTCCGAATATAGCCTTCCAATATATCGATCTTCACATCTCAACCATTTTGAGACTCCTCGTCATGTCCATGATCTCATCCGGGACTCCGAACAACCTTCGGTACATCAAATCACATTACTCATAATACAAATCGTCATCGAACGTTAAGTGTGTGGACCCTATGGGTTCGAGAACTATGTAGACATGACCGAGACACATCTCCGATCAATAACCAATAGCGGAACCTGGATGGTCATATTGGCTCCTACATATTCTACGAATATCTTTATCGGTCAAACCGCGTAACAACATACGTTGATCCCTTTGTCATCGGTATGTTACTTGCTCGAGATTCGATCGTCGGTATCATCATACCTAGTTCAATCTCATTACCGGCAAGTATCTTTACTCATTCCGTAATGCATCATCCCGTAACTAACTCTTTAGTCACATTGCTTGCAAGGCTTATAGTGATGAGTATTATCGACAGGGCCCAGAGATACCTCTCTGACAATCAGAGTGAGAAATCCTAATCTCGATCTATGCCAACTCAACAAACACCATCGGATACACCTATAGAGCATCTTTATAATCACCCAGTTGCATTGTGACGTTTGATAGCACACTAAGTGTTCCTCCGGTATTTGGGAGTTGCATAATCTCATAGTCATCGGAACATGTATAAGTCATGAAGAAAGCAATAGCAACAAACTAAATGATCATAGTGCTAAGCTAAAGGATGGGTCTTGTCCATCATATCACTCTCTAATGATGTGATCCAGCTCATCGAATGACAACACATGTCTATGGCTAGGAAACTTAACCATCTTTGATTAACGAGCTAGTCAAGTAGAGGCATACTAGGGACACTCTGTTTGTCTATGTATTCACACATATATCAAGTTTCTGTTTAATACAATTCTAGCATGAATAATAATCATTTATCATGATATAAGGAAATATAAATAACAACTTCATTATTGCCTCTAGGGCATATTTCCTTCATAACCATGCTCTTAGGTTGTGCACCGTGACCAAGACGAAGGGGAAAGCAAGAGAACTTAATGTATTTTTGCTAATTAATAGGATTACATGCAATGAACTAACCACTGCATGTCATGTTTGGTAGTATCAAGTCATTGAAAGCATGCACAGCCCACATCTCTCATTGGTTGATATGTCACGAAATAAGAAACTAGGAGGGAGTTAATGTACCATGCCTAAGTGTTTTGGAATGGAGGAGGACGCAGCTTCATTGACTTACTGCACCTGCGTTTGGGTGAATGACTCGTGGGCCCAACAGGTGGCTGGCCCACCTGTCATACAGCCAAAGGCAGGTGCAGTAGAGGGCCGAGGAGTAGATGGCCAACACACACGTGAATGCAACGCAGTCTGCACTTCTCACCACCAGTCCAATCTATGAAATCCTACGCACCTACACACCCTAACCAAGGGCAAGAGTGATCACTCCAATCGCAAGATCAGTTGACTAGAAGGTAGACCCATGGACGCAATGAGCGCGAGCATCAGCCGGCTGTGCCAGATGGTCCACGATGCCGACCTGCGGCCCGGCACCGAGGAACGTCTCCAGGTCGTGCTTGAGGCCACCAAGGCGAGAGGCCGCTTGGACAACAGCTTCGTCTCCTTGTTCGACAAGGTCCTCGTCGGCTTCCTCGACAAGTTCACTGTCGTCAAGAAGCTCACGGATGACCTTGACGTACGCATCCAGCCCATGCGCCCAGGCTCTGCGATGCCCGCCACCCTCAACAGCCTCTATGGTGACAACCTCTTCGACGCACTGGTGGCCCTTCGACTGCCCACTATCACGCTGGAGAATTTCCACCTTGAGGTCGCGCGGAGCGCCTAGTGCAGCAAGACACCATTGACATAATCACCCACGTCTACGCGCAAATTGTCCACAAGGACTACTACGTGCCAGAGGAGGAAGATAGGTCGCTGGCCTTCTTGACCCGCAGGGCAAACTTGGATGGCATTGTTTAGAAGCACGTTGAGCTCGCCGCCAACACCGCTGCTCCTCACACGTCGGTTGGTGACCCGGCGCACTAGGGCGTGAGGATGTCGTTGATGGATCTGTATGTATCTTTATCTTTCCATCAAATTCATGTAGTAGTATATGGTACTACTAGAAATTATCTTACCTTTCGCATCAACTTCATAATTTCCGTACGTACTCCATGCATGAACCGTGCCAGAACCAAACTTCTCATTACTCTAGGGAAAATCGCTATTTCTACCTATCGGTCGCGCCATGGAGTAGAACCAAATTTTACAAGTTACAAGTTCAAAAGGAAATGCTTCCCGTGTTCGCGTACGTTGCACCTCCACACGGTTGGTCCAGCATGCCGCTCAAGGGGGAATGCGTGCTGTGTTGCATTTTCACTTACAACTGGGACCGCAGTTGAGCAAACCGACTATCAGCAAACCCCCACATCTCCCACCACGCGATGGCTGAGAAAACAGGAGGGAGAAGAGATGGCTATAGCATGGACTCCAAGAAAATTGGTGTCGGATGGGACTCGTGTAGGTGTCATGTGCCGTACTGCTAGACGTGAATGCTAGTTATGGCCCATGCCACCCACTATATCGAGCCTATATGAAGGTGCTGGTTACGTAGAACAAATTTCCTGGAGTTCATGCTCAGCCCTCCTCTATATCTCTTCCCAGCTAGCTAGCAGACGCGCGGAGCCCATCGTCTATTTGCTCACATGCGGTCCCACATGTCAGTGAAAATGCAAGAGGACCCACAGAACCTGCAGATCTTTCACCTCGACATGCTGGTGATGAAAAACAAATCCAATAAAGATCTTCGGTGGCGCTTTTGGAGTTACTCAAGAGTAGTAAGATTCTATTTACAGTTTAACCCAAGATGCACATCACGTGGCTTCAACTACCACTCCATTTTCTTGCATGACATGACCTGGATGCTGGATGTCCCATGTGTCGGCAAAAGGAGGAAGAACTCGATCAAATCTTCTCCACATTTAGACCGGAGGAGTACGAAACACGGCAAGCCCTGTGCCTACATCATACTACTACGTACAAGCCCACCTCATGTAGTCACGCTATCACCATATTTCTCGGCCTCCGTACGACACCTAGCTCTAGTTGATCTAAATAGAACTAAGTATTGGTTTGCTCTAGGTGATGTGGCAACTTCATACTACTACGGATGCTGGCTATACTACTACGGCGCTAACACTCCAAGAAGTGAGTCGAAAACCATTTATAAATTGAGATTATGACACACATATGCAAATGTACCATTCATTACATACAACAAGTCATCAACACACAACAACAAAGAATACATGTTGGATTATAGATTAGTTCCAACAAAACATTCTAGTAAATACTAAAGTTTTCATCACACAACAAATAACAAGCAATGAAATGAACTTCAACTCAACCACTCCTTGGTGTTGGAAATGCTTGCTTTGAACCATAAGAGTTTGTCTCGGAAGGGCTAGCTACTGTTAATCTCGAGACCAATGTAGGACTGATCATCCAGGCTGAAGCGACCTATTTGATGACCCATATTGTGATAGCCACGGTAGGGAATCATAGCAATCTCCGAGGTATAGATACAATTGCTTCTCATAAATGGTAGTAATGTTGTGTTAACAGAAGCTGGATCACCTTTCACCATGATTGGATAGTTTTGTCCGAGGAAGACTTTTAATACTGAACCAGGGAGAAGGTGTTGGCACTAGCACAGTAGTATCCATCCCGAATACCCTGCAACGGATATTGGAATAGGTCCGGAGAGTGCGAACATGGGAGACAACACCTGCTTCCTTAGTCACATCAGCGGTGCCCTGTATACAGACAAGAAGAGATGATCCATCGGAACAAGTTGCCAGGTGCCACTGAGTACTCCTATATGGGTCCTCATGCTTGTGATCATCAGCATCATCATCTCCCCCTTGGTTATAAAAATTTTCAAGTATAGGTGGTGGAATGTTCATAGGACCTTGGAAACACAAGAAGGTTAATTAGTAAAGGGAAACTAGCTAACCTGCATGCATGTGGATGAAACAATTATAATTACGGTGGTAGACAAACGTACCAAAAGCATCAGGATTCCATGCAAAAACAGTGCCACGAGTGGTGGCAGCAAACACAAGACCCTCGTATTGAATTGCATCACAATACTCATCCTTGTATAGAAACTGATTTTTGAGCAATATCCATCCAGTCGAACTATGAAGGAAGTCAACAAGCTTGTCAAGGATAGCAACAACTACATATTCCATTAAATCCCAAGAGCGGTCGGGAACTTGACAAATTGCTATCTTCTGTAGACGACAGTCACCATGACCGTAGTTGAAAGTACGGTCATACCCGGTGTGCTCAACCTCTGGGCAGTCTGAGATTTTTGGAAGTGGAACCCGGTGACAAGTGTACACATTCACAAGTTCCCACTCGCAGTTGGACCCAATATAAACAACCCAATCTCCATTTGCGCCTGCCCAAGCCTTACCCTCAAGCGATGGTATCTTAACATCGCATGTATCATTATCAAGCAGCACCAACTTGCACAAGGTGAGGCCTCCGTTGTCCGCGCGCCAGTGAGCAGGGTCACGGTGAAGAAGATAGGGGAGATCAAACCGCTCCTGGACCCTTGGGTTCCTTGTAATGATGTTATTAGTTGAGTCGAGAATGGTCTTGAACAAACCTGCCATGCTGGCCGAGGTGATGACGTCACACCGATCAATGAGTTCCTCCACCACATCATCATTCAGATCGGGGCAAGAATAACGGGGTCGTTTCTGGTCTGTTCCCTCCATGGAGAAGACGATCGAACAATGGCAGAAGGAAGGGTGAAGGGAAATGGAGGAGGGAGGAAGAGCATGTGACAGTAGTTCCAAATCGAGAGGGAAAGGCGAAGAGTCGGTGGACGGTTGCCATAGTACACGAAGAGGCGCCCCGGCCTACATAGACGTCCATTCGGAAATTGTACAAAAGGATTCACCGTCATCTCACTGACATGTGGGAACGGGACCACATGTCAACGAATAGGCTAGTGGGGAGTGGACGGTTGCCATAGAGGTCACACACTGATGACAAGGCCGTCTTGTCAAACCTAGCACCCGCGTGGGATGGCTTCCGTCCCCCACAAGAGCGAAGCCACATGGCACCCCACACGGTTGGTCCGCCACACCTCTAGGCCAATTCCAGCGCGTGCAGCTCGGACGCGCGCTCGCTCAGCCCCCTTCCCTCGACGCCCCGGAGCTACCCAACCACGGCTACGTGTTTTGCCCGCCTGGCGGCCGGATTTGGAGCGGATCCGGTCAGGCTTGAGCTCGCCTAGTTGTGGGAGGCCACGCCACGCCATGGAATGGCCGGGTGAGGGATTCCTGGACTAAGGGGTACTCGGGTGTCCGATCTATTGAATATGGGCCGGACTGATGGGCCGTAAGGACACAAAGACCGAACACTCCACCCGTATCCGGATAGGACTCTCCTTGGCGTGGAAGGCAAGCTTGGCGACCAACTATGAAGATTCCTTTCTTTGTAACCGACCTTGTGTAACCCTAGATCCCTCCTGTGTCTATATAAACCGGAGGGCTAGGTCCGTTGATAGGGCGAATCCTCATAATCATAGCCAGACTAGACTCTTAGGGTTTAGTCATTACAATCTCGTGGTAGATCAACTCTTGTAATACTCATATTCATCAAGATCAATCAAGCAGGACGTAGGGTATTACCTCCATAGAGAGGGCCCAAACCTGGGTAAACATCGTTTCCCCTGTCTCCTGTTACCATCGACCTTAGACGCACAGTTCGGGACCCCCTACCCGAGATCCGCCGGTTTTGATACCTACACCGGGCACCGGGCCGGAAGGCCCCGGCAAGGCCACAAGGCCGCATGCATGTATTGACTCCTCTGCTAGCCAGTCGGATCTACATCGTCGGCGTCCGCTAGCAGATAGATGAATGGCGGTTGGCCGGGCTCGGTGCTGGCCCAAAAGTTCATCGGCACACCATTGCCACTCATTATGTGCAACAACTGCCCAAAGAAGGTCTTGCGCCGCGTGTCTACAACGTCGGAACATCCCGGATGGGTGTTCATCAAGTGCTCAACAGATGGGGTATGTGCTACTTTAGCTTCGGTTGTGCTCTCCAATTAGACTTGTTGTGCTAACTTAAAATTTTATTGTGTAGAATGGATGCAAGTTTTGGTATTGGGAAGAAGAGTACATCGATATAGTGATAGAGCGCAATTTAGTAGATATTGTTGCACTTTTAGGTAGCATAGAGGCTTGAGATGAGTGAGGGAGTCCTGGATTAGGGGGTGTTCGGATAGCCGAACTATACCTTCAAGTCGGACTCCTGGACTATGAAGATACAAAATTGAAGACTCCGTCCCGTGTTCGGAAGGGACTTTCCTTGGCGTGGAAGGCAAGCTTGGCGATACGGATGTTCAGATCTCCTACCATTGTAACCGACTCTATGTAACCCTACCCCTATCCGGTGTCTATATAAACCGGAGGGTTTTAGTCCGTAGGACAACATACACATCAACAATCATACCATAGGCTAGCTTCTAGGGTTTAGCCTCTCTGATCTCGTGGTAGATCAACTCTTGTAATACCCATACCATCAATATTAATCAAGCAGGACGTAGGGTTTTACCTCCATTGAGAGGGCCCGAACTTGGGTAAAACTTCGTGTCCCCTGCCTCCTGTTACCATCTGGCCTAGACGCACAGTTCGGGACCCCCTACCCGAGGTCCGCCGGTTTTGACACCGACATTGGTGGTTTCATTGAGAGTTCCTCTGTGTCGTTGCCATCAGGAAGGATACCTCGCCCCGTCTTTAAAGACGACACCGTTGCTAAGGGAGTTTTGGCTGTCGGCCAAACCCTCCGGCTAGGTGGTTTTCTTATGACCACCTGTTCGGCTTCTACACCGACGATGACCTCTTGAGCCATCGAAAACAATCTTCATGTCAACTCGGAACTTGCCGAGCAGTTAGATCCAATAGAGCTTTCCTCCATAAATGAGCTCTTGGACCGCTTCGCCGCCCTGGGAGTCGCTACGGATTATGACCAAATCGGGCCTAAAACCGATCTAAGAAAGATTAACTCTCCCCAAGCCACCCACCACGCCGCCGTGGTAGAGGGATAGTGCGGCGACCCTTCATCTATCCTCAGGACTCGCTACGTCCGGATTCCCGATCCCTCCAAGTCGGATGTCCGCGGAGGGGAGGATATCACTCAAGACCTGAACCTAGAATCAGGCGACGGACTGGATTCATTGGACGACATCCAGGAATTCAAATTTTTGAGTTCGGAAATTCCTCGGCCTCCGAGCCTCAGAAGGGGTAAGGCTTCGGACTTAATTCCACCCACCCACCCGAACATTAGCGATCTATCCCAAATCAGGCAAGAGCCCAACAAAACAGTACATCATTACTGGGCTAGATTCCTCCTGGTTATGCACAGGATAAAGGGCTGCCGCGAGGAAGACGCAACTCTATCCTTCTGCAATAATTGCACGGACAAGGGAATAATCAACGCCATAGGTCGCCGTGATATTACACGCTTCGCCGACTTAGCATCCATAGTACGAAAGTACTGTGTGATGGAAAGCGCCCGGAAAACCGAATTTTTTTTTTGGGACAATCCGGCCCTTACTGCAAACCCAGTCCGAAACAAGAGGGTGCATCATCGCCAGACACCCGGGTCAAACACCAAAAAGCAAAAACCCTCTCCAGGGCATGGAACTGTACTGGAAGGATGGCTTAATGGACCCTGTAAAATTCATAGCACAGAGGACGCCATACCAACTCACAGCCTTAGATCATGTTGGATACTCCGGCAGGTGGCCAAAATCGGCGAGAACCTCCTAATCACGGAGACCACAGAAAGACACCCCAGAGACTCCAATATGGTACTAACAGTCTTCGAGACCTTCGCATCAAATAATATGCGAAAAAGGACACTCCGCAGCCTTGCCGAAGTCTACCAAGTAGCAACAGTAAACCCGTGGAGTGACACGACCATTACCTTCAACGCCAATGATGAACCTAAATTCCGAACAACCCGAGCACCAGCCGCATTGGTCCTCAGTCCAATAGTGGACGACTTTCGTCTCACCAAGGTACTCATGGACGGCAGTAGCGGATTGAACCTCATCTATGAGGAAACCCTCCAAAAAATGGATATAGACTGGAACCGCATCACGCGAAGCAGCACAACCTTTAGAGGAATAATCCCCAGTCGAGAAGCGCGATGTACAGGAAAAATCACACTGGATGTGGTGTTCGGCACACCGGACAATTATAGGTCCGAAGAAGTCACGTTCCACGTGGCCCCGTTCAGTAGTGGTTATCACGCTTTGCTAGGGCGGGAAGCATTCACAATCTTCCAAGCAATACCCCATTACGGGTACATGAAGCTCAAGATGCCCGGGCCTAACGGGATCATCACTCTTGCTAGTGATCCGGATGTAGCACTCCGCGCCGAAAACAAGACAGCCGCACTGGCCCTTGAGGCACTATCCGAAGCCCTAGCAGTCGAGGAACTGACTGCGCTGCGCTCTACCGTGAATAGGGACGACGTGGTACTCAACAAAAGATCCAAGTCCACCTCCTTTAAACTAGCGGACGAAATAGTCAAATTCCAAGTCCATCCAACGGACCCCAACAAAACAGCTTCCATCGGGGCACAGTTAAACCCTGATGTCGACGCCGCATTGTGAGAGTTCCTATGGGAGAACTGGGACATTTTCTCCTCGCATCCTTCGGACATGCCAGGAATCTCACGCAGGCTGGCCGAGCACAGCTTAAATATCCAAACAGGATTCAAACCTGTCAAACAGGCTCTTCGGCGTTTTTCCGAACCTAAGAGACATGCTATGGGAGAGGAGCTAGCAAAGCTATTGGAAGCCGGATTCATCAGAGATATAAAACATCCGGACTGGCTAGCAAACTTGGTGATGGTACCAAAGAAGGACAAATCCTGGCGCCTGTGTGTCGATTTTAAAGACCTCAACAAGGCTTGCCTAAAGGATCCCTTCCCTCTCCCCCGCATCGATCAAATTATCGATGCCACTGCAGGACACGATTCGTTGTGTTTCCTCGACACATATTCTGGCTACCATCAAATCAAGATGGCAGAATCAGACCAAGCCGCAACGGCATTTATCACACCATACGGGCCATTCTGCTTCAACACAATGCCCTTCAGGCTCAAAAACGCCGGCGCAACATATCAGCGCATGATTCAGACATGTCTGGCAAGCCAGATCGGTAAAACAATGGAGGCATACGTAGATGATGTGGTCGTCAAAACAAGACATGTTGAATCTCTAGTAGACGACTTGAGGCTCACATTTGATAATCTCCGAACATACGACATCAAGCTCAACCCGGAAAAATGCGTCTTCGGCGTTCCAGCCGGAAAGCTCTTGGGCTTCATTGTATCCAGTAGAGGAATTGAAGCCAATCCAGCCAAGATCCGAGCTCTGTCGCAATTGGATATCCCAAAGGACCTCAAACAAATACAAAAGTTAAGCGGATGTGTCGTGGCTCTAAGCCGCTTTATCTCCCGCCTGGGAGAAAAGGCCCTCCCCATTTACTGCCTCCTTCGGCGCACCAAACACTTCAAATGGACGGACGCAGCCACGGCCGGACTCGACAAAATAAAAGCCATACTGGCAACAAACCCAGTCCTGGCCACGCCAAACATCGGCGAACCAATGCTATTGTACATCGCAGCAACACATCAGGTTGTAAGCGCAGTGCTCATCGTCGAACGAGAAGCGGACGGACACAAATTCCCCCTTCAAAGGCCTATCTATTATGTGTCCACTGTCCTCACTCCCTGCAAATCACGGTACCCGCATTATCAAAAGATTGTGTACGCGGTATTCATGGCATCCCGGAAGCTACGACACTACTTCCAAGAGTGTTCAATAACAGTAGCCTCAGAAGTACCACTTAATGACATTATTAACAACCGTGACGCAACGGGCCGGATCGCGAAATGGGCCATCGAGCTCCTCCCGTTCGACATAACTTACAAGCCATGATGAGCCATCAAGTCACAAGTTTTGGCCGATTTCGTCGCAGAATGGACGGATGCCGAACTCCCTAAAGAGTACGGCACATATTCAAATTGGATCATGCATTTCGACGGCTCCAGGATGTTGGCCGGACTGGGGGCTGGTGTCGTTTTGACGTCCCCCATAGGAGACACAGTTCAATACGTACTACAGATTATGTACACAGACTCCAACAAAGCAGCCGAATATGAGGCCCTTTTACATGGTCTCCGGATGGCAGTAACCATGGGCATTCAACGCCTAGAGGTGCGCGGGGACTCGAACCTTGCAATATCCCAAATAAATGGAGACTTTGATGCCAAAGATCCAAAGATGGCAGCTTACCGTAACGCCGTCCTAAAAATGTCAGCTCGGTTCAAAGGGCTTGAATTTCACCACATAGCCCGGGAAAATAATCAGGCGGCAGATGTCCTGGCACTCATCGGCGCAAAACGCGATGTAGTCCCCCCAACATCTTCTTGGAAAGGCTGTTCAAGCCATCTGTAGTATGGGAAGGGGAGCCGCACAACAATAGCCCGGACCCAACCGCACTGCCCGACATTGAACATTCTGACACAATCGGCGGCTCTGCCAATGAAATAACACCCTCAGCCCACGTAATAATGGCCGTCATAGCCCCGTGGACAGAACCATTCCTCGCCTACCTTACTAGGCAGGAACTCCCCGAGGACGAAAATGAGGCATGCTGCATAGTGCGGCGATCCAAAGCCTACAAATTCCATGAAGGAGAGCTTTATAAGAAAAGCACTACCGGAGTCCTTCAAAGGTGCATCTCCGAAGAGGAAGGGCGGGACCTCCTGGCTGAAATTCATGCCGGACTCGGTGGTCATCACGCTGCAGCTCGGTCCCTTGTAAGCAAGGCCTTCCGTACAGGCTTTTATTGGCCGACGGCTCAGGCAGATGCCCAGGACTTAGTCCAAAAATGCACCGGTTGCCAGCTCTTTGCAAACCAAAGCCATATGCCACCTACCGCCCTCCAAACCATCCCCATCACTTGGCCTTTCGCGGTCTGGGGGCTTGACATGGTTGGACCGCTTAAAGGCGGAACCCACAAGCACAAATACTTACTGGTCATGGTGGATAAGTTCACCAAATGGATAGAAGCCAAGCCTGTTAGGACGGCCGAATCCGGACCTATGATAGACTTTATATCCGGGGTTGTACACCGTTACGGCGTCCCCCACAGCATCATCACTGATAACGACACGAACTTCACGGCCGACAAGGTAAAACTCTGGTGCAAAAACATGGGCATCAAGCTCGATTATGCTTCCGTCTATCACCCACAAACCAACGGCCAGGTCGAACGTGCAAATGGTCTTATCATGAGCGGCATCAAACCCAGGTTAGTGCGGTCCCTCAAGGAATCTAACACGCACTGGGTAGAGGAGCTCGACTCCGTACTCTAGGGGCTGCGGACCACGCCGAATCGCACCACTGGATATGCACCATTCTTCATGGTGTACGGCGCTGAGGCAGTTTTGCCTTGCAACATAATTCATGACTCACCTCGAGTGCGCATGTACGAAGAAAGAGAAGCCGAGCTCGATCGGTAGGACAGTTTGGACGCATTAGAGGAGGAGTGTGACGTGGCAAAGGCCTGTTCCGCATTTTATCAACAGCAGGCTCAAAGATATCAAAGCAGAGAAGTACGGGCCAAAAATTACAACGTTGGCGAACTAGTTCTACGCCTGCCGGACAAGAAAAAGGACAAACTCAAGCCCAAGTGGGAAGGTCCCTTCATCATCGACCAAGTCCTGACTGGTGGTGCATACCGCCTGCGAAGTGCATCGGATAACCGACTCGAGCCGAACCCATGGAACGCCGCCTGCCTCCGAAGATTCTATGCCTAGCGCTGGATCCCGTGTTCGTCTCCTTACTCTGTCCATTTTTATATATACCTTCTGCCGTACATTTCTCTCCTTCTCTCTCCCCCCTCTTATAGCCTTTAGAGGTTCACAAAGTGACGCGCTATCCGTGCTCAGCAAACCTGGGGGCTTCTTTCGACAGAAGCTTACTTCTACGGGCTTCACGCCCAACACATGTGTCAAACTTCCGCATGTACCTTTTATTCACCACTATATGCATCGATATGACTTAAGTTTTGGCCAAGCTGGGTTGCCTGGCTCCTGTGCTTACCCCTACGTTCCCGATTGTTCGGCTAGGTGGTAAAGGGGGCACCTCTGCGATTGTTACTACCGGCTCAGCCGGACGTGTACCTCAGACTGGGTGAAGCCGAAAGCTAGCGTTCTTAAGGGAATATTCGGTCGGTGAACTAAAGACGATCTTTTTTATTTTTTCCACGTGCCCCTAGACGTTTTTTCTGCGTTTCTCTTCGCAGCATGGACATGCACTTTAGGGCATGCCTCCCAGGGAAAGGAACCCCTAACGGAACTATTCTCCCTGGAAGATGTTTCTTACTAACCATGTAATATAACATAACTAGTCGGGCACTTGTCTGTTCACGCCACAATGACCCCTACGCCTGGTCTCCACGCATTCCCCGGTTCCTATATAACCGCATGGGAATTCGGACACACTCCGGACCATCAGGTCCCGAGGCTAAAGCGAAAAGGTCGGCCATGACAAATGATCTACAATCCGGCTAGAAGGCATTATAAATGTCAATTAAAATTACATAGTCATTTTAACTGACTGTACTCCTCCTCAATACCATCTAATAGGCTGTCTAATTTACAGTCCTGCTGGGAATACTTTGCGGCCAACTCCACTTGGCCGTATACTAAGCTCACAGGGATCTCCTTCCCATCGGGTCCTACAGGACCAACCTCAGCCATATGGTTGGGGTCGGCCTGTGAATATCGCATCTTCACCATAGCCCAGGCCTCCCTAGCACCTTGACGGCAGACTGATATCTTCCACAACTGGAATCGCCGCCGTGCTCCCCTCAGCTTCTCCGCAAGCTCTCCAAGACCTTCGGTTGTGGAGATAGATGGCCACAGGAATTGGGCGACGCCTCGCATCTCCTGCCGAACTCGATCGAGCAATTGCAAGAGCTCGGAAAGAAGGTCACCCGTAGAACCGGGCATCTCCTCCGCAGGACGACCTGTTAACATACCTACGGATATTGCTCTGTTAATCAACGGCACCGCCGAACTTTCTTTTAAAAGGTTCGCTCAAGCACTTACTAAATATGCCGCGCCGAAGCCGCTGATTCTCCTTCATGGAGTCTGATAGCTGGGCACGAACATCTTTTAGCTCAACGCCCAGCCGGGTGTTGGCATCTTGGAGAACGTTCTTCTCCCCCATCACCTTTAACAGCACCCTCTATCCAGCCTTTAGTTGGCGTTCGAGGTGTTGCTTTTCCGGATTCAATCCGGCACCATCTGCGATTTTATTTGTCAGATTCGCACACAAGTCGTGCTTCACCACATACTTATATTTCGAAATGAATATTACCAGAGGGGGTCTCCTTAGGCTCCCCTGCCGCGGCTAGTGCGGCCCCCCAGTTGGGCTTTGCACTCTTCCAGCTCCTGGGACAGTAGGGAATTCTTTTCTGTAAGAACCTGCATTTCAAATGATCCTTAAACCAGTTATTCTAACTGTTTTCAGTCTCGGGGGCTACTGCTACATATATATTCATCAATTTTTTCTTACCCGTATGTCTTTTACATATTGCTCCGTGGCTCTGGCTAGACCATTTTGAGAGGCACGGAGGTGTGCATCTCCCGAATTGAAGGCATCTAATGCCTCTTGGGAGAAGCAAGCGTCGCGAAGAATTATCCGGCGACGCCTGTGGTTCATGGCACTTTCCACCTCTGAGTTGGTGGCAGATAACCCGTCCGCATCTTCCGTCAGAGGAACGTCCGGCACACGCCTTGCGTTCACTTCCGCCCCTAGACCAGGCCTTGGAGCATGGCTGGTGGAGGCATGATTAGCAGCCTCTCCGGATATAGCCCGGCGAGGTCTCTTCGTCCTGAAAAGGGCACGAGTGTCAAGTGTGCCTCAAAGGTATAACGACTGGGATAAAGGGGCGCGCCATACCTTCGCGTTGACGCCTCGGTCCGAACTACACCTCTTTTCTGCCCATGGGGCCCTGCGGCCCCTGGTTGGTTTGTCGCTGCAGGTTCGGCCTTCTGCCTCAGAAACCTCCCCTGCAAAGTTCGGTTGCAATCGGGAAATTAAACACGCGTGGACGGATCCCTGTCTGGGGTACAAGGACTTCGGTCTTAGGTACCTGGGGTGTTCGGATTAACCCTGGGTAATCGGCCGTAATGGCCACCAAGGCGCTGTCCTCGCTCAATTGATGGAACACTTCATCAATCAACTCCACAGATATGTCCGGATCCTCCTGAGAGGCCGGGTCGAGAGACTGTCCTGAGTCCTCAGGTTGTGGAGGCGGGCTGCTTATGTCCTTTACGGCCCGGCGCAATTCCTGCGTTAAAGTCATCAGACTAAGTATTTAACAATGGGAACACTAAACGGATGAGCAAGTAAAAGCGACCACTTACCCAGCATGGGGGATTGTGCATAGAGAATCCACCCTGTGGGTTGACGTGGAGAAATTCCTCCTCTTCCCCCTTGTACAAAGTGGACAAGATCTTTAATAGAGCGGCAACTGAATCTGGCCCTTTATGGCCGTAGCGGGTGGCGTCGTCCTCCCCGTTGAAATCCCACATGGGGTGGCTTCTGTACTAAAGTGGCTGCACCCCCCGCATGACGCATTCGGCCATAACTCCGATCATGGTTAGTCCGGAATGGGCTAACAATCTTATTTGGCCCATAAGATAAACGTTGTCCCTGTCGCTTTCCCTTTGAGGGCTCCGTGGACGCCAGCTTAGGTGCTTTTTTAAAGGAGCACTATCGAACTCCGGGAGGCCGATCCGGACAGGATCCGGCAGCGGGACGTCTTCTATATAGAACCATTTCGAGGGCCAGTCTTCGGACGCCTTCTTTGGGGTTCCAGACAGATATCCGGTCCCGGTGATGCGACATACTTCGGCTCCGCCCACTTGATACATTGACCCTTTCTTGGAATGGGGCACGAGGCAAAATAGCTCCTTCCACAGTCTAAAATGAGCTTCGATACCCAGAAACAGCCCGCAGAGGGCTACAAAGCCCGTGATATGCAATACTGAGGCAGGCGTGAGATGATGTAGCTGGAGGCCGTAGAACTCCAGCAACCCCTGGAGAAACGGGTGGATGGGAAATCCGAGCCCCCTTATTAAGTAAGGAACAAGGCACACCCGCTCTCCTTTAGATGGATTAGGGGCATTCTCTGCTTGCTCCCCGCCGTTGTAGACGGCGAGACCGGCTCGCACCGGGACCATATAGGCCGGGGGGAGAAATCCTTTGGCTGAAGCGTCACTAGCTCGCTGTGCGGAGTAGAACATCTCTCCCAATATCCAGGCTTAGGGCTAGAAGGACAAGATGAGAAGTTGCGGCGGCTGGCCATAGTGGAATGGACTTTTGTCGGATGTGCTCTAATGAACACTCATGGAGGGGAGAAGGTGTGGATTGGATCTAAATCCTCGTCTCCTTAAAAAGGGCAACTCATTCACGCAGCTAGGGGTGTGAACGTAAAAACACTCAGACTTTTCATATTCGTTTCACACGTGGAAAACGGCCATTATTGGGTGTAGAAGCCAAGGAGCGCAACATCTACATGAAACCAGACTTTATTCGAACAGGTACGCAGAATTTGGAGGAGAACCCGCCTTGCAATGCCGAAGACAATCTGCGCACCGAACTCATTGTCATTGAAGCCTGGTTCGGGGGCTACTGAGGGAGTCCTAGATTAGGGGGTGTTCGGATAGCCTAACTATACCTTCAAGCCGGACTCCTGGACTATGAAGATACAAAATTGAAGACTCCCTCCCGTGTCCGGAAGGGACTTTCCTTGGCGTGGAAGGCAAGCTTGACGATACGAATGTTCAGATCTCCTACCATTGTAACCGACTCTATGTAACCCTAACCCTATCCGGTGTCTATATAAACCGGAGGGTTTTAGTCCGTAGGACAACATACACATCAACAATCATACCATAGGCTAGCTTCTAGGGTTTAGCCTCTCTGATCTCGTGGTAGATCAACTCTTGTAATACCCATACCATCAATATTAATCAAGCAGGACGCATGGTTTTACCTCCATTGAGAGGGCCTGAACCTGGGTAAAACTTCGTGTCCCCTGCCTCCTGTTACCATCTGGCCTAGACGCACAGTTCGGGACCCCCTACCCGAGATCCGCCGGTTTTGACACCGACAATGAGACTAGTGCACTTGTTGATAGAATAGAGTCTAGACATGAGACTAGATGCGAGGAAGCAACGTCTACTTATTTACACTCGAAGAATAAAGAAGCACGCAAGATCGAGCCTCCACAGATCAACAATGAATGCATCAAGAAGGCACTAATTCAACTTACAGGAGTAGTTATGGAAGTTGGATATCTTCTAAAATGTATTCTTGTGGTTCTTGTTTTATTTGGTCATGCTTTTCTAGTGAAATTTTGGTGATGTATTTCCATGTACCAAAAATCAATGAGAAAAAAAAGATATGTGTTTGCAAACAAAAATGTAAGCGACCGGGATGCGTCCGCGCGTTGGGCGCATGACCACGACATCGGAGAAATGGCCCGTACACGACCCCATTGGCCTGCCCAAATGGTCAGAATCCGGGCAAAACAGAGGTCCGTTAGGGGTCGTGCGTTGGAGTTGGCCTTACAAGTGGGACCGTAGTTGAGGAAACCGACTAGTATCGGCAAGCCCCCACCTTGCACGTCGTGTGATGGCTGAGTTAGAGAAATGACAAGGTTGAAGAGATAGCTGTAGCACGAACTCCAAGAAAAATGGTGTCAGATGGAAGTCGTGCTGGTGGCGTGTGCCGTAATCCTGGATGTGAATGCTTGATCTGGCCCATGCCACCCTACTATATATCGAGGATTCGAGGTGTTGCTATGTACAACGAACACATTAACATATGTCCAACCTCACACTGTGGCCAAATTTCCTGGAGTCTGTGCTAGGTTAAAAAGTGTTCTTTGTGAGGGTGGGTGGCTGGTCTCAAGTTTAAAAACTTGTTGTATTACATATACGTAGACGTAGAGATAGTGCAGCAGTTTTGAAAGCTTGAACCCAAACATCAGAATGCAATTTCTACTGGACTCATCCGAGGACCTAGGATGATCGGATTCGTTGCTACAGTAAAAACACCCGCCCGACGCGTGAAGCATGTGAAGCTAGTACAAATAGTAGTAGTACTATTGTTGATTGGACTAATCCGATAACCTGTTGCAATGCACGTACAATTATGTATTCGAATTTTTTTTTGCCTCGTCGCAACACCCACTCAGAGAAGCGACTCGAAAGCCATTCATAAATTTAGTAAATTTATCACATGCATATCATTTTATTACATACAATAGGTCATGAACCCACAACTACAATGGCGATACATTCTAGTAAATACTAAAGTTTTCATCACACAACAAATAATAAGCAATGAAATGAACTTCAGCTCAACCAATGCTCGACGTTAGAAATGCTTGCTTTGAACCAGAGGTGATTCTCTAGGAAAGGGTAGCTACTATCAATCTCGAGACCAACGCAGGACTGATCATCCAGACTGAAGAAACCTCTGTCAGGAGACATATTGTGATAGGCACGGTAGGGAACCATAGCAATGTCCGAGGTATAGATACAGTTGCTTCTCATAGATGGTAGTAATGTTGTGTCAATAGCAGTTGGATCGCCTTTCACCATGATTGGATAGTTTTGTCCAAGGAAGAGCGAGTTTCCTCCAAGAGTATCGAAACTAAACCAGGGAGAAGGTGTTGGCGCTAGCACAGTCGTATCCATCTTGAATACCCTGCAACAGATGTTGGAATAGGTCCAGAGAGTGCGACCATGGGAGACAACACCTCCTTCCTTAGTAACATCAGTAGTGCCCTCTATACAGACAAGAAGAGGTGATCCATCGGAATAAGTTGCCAAGCACCACTGTGTATATGGGTCCCCATGCTTGTGATCATCATCATTGTCATCTCCCCCTTGGTTATAATTTTTTTCAAATATAGGTGGTGGAATGTTCATAGGACCTTGGAAAGACAAGAAGGTTAATTAGTAAAGGGAAACTAGCTAACCCGCATGCATGTGGATGAACAATTATAATTACGGTGGAAGACAAACATACCGAAAGCATCAGGATTCCATGCAAAAACAGTGCCACGAGTGGTGGCAGCAAACACAAGACCCTCATATTGAATTGCATCACAGTACCCATCCATGTATAGAAACTGATTTTTGAGCAATATCCGTCGAGTTGAACCTTGAAGGACGGCAACAAGCTTGTCAAAGATAGCGATAACACAAGCATTCCTATAACCCCAAGAGCGGATGGGAACTCAACAAATTGCTATCTTCTGTAGACGACAGTCACCATAATCGTAGTTGAACGTACTTAGAATACTGGTGTGCTCAACCTCTGGGCAGTCTGAGATTTTTGGAAGTGGAACCCGGTGACGAATGTACACATTCACAAGTTCCCACTCGCAGTTGTACCCAATATAAGCAACCCAATCTCCATTTGCGCCTGCCCAAGCCTTACCCTCAAGAAATGGCATCTTAACATCACACGTATCATTATCAAGCGGCATCAACTTGCACAAGGCGAGGCTTGCGTCGTCCGTGTGCCAGTGACCTGGTTCACGCTGAAGAAGATAGGGGAGATCAAACCTCTCCTGGACCCTTGGGTTCCTTGTAATGATGTTATTAGTTGAGTCGAGAATGGTCTTGAACGAACCTGCCATGCTAGCCAAGGTGATGATGTGGCGACGATCAATGAGTTCCTCCACCACGTCATCTTTCAGATCGGGGCAAGAAAAATTGGGTCGTTTCCGGCTTGTTCCCTCCATGGAGAAGACGATCGAACAATGGCAGAAGGAAGGGTGAAGGCAAATGGAGGAGGGAGGAAGAGCGTGCGACAACAGTTCCAAATCACGAGGGAAAGGCAAAGAGTCGGTGGATGGTTGCCATGGTACACGAAGAGGCGCCACGGCCTACATAGACGTCCGTTCGGAAATTGTACAAAAGGACTCGCCGTCATCTCACTGACATGTGGGAACGGGACCACATGTCAACAAAACATGGTGTGTAATTTCTTGTGCAAAATGTGATCTGGCCGCGTTGGCCCGAGGTGCCGCATTAGTTATCGACCTTTCATTGCGTGCCGTTCAGTTTTGAAGCACGACTAACTGGTACTGTATGCAAAGAAAATATAAACTACTCTACCACTACTCCACCTCTAGTATTAGTAGTATAAGAAAAGATATATAGGCTGGAGCTTCAGTGCTTTCTTGCTAAGTGCTGCCCACTTGCTTCTCACACTCTCACTCTCCCTCCAGATCTAAAAATACGGCCTCTCTCTCTCCCTCCTCACCAGTGGTCACAGATCCGCCGGGGAAGAAAAGGACGTGCAGCATGGACGCACTCGTCGTTGGTGAGCGAGGTTACACACTGACGACAAGGTCGTCCTCTCAGACCTAGCGCCTGCGCGGGATGGCCTCCTTCCCCAAGCTCGCTGCCGTAGTGTGTGCGGAGGATGACGACCACGAGTGAAGCCACTTCCCGCCGACCCTCAGGTATGCTACCTCTTTTCGAACAATACCCTCGTTCTATTGCCCCATCTGCCACGTCGCTGCATGTGGATCTTTTTCCACTCCACCATCTTCCCAATTTGCTATCCTCTGCTCTGCTGGTCATGCAGACGAAAATCTTAACTTGCACTATTAAAGGAAACCCTACTTCATGGAGACTAATTCATGTCTGGGTTGAATAAGGAAAGGAAGGGAGACTGTACTGTCCAAGAGACTAGGCATCGAACCCGCATCTAGGTTGAAAAGGGAAAATCAGTAGGTAAAGAGAACAAAAATGGGACGTAATCCACATATGCTGCCTGGATATTTGGTGCTCTGGGCAACCATACCTCCCTCACCACTCTATGCGTCCGTGGAGGTACATCGTACTGGTGCGCCCACTGTCCGAATGGTCCTCCCA
Source organism: Triticum urartu (assembly GCF_056163025.1). Classification (NCBI taxonomy): domain Eukaryota; kingdom Viridiplantae; phylum Streptophyta; class Magnoliopsida; order Poales; family Poaceae; genus Triticum; species Triticum urartu. The sequence continues at coordinate 324,309,177 of NC_141873.1, read as the reverse complement.
TGCTATTATTTGCCACTTTTTTGCTATTAGTATAACGCCAGCGGTCAAGTCAAGCAATGCTACTACTAAAGTGATGCCACATTTAACTAATGCCGCACTCAGTCTAATGGCACCGATAAATTTAAGCAGTGCCATTTAATGTTAGTGGATTATTTCAGGCTTAGCTGTTGATTGTGGATGTATTAAAGATTTTTCAGCTAAGGCATTCTAATGTTGTTGCACAACCAATATACCAACGATGAATCTTGTTACTACCTTCAGATTTTTGCACTGTTAATGCTTATAGATTACATACCCCGAGTTAGTTAATAATATTTACCTTGAAGGTACATGGTTTGCACTTTTTTTATACTGTCATTAGTTAATAATGCTAGTTACCTTCAGACTTTAGTATTTGGTTTAATGCTCTTGCACAGCTACTATACAAATGCTGAAACTTGTTACCTTTACATTTTGTATTGTTAATTCTTATAGAAATCTTCCAGTGCTAGAGCTTACGGAAATCTGTTCAGTAAAACCATTGTACTATACCCTGTAATAAAATAACTACTCTACTATTGCACTAGTCACTGGATTAGTGTATATTTGTACTATTCTAATGGTGTTGCATTAGCGTATGGACATATATAAAGTCTGGCAAGCTTTCCCAGATATGTGCTCAAGAAAATTACTACCTGTTTTTCTAAATACTAGATGTTTGGGTACTTTAAATTGAACTACGAAAACGTCTTATATTAAGGCACAGAGGGTGTAGAGTTCACTCAAATTATCCCAGTAAAGCTAGTCACACCTTTGTTAAAATTAATGTTCATTTTGTTATCGGAGGAGGTCTGGACGTTTGTCTCTAATACCTGTTGACAACATACCTAACATCATGATGTAATGTTAAGTCATTTCCATCTGTACAGTGCCACTGAATTGTTAAGGCGGTGATGGCATTTTATTTTAGTTGAACTGCACAAAATATGCTTAAAAGAAGAGGAAAGGTCAAGAATGGCTCAATTTTTTAGGAAAACTATGTATGCCTTCCTGACACCAGCCGTTGTTGCCTTATTTATTCCTTCAAACAGGTGGTTAGAAACAGTCTTGCTACCTTTTCCCATTAAGAAATTAGAATGCTTATATTTGTGAGTCTATGCTTCAACTGGTGCCACTTTTATAGTAATCACACTTTCAATATCTATGCAAACAGGGATGCTCGATTTTAGTGGAACTACACAAAATGTCCAGATGGTTCAACATTAGGAGCATGTTTTCTTCCAAACCTTTATATCCAATTGGTGGCACTATGAGCTTTTCATTACAAAGGTACATGGTTTGCTACTATCTTGATACTCTTTTTGTACTGTCAGTAGATAGTAATACTAGTGGTTTGCATGTGAATTTATTGGCAGGGTGGAGCTACATTGGAGGTGCAGGACAAGATTCAATGGGTTGGATGCTCAATTTCAGTTGTATCGATTTCACCTCTTCCATCACTGCGAACATGGATATCCTTGGTCTGATGGAGAATAGGCGCTATATTTCTGCTCTGACGAGCAAATCAATTCAGTATGAAATTGTCCAGGGAAAAACATGACTGTATCAAATTGTCCAGTGCAAAACATGACATATGCTAAGCGGAAGAGACATGTTTAAACCAAAAATACAAGGTGGGGTATATGTTTACTAGCTGCTTGATATTTGTGCAGACAGAGATGTCTGCCCTTTGCTATTTGGCAAACAAACAAAGTGACCTCAATTTTGGTTGAAATGCACAAGAGAATAGTATAGTCACTGCCTGCAGTGCCATTTGAAAATAACACAAAAAGATTGGATAGTCACTTCATGGACAGCAGAAAAGTAGTACTGTACTATTTATTGGCCAACACTAGGTGCTTCATTGCTTTGGTCTGATTATACAATGGGCATCATTTTGCCTAAGTTAAAGTTTGTATTCCGAAAATAGTCTCGCCGTGTGATCGAGAGAAGACCAAATCATATTGTAGTGGATGTTCCTCCATCATGTGTGGTTCATTCTCATGGTTCCAGCTGTTGGTGAAACCACTTAAGTTTGCAAGATAAGTTGTAGACTTCAGAAACAAATTTGTCTTTCAGTCTGTACTGAATGTTGGCCAATAGAAGCATCCATGTTAGTGGGAAGAACATATGTTTTTTCTAGATCTTTGCTTTTGGAGCTACATATTTGTATATGATCTGTGAATCATTGAGATGGATTCACATGTTGATCTTATGCATGGGAATCGTACTAGTTGGTTTTGAATTTGGGCTACTAATGTGAATGCCAGGCCTGTGAGTCTCGTGTGAACATTTCGAACGGATCGGCTCTTACTGTTGTGCACAACATGATCCTTATTTCTATGTTCTCAGTGTTTACAAGTTACTAACAGTTCCTTATTTCTGTTCGCTTACTGTTTACAAGTTACTGATCGATCTCTAGCTAGCCTACTAATGTGCTCCTAGCAGTTTTAGTTGCGACGCAAGATCCGAAGTGGCAGTTTTTTGAATAAAAATGCCTACCTCTGAAGAAACTGACAAGCTGCTCTGAAGAAAATGCCATGCGAATATGAAGAAACTGCCTGCAAAAACGTTCGCAAATGCCTTATCTCCTAGCAAACGTTCATCAGCTAATGCGACCGTACACGTGCACCATCCGACCTACTCGATCCTACACGTACACTATCCGACCTACTCGATCCTACATGGATAAATAGCGGATCACGCACGTACTACCTCGTTTCCAGTTTGCAGAGCTCAATTCAAAAAATGACCTACTCGATCCTACACGAATAAATAGCGGAACACACACGTTGTTGGGGATATGACTATCAGATATGACCCGCCCGGGAGGGGCCGGGTCATCCATTATGCCGGTTCATCTAAATGAAGCCGAAGAGTATACTAAAGATGGCGGTTCATAGATAGGCTTGTTAAAAGGCCCAAATCCAGAGGCGGCTTAATGCCCGTAAGTGTAAACCGCCATGTATTTGTAAACTTGTATTGTAAGGCATGTAAGATAAGTCACCGAGCCGGACACGTTTGTATGAGCCGGCCGGGACTCTGTAGGCCACAGGGCATCAACCCTTGTAAGGGAATGACCTGGCAGCGATTTAGGGCAAGAAACAACAAGTCGAAAGCCAGGCAAAGCGTGTTTGCTCCCTGGTAATCGAAACCCTAGCAATACCACCTCAAACTAGAGTAGGCCTTTACCTTCACCGCAAGGGGCCGAAAGCTACGTCTTGAGCTTGCGTTGGTTTTCCCCGAAGAGGAAGGGATGATGCAGCAGAGTAGCGTAAGTATTTCCCTCAGTTTTTGAGAACCAAGGTATCAATCCAGTAGGAGGCCACAATCAAGTCCCTCGTACCTGCACAAAATGATAGCTACTCGCAACCAATGCGATTAGGGGTTGTCAAGGCCTTCACGGTCAATTACGAGAGTGAGATCTGATAGATAGAATATTTTTGGTATTTTTGATATAAAGATGCAAAGTAAAAAGTAAAGGCAAAGTAAATAGCAAAACAATATAAAAGTGATGGAGATTGATATGATGAGAATAGACTCGGGGGCCATAGGTTTCACTAGTGGCTTCTCTCAAGAGCATAAGTATTCTACGGTAGGTGAACAAATTACTGTTGAGCAATTGATAGAATTGTGCATAATTATGAGAATATCTAGGCATGATCATGTATATAGGCATCACGTCCGTGACAAGTAGATCGAAACGATTCTGCATCTACTACTACTACTCCACTCATCGACCGCTATCCAGCATGCATCTAGAGTATTAAGTTAAAAACAGAGTAACGCCTTAAGCAAGATGACATGATGTAGAGAGATAAATTCATGCAATATGAAATAAACCCCATATTGTTATCCTCGATGGCAACGATACAATGCGTGCCTTGCTGCCCCTTCTGTCACTAGGTAAGGACACCACAAGATCGAACCCGAAGCTAAGCACTTCTCCCATGGCAAGAACTACCAATCTAGTTGGCCAAACCAAACGGATAATTCGAAGAGACTTGCAAAGATAACCAATCATACATAAAAGAATTCAGAGAAGATTCAAATATTATTCATAGATAGACTTGATCATAAACCCAAAATTCATCGGTCTCAGCAAACACACCGCAAAAAGAAGATTACATCGAATAGATCTCCACAAGAGAGGGGGAGAACTTTGTATTGAGATTCAAAGAGAGAGAATAAGCCATCTAGCTACTAACTATGGACCCGAAGGTCTGAGGTTAACTACTCACACTTCAGCGAAGAGGCTATGATGATGTAGAAGCCCTCCGTGATGACGGCCCTCTTCCAGCGGAGCTCCGGAACAAGCCCCAAGATGGGATCTCGTGGATACAAAAAGTTGCGGTGGTGGAATTAGGTTTTTGGCTCCTGTTCTGATCGTTTGGGGGTACGTGTGTATAAATAGGAGGAAGGAGTACGTCGGTGGAGTACCGAGGGGCCCACGAGGTAGGGGGGCGTGCCCTAGGGGAGGGGCGCCCCCCACCCTCGTGAGCACCTCTTTGCTTCCTTACAGTAGGGTCCAAGTCTCCTGGATCACGTTCGGTGAGAAAATCACGTTCCCGAAGATTTTATTCCGTTTGGACTCCGTTTGATATTCCGTTTATCTGAAACACTGAAATAGGCAAAAAACAGCAATTCTGGGCTGGGCCTCCGGCTAATAGGTTAGTCCCAAAAATAATATAAAAGTGGAAAATAAAGCCCAATATAGTCCAAAACAGTAGATAATATAGCATGGAGCAATCAAAAATTATAGATACGTTGGAGACGTATCAGGCATCCCCAAGCTTAATTCCTGCTCGTCCTCAAGTAGCTAAATTATAAAAAGAGAATTTTTGATGCAGAGTGCTACTTGGCATAATTTCAATGTAAATCTTCTTAATTGTGGTATGAATATTCACATTAGAAAGATTCAAGACAAAAGTTTATATTGACATAGAAAATAATAATACTTCAAGCATACTAACAAAGCAACTATGCCTTCTCAAAATAACATGGCCAAAGAAAGTTATCCCTACAAAATCATATAGTCTGGCTATGCTCCATCTTCCCCACACAAAGTATTTAAATCATGCACAACCCCGATGACAAGCCAAGAAATTGTTTCACACTCTAACTTTTTCAAAACTTTTTCAATCTTCACGCAATACATAAGCGTGAGCCATGGATATAGCACTATAGGTGGAATAGAATGGTGGTTGTGGAGAAGACAAAAAGGGAGAAGATAGTCTCACATCAACTAGGCGTATCAACAGGCTATGGAGATGCCCATTAATAGATATCAATGTGAGTGAGTAGGGATTGCCATGCAACGGATGCACTAGAGCTATAAGTATATGAAAGCTCAAAAAGAAACTAGTGGGTGTGCATCCAACTTGCTTGCTCATGAAGACCTAGGGCAATTTGAGGAAGCCCATTATTGGAATCTACAAGCCAAGTTCTTATAATGAAAGATTCCCACTAGTATATGAAAGTGATAACATGAGAGACTCTCTACTATGAAGATCATGGTGCTACTTTGAATCAGAAGTGTGGTAAAAGGATAGTAACATTGTCCCTTCTCTCTTCTTCTCTCATTTTTTATATGGCTTTTCTCTTTTTTTATTTGGGCTTCTTTGGCCTCTTTTTTTTCGTCCGGAGTCTCATCCCGACTTATGGGGGAATCATAGTCTCCATCATTCTTTCCTCACTGGGACACTGCTCTAATAATGATGATCATCACACTTTTATTTTTCTTATAACTCAACAATTACAAGTTGATACTTAGAACAAAATATGACTCTATGTGAATGCATCCAGCGGTGTACCGGGATATGCAATATGACAATGATGAACGTGTCATGAACGGAATGGTGGAAAGTTGCATGGCAATATATCTCGGAATGGCTATGGAAATGCCATAATAGGTAGGTATGGTGGCTGTTTTGAGGAAGGTATATGGTAGGTGTATGATACCGGTGAAAGTTGCACGGTATTAGAGAGGCTAGCAAGGGTGGAAGGATGAGAGTGCGTATAATCCATGGACTCAACATTAGTCATAAAGAACTCATATACTTATTGCAGAAATTTAGAAGTTATCAAAGCAAAGTATTACGTGCATGCTCCTAGGGGGATAGATTGGTAGGAAAAGACCATCGCTCGTCCCTGACCGCCACTCATAAGGAAGACAATCAATAAATAAATCATGCTCCGACTTCATCACATAACGGTTCACCATACGTGCATGCTACGGGAATCACAAACTTCAACACAAGTATTCTTTAAATTCACAACTACTCAACTAGCATGAATTTAATATTATCACCTCCATATCTCAAAACAATTATCATGCTTCAATATTTTCTTAGTATTCAACACACTCAAAGGAAAGGTTCACAAATCTTGAATACCAAGCATATTATTATTAGGCAAATTACCATGCTATTAAGAGACTCTCAAATTAATTTAAGTGAAGCATGAGAGATCAATAGTTTCTTTAAAACATATCCACCACCATGATCTAAAAGGTCTAAGTGAAGCACATAGAGCAAAATTGTGACGCTCAAAAGATATAAGTGAAGCACATAGAGCAAAATTATCTAGCTCAAAAGATATAAGTGAAGCACATAGAGTATTCTATCAAATTTTAATTCATGTATGGCTCTCTCAAAAGGTGTGTACAGCAAGTATGATTGTGGTATACTAGCAAACAAAGACACAAATAATACAAGACGCTCCAAGCAAAACACATATCATGTTGGTGAATAAAAATATAGCTCCAAGTAAATTACCGATGGAAGTGGACGAAAGAGGGGATGCCTTCCGGGGGCATCCCCAAGCTTTGACTTTTTGGTGTCCTTGGATTATATTGGGGGTGCCATGGGAATCCCCAATCTTAGGCTCTTAGCACTCCTTGTTCCATGATCCATCAAAAGAATTCACCCAAAACTTGAAAACTTCACAACACAAAACTCAAAATAGAAAACTCGTGAGCTCCGTTAGCGAAAGAAAACAAAAGACCACTTCAAGGTACTATAATTAACTCATTCTTTATTTATATTGGTGTTAAACCTACTGTATTCCAACTTCTCTATGGATTATAAACTATTTTACTGGCCATAGATTCATCAAAATAAGCAAACAACACACGAAAAACAGAATCTGTCAAAAACAGAACAGTCTGTAGTAATATGTAGCTAGAGCAAGATCTGGAACCCCAAAAATTCTAAAATAAATTTCTGGACGTGAGGAATTTATCTATTAATCATCTGCAAAAATAATTAACTAAATATCACTCTTAAAATAAAAATTACAGCAGTTCTCGTGAGCGCTAAAGTTTCTATTTTTTACAGCAAGTTCAACAAGAGTTTCCCCAAGTCTTCCCAACGGTTCTACTTGGCACAAACACTAATTAAACACAAAAAACATAACCAAAACAGAGGCTAAATAATTTATTTATTACTAAACAGGAGCAAAAATCAAGGAATAAAAATAAAATTGGGTTGCCTCCCAACAAGCGCTATCGTTTAACGCCCCTAGCTAGGCATAACAAGCAAGAATAGATCTAGGTATTGCCATCTTTGGTAGGCAATCCATAAGTGGCTCTCATGATAGTTTCATATGGTAATTTTATTTTCTTTCTTGGAAAGTGTTCCATGCCCTTTTTTAATGGAAATTGAAATCTAATATTCCCTTCCTTCATATCAATGATCGCACCAACTGTTCTAAGGAAAGGTCTACCAAGAATAATAGGGCAAGAAGGATTGCAATCTATATCAAGAACAATGAAATCTACGGGCACATAATTCCTATTTGCAACAATAAGAACATCATTAATTCTTCCCATAGGTTTCTTAATAGTGGAGTCCGCAAGATGCAAGTTTAGAGAGCAATCATCAAAATTACGGAAATCTAGTAAATCACAAAAAGTCTTGGGAATAGTAGAGACTCTAGCACCCAAATCACACAAAGCATAAAACTCATGATATTTAATTTTAATTTTAATAGTTGGTTCCCACTCATCATAGAGTTTTCTAGGGATAGAAACTGTCAACTCAAGTTTTTCTTCATAAGATTGCATCAAGGCATCAACAATATGTTCGGTAAAGGCTTTATTTCGACTATAAGCATGTGGAGAATTTAGCACGGATTGCAACAAGGAAATACAATAAATCAAAGAGCAATTTTCATAATTAAATTCCTTGAAATCCAATATAGTGGGTTTAGCAACATCTAGATTTTTATTTCTTTCTATCCCACTTTCATCAATTTCATCATTAAGATCTAAACACTCCGAATTTGTAAAACGCCTTCTAGGTAAAGGAAGATCATATTCAGTTTCATCAAGATTTATATTGCAAAATAAAGATTTAATTGGATACACATCAATAACTTTTAGATCTTCATCTTGATTTTCATAGGAATTGGAAGAACACGCTTTAATAAAGGCATCTTTGGAAGCACGCATCCTAGCGGTTCTTTCCTTACACTCATCAATTGAAATTCTCATGGCTTTTAGAGACTCATTAATATCATGCTTAGGTGGAATAGATCTAAGTTTCAAAGCATCAACATCAAGAGCAATTCTACCAACGTTCCTAGCCAAATCATCAATCTTGAGCAATTTTTCTTCAATCATAGCATTAAAATTCTTTTGTGAAGAAATAAATTCTTTAATATTAGATTAAAAATCAGAGGGCATCTTATTATAATTTCCATAAGAGTTGTTGTAGGAATTCCCATAATTATTAGAAGGATTACTAGGATATGGCCTAGGATTAAAATTCCCTCTATAAGTGTTGTTACCAAAATTATTCCTACCGACAAAAATTCACATCCATGGATTCATTATTATTCTCAATCAAAGTAGACAAAGGCATATTATTAGGATCAGAAGAAACACTCTTAGTAGCAAATAATTTCATAAGTTCATCCATCTTCCCACTCAACACATTAATTTCTTCTATCGCCTGCACTTTTTTATTAGAAGTTCTTTCAGTGTGCCATGGAGAATAATTAACCATAATATTATCTAGGAATTTAGTAGCATCTCCTAAAGTGATTTCCATAAAAGTGCCTCCCGCGGCCGAATCTAAAATATTTCTAGAAGCAAAATTCAATCCGGCATAACAATTTTGTATAATCATCCACAAATTCAAACCATGAGTAGGGCAATTACGTATCATTAATTTCATTCTCTCCCAAGCTTGTGCAACATGTTCATGATCAAGTTGTTTAAAGTTCATTATATCGTTTCTAAGAGAGATGATCTTAGCGGGAGGAAAATACTTAGAGATAAAAGCATCTTTGCACTTGTTCCATGAATCAATGCTATTCTTAGGCAAAGACGAAAACCAAGCTTTAGCACGATCTCTAAGCGAAAAAGGAAATAGCTTCAATTTAACGACATCATTATTGACGTCTTTTTTCTTTTGCATATCACATAAATCAACGAAGCTATTCAGATGAGTAGTGGCATCTTCACCAGGAAGGCCGGCAAATTGATCTTTCATAACAAGATTCAACAAAGCAGTATTAATTTCACAAGATTCAACATCGGTAAGAGGAGCAATCGGAGTGCTAAGGAAATCATTATTATTGGTATTGGTGAAGTCACACAATTTGGTAGTATCTTGAGCCATCGCAACAAGAAAGCAATCTAACACACGAGCAAACAAAAAGCAAACGGGCAAAAAGAGGCAAATAGAGAGGGAGGATAGGGAGAGAGAGGGCGAATAAAACGGCAAGGGTGAATTGGGGGAGAGGAAAATGAGAGGAAAATGGCAAATAATGTAATGCGAGAGATAGGGATTGTGATGGGTACTTGGTATATTGACTTTTTGCATAGACTCCCCGGCAACGGCGCCAGAAATCCTTCTTGCTACGTCTTGAGCTTGCGTTGGTTTTCCCCAAAGAGGAAGGGATGATGCAGCAGAGTAGTGTAAGTATTTCCCTCAGTTTTTGAGAACCAAGGTATCAATCTAGTAGGAGGCCACACTCAAGTCCCTCGTACCTGCACAAAACGATAGCTACTCGCAACCAACGCGATTAGGGGTTGTCAAGCCCTTCACGGTCACTTACGAGAGTGAGATCTGATAGATAGAATATTTTTCGTATTTTGATATAAAGATGCAAAGTAAAAAGTAAAGGAAAAGTAAATAGCAAAACAATATAAAAGTGATGGAGATTGATATGATGAGAATAGACTCGGGGGCCATAGGTTTCACTAGTGGCTTCTCTCAAGAGCATAAGTATTCTACGGTAGGTGAACAAATTACTGTTGAGCAATTGATAGAATTGTGCATAATTATGAGAATATCTAGGCATGATCATGTATATAGGCATCACGTCCGTGACAAGTAGATCGAAACGATTCTGCATCTACTACTACTACTACACTCATCGACCGCTATCCAGCATGCATCTAGAGTATTAAGTTAAAAACAGAGTAACGCCTTAAGCAAGATGACATGATGTAGAGAGATAAATTCACGCAATATGAAGTAAACCCCATCTTGTTATCCTCGATGGCAACGATACAATGCGTGCCTTGCTGCCCCTTCTGTCACTGGGTAAGGACACCGCAAGATCGAACCCAAAGCTAAGCACTTCTCCCATGGCAAGAACTACCAATCTAGTTGGCCAAACCAAACGGATAATTCGAAGAGACTTGCAAAGATAACCAGCCATACATAAAAGAATTCAGAGAAGATTCAAATATTATTCATAGATAGACTTGATCATAAACCCACAATTCATCGGTCTCAACAAACACACCGCAAAAAGAAGATTACATCGAATAGATCTCCACAAGAGAGGGGGAGAACTTTGTATTGAGATTCAAAGAAAGAGAAGAAGCCATCTAGCTACTAACTTTGGACCCGAAGGTCTGAGGTAAACTACTCACACTTCATCGGAGAGGCTATGATGATGTAGAAGCCCTCCGTGATGACGGCCCTCTTCCGGCGGAGCTCCGGAACAGGCCCCATGATGGGATCTCGTGGATACAGAAAGTTGCGGCGGTGGAATTAGGTTTTTGGCTCATGTTCTGATCGTTTGGGGGTACGTGTGTATATATAGGAGGAAGGAGTACGTCGGTGGAGCACCGAGGGGCCCACGAGGCAGGGGGGCGCGCCCTAGGGGGGGCGCCCCCACCCTCGTGAGAACCTCTTTGCTTCCTTACAGTAGGGTCCAAGTCTCCTGGATCACGTTCGGTGAGAAAATCACGTTCCCGAAGATTTTATTCCGTTTGGACTCCGTTTGATATTCCGTTTTATCTAAAACACTGAAATAGGCAAAAACAACAATTCTGGGCTGGGCCTCCGGTTAATAGGTTAGTCCCAAAAATAATATAAAAGTGGAAAATAAAGCCCAATATAGTCCAAAACAGTAGGTAATATAGCATGGAGCAATCAAAAATTATAGATACGTTGGAGATGTATCACCGAACCAATATAAACTCTCTGTGTCCTTTGTCTCGTTTAACCCCTTTAAGCTAACCTCGTCGCAATGGCTCCACAACTAAGTCCTTTCATGAGGACATCTCCTATGACACTTCCACGACAGTTGGCGCCCACCGTGGGGCCAGTGCATGATGGTTTTGATTTCTTAAAGGGCAGCTTCGAAGGGTTCAAGGGATACGCTGTGCGCCGGATGACCAAGAGTCGTTGCGGCAAGCTCTGCATCGACGATGCAGGCTGGGGCCCCGAGGTCGTCTCAATTGAGTACAGGTACAGGGTCCCCTTCGGCGGAATCCACATCTTCATCAGCAAGATCGGTGAGCCGGGCCTTGAGCCGGACATCTGCACCGACATCATCGAGACAGATCAACGTGCACGACCCGCCCGGGCTTAACCCACCGTAAAGCATGTCTTCGTTGGGTTCACCCATGGGTCTGAGTTGGAAGGCTCAATCTCTGGCAGTGAGATGACCATCTTCTCTGATGATGAGTCGTCCACAGGTGAGACCAACTCAAAGTATCAGCTACAAGACGGGCGGCTTGGGGGCTGTTCCGATGGCGACAGTGTTCCGGATCCCAGTGAGCCGCCGAACAGGGTGGCGATCTTCATGGCTGGCACCCAGCCCGTTCTTGGTTCGACAGCCGCCGCGGTTATGACTTCTAGTGCAGCAGCGGTAACGACAACTGGGGTTGGCGGTTCAGCACGCCCGCCGGCATAAGTCTAAACAGATCTATTGGATGCTCTGGTGACTCCGATGAAGATCGAAGTAATCTCAGACAACCAGTAGCAGCACAAGGCAGAAATAGCTAAGTTGCGTGATGAGATAGCGCAAGCCAAGGCGGAATTAGCAGCAGAAAATGCCAGGATGGCTGCAGAGCGGGCCGTTTTAAGTGCCTAAGCACAACGGATTCAAGCAGATCCATACCAGCTCATAGTGGATCAAAATGTGTCAAACGAAGTTTTGAGGAGAAAATACCAGAGTCGTCTTCCCTCAGTTTATGAGTCAAGGGACCTCTTCAACACCCCTGGAGCCGGGGCCAGTAACCCGCCGGCGGTGAACCGGATGACTGAAGCGCCAGTTGGTGGAGTGCCGGGTCAGCCGCGCGTCACACGTTCTCCGTATATAAAGAACACCCCGCCTCAACACGTGGTAACACCGCCGGGTCACTATTCCACCCCTTTGGACAACATGATTGCTGCAGAGACGCGACTGGCGGCTTTGCCAGTCGAGGGTGAAACTCCGGTGGCGATTGAAACCTGAAGGGCTAGGGAGCTTCTTCAAACGGCTTTAGTGCAACAACATGCTTATTCTTATAGCCATGACCGGATTCATTCAACCCCTCATCCAAGCCTGAGCTATAGTAGGCACATTGACTCACCAGCAGTCTCGAGTACAGAGCAGCGCCGTAACTAACCTCATGGACAAGACCTGATGCGCAATGGTGCCAATGCACATGATTTGGTGGACCAGGGTAGAGCACGTCGGGAGGCTGAGCTGGCGGCTTAGCTGGCGGCTCATCAGCACGTGCTGGTTTACCCGACAGCTTCAGTTGAGGCAGGTGTAACTTCTAAGGCTTTTGGTGTGCCGTGTCTAACAGCGGCTCTACAAAACGAGCGTCTGCCCAATGATTTCAAAGGCCCTCGTAAGGTGCCTAATTACACAGCCGATCAACACCCTGAGGCGTGGGTGGAGAGCTATGAGATGGACATGGATATGCTGGATGTTAGTGAGGCTGCATACACTAATTACTTCACCATGATGTTAGAGGGGACAGCTCGCACCTGGTTGAAGGGGCTGCCGGCTAACTCCATCGGGTCATGGGCGGAGATGAAGGCCCGGTTTATCCAGAATTTCAAAGATACGTGTAAGCAGCCTATGTCGATTATGGATTTGGTTTCTTGCGTTCAAGCTGAGGGCGAGTCAACAACCAGCTGGGTGCACTGGGTCTCGACTATCATACATTCTTTAGATAACATCAACATCGGCTCAGCGGTTCTGATGTTGGAGAAAAATTGCCGTATCATTCCACTTACGCAGAAACTTGGGTGGCTTAAGCGTCATTGCAACAGCATGGGGGAGCTTATGGCGGCTCTTGTCAAGTATGTCAACTCTGATGGTACCAAGGAACCCGATTCTGAGGATGAAAGATCGGGAAAGGGAAAGAAGAGTAGCGGCATGAAGGGGCAGCAGTACAACCCTGCCAATTAGGGCGGCAATGGTAAGCACAAGGCTGATGATTTTGTGGCTAACACCGGTGTGCGCAGTGATAAACAGTGTCATAAGGGACCACCGACTCAAGGCACAAGGTTTGATCTTGATGCAGTGTTAAATCAGCCATGTCCAAAACACAGAACGGATCAAAGGCCAGCTACTCATCTGTGGAAGGATTGCAACATAATGAGAAGCTTTAGGGAGTCCATCCAGCACAACCGTGGCCCGAATGGCGGTTCAGGGTCTGGCTCTCATGGTCCGGGTCATGGAGGCAGCGGCTCAAATTCCGGTTTTCACGGCCAAGGCAACATTTTGATAGTGTGATCAAAGCTTATGGTTTTATGCAGACTTTTGGAGAAGCCTGTATTTACAAGAAAGTGAGTGGGAGCTCTGTAGCATTTCTGATATTATATGTGGATGACATATTGTTGATTGGAAATGATGTAGAATTTCTGGATAGCATAAAAGGATATTTCAATAAGAGTTTTTCAATGAAAGACCTCTTATATATTGGGCAGCAAGATCTATAGAGATAGACCGAGACGCTTAATTGGACTTTCACAAAGCACATACCTTGACAAAGTTTTGAAGAAGTTCAAAATGGATCAAGCAAAGAAAGGGTTCTTGCCTGTGTTACAAGGTGTGAAATTGAGTAAGACTCAATGCCCGACCACTGCAGAAGATAGAGAGAAAATGAAAGATGTTCCCTATGCTTCAGCCATAGGCTCTATCATGTATGCAATGTTGTGTACTAGACCTGATGTGTGCATTGCTATTAGTTCAGCAGGGAGGTACCAATGTAATCCAGGAGTCGATCACTGGACAATAGTGAAGACCATCCTGAAATACCTGAAAAGGACAAAGGATATGTTTCGGAGGTGATAAAGAGCTCGTCATTAATGGTTACGTCGATGCAAGCTTTGACACTAATCCGGACGATTCTAAATCGCCAACCGGATACGTGTTTTTATTAAACGGTGGAGCTGTCAGTTGGTGCAGTTCTAAACAAAGCATCGTAGCAGGATCTACATGTGAAGCGGAGTACATAGCTGCTTTGGAAGCAACAAATGATGGAGTCTGGATGAAGGAGTTCATATCCGATCTAGGTGTCATACCTAGTGCATCGGGACCAATGAAAATCTTTTGTGACAATACTGGTGCAATTTCTTTGGCAAAGGAATCCAGATTTCACAAGAGAACCAAGCACATCAAGAGACGCTTCAACTCCATCTGGGATCAAGTCCAGGTGGGAGACATAGAGATTTTCAAGATACATACGGATCTGAATGTTGCAGACCTGTTGACTAAGCCTCTTCCACGAGGAAAACATGATCATCACCAAGGCTCCATGGGTGCTAGAATCATTAATGTGTAATCTAGATTATTGACTCTAGTGCAAGTGAGAGACTGAAGGAAATATGCCCTAGAGGCAATAATAAAGTTATTATTTATATCCTTATATCATGATAAATGTTTATTATTCATGCTAGACTTGTATTAACCGGAAACATGATACATGTGTGTGAATACATAGACAAACAGAGTGTCACTAGTATGCCTCTACTTGACTAGCTCGTTGATCAAAGATGGTTATGTTTCCTAGACATGGACAAAGAGTTGTCATTTAATTCATGGGATCATATCATTAGGCGAATGATGTGATTGACTTGACCCATTCCATTAGCTTAGCACTTGATCGTTTAGTTTGTTGCTATTGCTTTCTTCATGACTTATACATGTTCCTCTGACTATGAGATTATGCAACTCCCGTTTACCAGAGGAACACTTTGTGTGCTACCAAATGTGACAACGTAACTGGGTGATTAGAAAGGTGCTCTACATGTGTCTCCGAAGGTACTTGTTGGGTTGGCGTTATTCAAGATTACGATTTGTTACACCGATTGTCGGAGAGGTATCTCGGGTCCCACTCTGTAATACACATCACTCAAGCCTTGCAAGCATTGCAACTAATGAGTTAGTTGCAGGATGATGTATTACGGAATGAGTAAAGAGACTTGTTGGTAACGAGATTGAACTAGGTATTGAGATACCGACGATCGAATCTCGGGCAAGTAACATACCGATGACAAAGGGAACAACGTATGTTGTTATGCGGTTTGACGGATAAAGATCTTCGTAGAATATGTAGGAGCCAATATGAGCATCCAGGTTCCGCTATTGGTTGTTGACCGGAGACGTGTCTCGGTCATTGAGGGAGTCCTGGATTAGGGGGTCTCCGGACAGCCGGACTATCTCCATTGGCCAGACTGTTAGACTATGAAGATACAAGATTGAAGACTTCGTCTCGTGTCCGGATGGGACTCTACTTGGCGTGGAAGGCAAGCTAGGCAATACGTATATGGATATCTCCTCCTTTGTAACCGACCTTGTGTAACCCTAACCCTCTCCGGTGTCTATATAAACCGAAGGGTTTTAGTCCGCAAGACAACATACAATCATACCATAGGCTAGCTTCTAGGGTTTAGCCTCTCTGATCTCGTGGTAGATCTACTCTTGTAACACCCATATCTTCAATATTAATCAAGCAGGACGTAGGGTTTTACCTCCATCAAGAGGGCCCGAACCTGGGTAAAACTTCGTGTCCCTTGCCTCCTGTTACCATCCGGCCTAGACGCACATTTCGGGACCCCCTACCCGAGATCCGCCGGTTTTGACACCGAGATTGGTGCTTTCATTGAGAGTTCCGTTGTGCCGTCGCCACAAGGAAGGATGTCTCGTCCCGTCTTTAAAGACGGCACTGTCGTTGAGGGAGCCTTGGCTATCGGCCAAACTCTCCGGCTTGGTCATTTTCTTATGACCGCCTGTTCGGCCGCTGCGCCGACGATGACTTCTCGGGTCATCGAGAGCAATCTTCACATCAACTCGGAACTCGCCGAGCAGTTAGATCCAATGGAGCTCTCTTCCCTGAACGAGCTCTTGGATCGTATCGCCGCCCTGGGAGTCACTACAAACTACGATCAGTTTGGGCCTAAACCCGATCTAAGAGAAATTAACTCTCCCCAGGTCACCCATCACGTTGCAGTGGTGGAAGAACAATGCGACAAAACATCATCTATCTTAAGGACTAGCTACGTCCGGATTCCCGATCCCTCCAAGCCGGATACCCGCGGAGGGGAGGATGTCACTCAAAGCCTGAACCCAGAATCAGGCAGTGGGCCAGATTTACTTGAAAACATCCAAGAATCCAAACTTTCGAGTTCGGAAACTCCTTGGCCACTGAGCCTCAGATTGGGTGAGGATTCGGATTCAATTCCACCCACCCACCCAAACATAAGCGATCTATCCCAAATTAGGCAAGAGCCCGTAGAAACACTACACCATTACTGGGCCAGATTCCTCCTGGTCAAGAACAGGATAAAGGACTGCCATGAGGAAGACGCAATTTCACTCTTCTGCAATAATTGCACGGACAAGGGAATCCTCAACGCCATAAGTCGCCGCGAAATTACACGCTTTGCCGACTTGGTGTCCATAGTATGAAAGTACTGTGCGATGGGAAGTGCCTGGAAAACCGAAATAAAATTTTGGGATAATCCGGCCCTGAATACAAACCCAGTACGAAATAAAAGGGTGCATTATCACAATACACCTGGGTTAACTACCAAAAAGAAAAAGCTCTACGGGGCAAGGAACCGTGCTGGAGGGATGGCTCAACGGACCCTGCAAAATTCATAGTACAGCGGATGCGATACCAACGCACAGCCTTAGAGCATGCTGGATACTCCGGCAGGTGGCCAAAAGTGGTGAGGATCTACTCCTCCCCAAAACCGCAGAGCACCACCCCGAGGACAACAGTACAGTCTTAACGGTCTTCGAGACCTTCGCGTCAAATAAAAGATGGAAGCGAACACTCGGTAGCACGTGCGAAATCTGCCACATAGCAGAAACAAATCCTTGGAGCGACACGGCTATTACCTTCAATGCCAGTGACGAACCTAAATTCCGAACAGCACGAGTACTAGCCGCACTGGTCCTCAGTCCAATCGTGGACGGCTTTCGACTCACCAAGGTACTCATGGACAGCGGCAACGGATTAAACCTCATCTACGAGGAAACTCTTCAAAAGATGGAAATAGACCGGAGCCGCATTAAGCAAAGTAGCACAACCTTTAGAGGAATCATCCCTAGTCGAGAAGCACGCTGCGCCGGAAAAATCACACTAGACGTGGTATTCGGCACGCCGGATAATTATAGGTCCGAAGAAATTACATTCCAAGTGGCCCCGTTCAGCAGCGGATACCACGCTCTATTAGGGCGGGAGGCGTTTACAATCTTCCAAGCCATACCCCATTACGGGTACATGAAGCTCAAAATGCCCGGGCCCAACGGAATCATCACTCTTGTTAGTGAAACGGACATAGCACTCCGCGCCGAAAATAAGACAGCTGCACTGGCCCTTGAGGCACTATCCGAAGCCCTAGCGGCCGAAGAACTAACTGCGCTGCGCTCCACGGTGAACAGGGACAACGTGATACTCGATAAAAGATCCTAGTCCACCTCCTTTAAGCCGGCGGACGAAATAGTCAAATTCCAAGTCAATCCAACGGACCCTACAAAAATAGCTTCCATCGGGGCACAATTAAACCCTGATGTTGATGCCGCACTGCGAGAGTTCCTACACGAGAACTGGGACATTTTTGCCTGGCACCCTTTAGACATGCCAGGAATCCCACGCAGGTTGGCTGAACACAGCCTAAATATCCGAAAAGGATTCAAGCCAGTCAAGCAGGCTTTTCGACGTTTCTCCGAGCCAAAAAGACAAGCCATGGGAGAGGAACTAGCCAAGGTATTGGAGGCCGGATTCATCAGAGACATAAAACATCCGGACTGTCTAGCAAACCTGGTGAAGGTACCAAAGAAGGACAAATCCTGGCGCTTGTGCGTCGATTTTAAGGACCTTAACAAGGCCTGCCCAAAGTATCCCTTCCCCCTCCCCCGCATCGATCAAATCATCGATGCTACCGCAGGACACGGTTCATTGTGTTTCCTCGACGCATACTATGGCTACCACCAAATCAAAATGGCAGAGCCAGACCAAGCCGCAACGGCATTCATCACACCATACGGCCCATTCTGCCTCAACACAATGCCCTTCGGGCTAAAAAACGCCGGTGCAACGTATCAGCGCATGATTCGGACATGCCTGGAAAACCAGATCGGCAAAACAATGGAGGCATACGTGGATGATGTGGTCAATAAAACCAAGCATGTCAAAACTATGGTGGACGACTTGAGGCTCACATTCGACAACCTCCGAATATATGACATCAAGCTCAATCCGGAAAAATGCGTCTTTGGCGTACCAGCAGGAAAGCTCCTGGGATTCATTGTCTCCAGTAGAGGTATTGAAGCTAATCCGGCCAAAATCCGAGTGTTGTCACAGTTGGCTACCCCAACAGACCTCAAACAAATACAAAAACTAACTGGATGCGTGGCGGCTCTAAGCCGCTTTATCTCCCGCTTGGGAGAAAAGGCATTACCCCTTTATTGCCTCCTCCGGCGCACCGAACACTTCGAGTGGACGGATGCCGCCACGGCCGGACTCAACGAAATAAAAGCCATGTTGGCAACAAACCCAGTCCTAGCCGCGTCAAACATTGGCAAACCAATGCTATTATACATTGCGGCAACTTATCAAGTGGTAAGCGCAGTGCTTGTCGTCGAGCGAGAAGTGGACGGACACAAATTTCTCATTCAAAAGCCGGTTTACTACGTGTCCACTATCCTTACTCCATGCAAATCATGGTACCCGCATTATCAAAAGATAGCGTACGCGGTATTTATGGCATCCCGGAAGCGGCGACACTACTTTCAAGAGTGCTCGATAACGGTTGCCTCGGAAATGCCACTAAACAATATTATAAACAACCGCGATGCAACGGGTCGGATTGCCAAATGGGCCATTGAGCTCCTCCCATTCGACATAACTTACAAGCCACGACGAGCGATTAAATCGCAAGTTTTGGCTGACTTTGTCGCTGAATGGAAGGAAGCCGAACTCCCTAAAGAGTACGGCACATATTCAAACTGGATCATGCACTTCGACGGCTCCAAAATGTTGGCTGGTCTGGGGGCTGGCGTCGTTTTGACGTCCCCAACAGGAGACACCGTTCAATACGTACTACAGATAATGTACACGGACTCCAACAATGCAGCCGAATACGAGGCCCTTCTACATGGTCTCCAGATGGCAGTATCGATGGGCATTCAACGCCTAGAGTTGCGTGAGGATTCAAACCTTGTAATATCCCAAATAAATGGAGACTTTGATGCCAAGGATCCAAAAATGGCCGCTTATTGCAATGCCGTCCTAAAAATGTCAGCCCGGTTCGAGGGGCTCAAATTTCACCATGTGGCTCGGGAAAACAATCAGGCGGCGGATATCCTCGCCCGCATTGGCGCAAAACGCGATGCGGTCCCTCCCAACATTTTTATGGAAAGGCTTTTCAAGCCATCCGTAGCATGGGAAGGGGACAGCGGTAACAACAGTCCGGACCCGGCCAAAATACCCGATACCAAACTCTCTGACACAATCGGAGGCTCCGCCACCGAAATAACACAATCAACCCACGAAATAATGGCTATTATTGCCCCGTGGACAGAACCATTGCTAGCCTACTTAACTAGACAGGAACTCCCGAAGGACCAAAATGAGGCACCCCGCATAGTGCGGCGATCAAAGGCCTACAGGGTCCACGAGGGAGAATTGTAGAAAAAAGCGCTACCGGTGTCCTTCAACGGTGCATCTCCGAAGAGGAAGGACGGAACCTTTTGGCAGAAATTCATGCCGGACTCGACGGTCATCACGCCGTAACCCGAGCTCTTGTGAGCAAGGCCTTCTGTACAGGATTCTATTGGCCAATGGCCCGGGCAGATGCACAGGACTTAGTCCAGCGCTGCGCCGGTTGCCAGCTCTTTGCAAATCAAAGCCATATGCCACCCACCGCCCTCCGAACAATCCCCATTACATGGCCCTTTGCGGTCTGGGGGCTTCACATGGTTGGACCTCTTAAAGGTGGAACCCACAAGAAAAAATACTTATTGGTCATGGTGGATAAATTCACCAAATGGATAGAGGCCAAACTAGATAAAACATCCGAATCCGGACCGGTGATAGATTTCATATCCGGGGTTGTACATCGCTACGGCGTCCCCCACAGCATCATCACTGATAACGGCACGAACTTCACGGCCGACGAGGTAAAACTCTGGTGCGGCAAAATGGGCATCAAGCTCGATTATGCTTCAGTCTACTATCCACAAACCAACGGTCAAGTCGAACGAGCAAATGGTCTTATAATGAGCGGCATTAAACCCAGACTAGTGCGCTCCTTAACAGAGTCTGACACGCACTGGGTAGAGGAGCTCGACTACGTACTCTGGGGGCTGCAGACCACGCTGAATCGTAGTACCGGATACACACCATTTTTTATGATGTACGGCGCAGAGGCAGTCCTGCCCTGTGACATAATTCATGACTCACATCGAGTGCGCATGTACGAAGAAAGAGAAGCCGAGCTCGATCGGCAGGACAGTCTGGACACCTTGGAGGAAGAGCGCGACGTAGCCAAAGCCCGTTCCGCATTTTACCAGCAACAGGCCCGCAGATACCAAAGCAGAGAAGTACGAGCCAAAACTTATAACATTGGCGAACTAGTTCTCCGGCTACCGGATAAGAAAAAGAACAAGCTAGTGCCCAAATGGGAAGGTCCCTTCGTCATCGACCAAGTTCTAGCTGGCGGAGCGTACCGACTGCGGGATGCATCGACTAGTCAACTCAAGCCGAACCCATGGAACGCAGCCAGGCTCCGAAGATTCTACGCCTAGCACTGGACTTTATGTTAGTCCCTTCCCTTTGTCCATTTTCTGCATATACGTCGTCTGTCTTGTTTCCCTTTCTTTCTTTTATTCCTCTAGGCCTTCAAGGGGCACCTTGTGCCTCACTTGTACACTACAGAGGTGCTAGCCGCACTATCTACACCTGGGGGCTTCTTTCACAGAAGCTTAAATTATTTACCTGGGCATCACGCCCAACACATGCGTTATACTTCCGCATGTACCTTTTTTCACCATTATATGCATCGATATGACTTAAGTTTTGGCCAAGGTGGGTTGCCTGGCTCTTGTATTTATGCCCTACGTTCCCGTTAATTCGGCTAGGGCATAAGGGGAGCACCAATGTGATTGTTACCACCGGGTCAGCCGGACGTGTACCTCAGACTGGGTGAAGCCGAAAGCTAGCGTTCTTAAGAGAATATTCGGTCAGTGAACAAAAGATGACTTTTATTTATTAACCATATCTGGCCCCAGACATTTTTACTGTGCTTCTTGTCGCAGTCCGGACATGCACTTTAGGGCATGTCTACCTAGGGAAAGGAACCCTTAACAGAACTATTCTCTCTGGAAGATGTTTCTTACTACCCATGTAATATAACATAACTAGTTGGGCACTTGTCTGATAAAGCACTAATGACCCCTACGCCTAGTCTCCATGCATGCCCCGGTTCTTATATAACCGAGAGGGTATTCGGATACACTTCGGACTGTCGGGTCCCGAGGTTGAAGCAAAAAGGTCCGCCACGACAAACGATCTACAATCTGGCTAGAAGGCATCATATATGTCACTTTACAATTACATAGTCAGTCTGACTGGTTGAATTCCTCTTCAATGCCATCCAATAGGCTGTCTAGTCTACAGTCCTATTGGGAATACTTGGCCGTACACTAAATTTACAAGGATCTCCTTGCCATCAGGCCCCACAGGTCCGACTTCGGCCATGTGGTTCGGGTCAGCCTTCGTGTACCATGTCTTCACCATCGCCCAAGCTTCCCTGGCGCCCTGACAGCAGACTGATATCTTCCATAATTGGAAGCGCCGCCGTGCTCCCTTCAGCTTTTCTACAATCTCTCCAAGGCCTTCGGGTAGGGAGGAGGACGGCCACAAGGCCTGGGCAACGCCTTGCATCACCTGCCAAACTCGTTCATGCAACTATGCGAGCTTGGGAAGAAGATCACCCATTGAACTAGGCATCTCCTCGGCAGGACGACCTGTTAACATACCTACAGACATAACTCTGTCAGCCAGCTTCCCCGCCGAACTCTTTTTAAGTTCGTTCAAGCACTTACTAAATATGCCGCGCCGAAGCCGTCGATTCTCCTTAATAGAGTCCGACAGTTGGGCATGAACATCTTTCAGTTCCACGCCCAGCTTGGTGTTGGCATCTTGGAGATCATTCTTCTCCTGCCTCACCCTTGTAAGCATGCTCTCACCAGCCTTCAGCTGGCGTTTGAGCTGTTGCTTATCCGGATTCACTCCAGCGTCATCTCCAATTTTTTCATCATATTTGCATATAAAGCCGCACTCTAATATGATACTTATCATTTGACGGATATTTTACCAGCGGGGGTGTCTTTGGGCTCCCCTATGGCGGACAGTGCGGCCTGAAGTTGGGCTTTGCACTCTTCCAGCTCCTCGGACAGTTGAGTATTCTTTTCTGTAAGAACCTACATAACAAATGATCCTTAAATAAGTTATCCCAACTGTTTTAAGTGTCAGGGGCTACTGATATATATAATCATCAAATTTTCTCACCCTTATGTCTTTTACATACTGCTCCGTGGCTCTGGCTAGACCATCTTCAGCGGCACGGAGGTGCGCGTCTCCCGAGTTGAAGGCATCCAATGCCTCTGGGGAGAAACAAGCATCACGAAGAACAGTCCGGCAACGCCTGTGGTTCATGGCACTTTCCACCTCGGAATGGGTGGCGGACAGTCTATTTGTATCCTCTGTCGGAGGAGCACCCGACGCACGCCTTGTACTCGTTCCCACCTATGAGTCCGGCCTTGAAGCCTGGCTTGTGGAGGCGCGATTGGTAGCCTCTCCGGGTATAGTCCGGCGAGCGCTCTTTTTCCTGAAAAGAAGGCATGGGCGTTAGTATGCCTCTGTAAATAATGTCTTGTAATAAAGATGGCGCGCCGTACCGCTGCACCGGTGCCTCAATCCGGACTACGGATCTTTTCAGCCTGCCTTGACTAGCGGCCCCTTGTTGGCTAGTTGCCACGGGCTCGGCCTTCTGCCCCGAGGACCTCCCCTGCAAAACACGGCTATAATACGGCAATAAAAAGAGCACAAGGACGGATCCCTTTTTAAGTGCTGGGATTTCGGTCACAGTCACCTGTGAGGCTGGACCTAGCCCAGGGTAATCGGCCGTAATGGCCACCAAAGTATTGTCATTACTCCCTTGGTAATATATCCCGTCAATCAGCTCCACGGATATGTCCGGATCCTCCTGGGAGGCCGGATCAAGGGATCGTCCAGGATCCTCGGGCTGTGGGGGAGGGCTATTTATCTCCTTTACTGCCTGGCGCAGCTCCTGCGATGAAATCGCTAGAATGAATACATAAACTACGGGAATACGAAATGGATGGGCGAGAAAAATCTCCACATACCCAGCTCAGAGGATTGTACATGGAGAATCCGCCCTGCGGGTTGACACGGAGGAATTCCTCCTCTTCTCCCTTGTACAAAGTGGACAAGATCTTTATTAGATCAGCAGCCGATCCCGGCCCTTTGCGGCCGTGGTGGGTGGCGTCATACTCCCCGTTGAAATCCCACATGGGGTGGCCTCTATACTGGAGCGGCTGCACCCCCCGCATAATGCATATAGCCATGACCTCGATCATGGTCAATCTGGATCGAGCTAAAGAGCTTATCCGGCTCACCAGATAAAGAATGTCCCGGTCGTCTTCCTCCAGGGGCTCCGTGGATGCCAGCTCTGGCGCTTCTTCAAAGGGGCGTTGTCAAACTCAGGAAGGCCGATCCGAATAGGGTCCAGAAGGGGGACATCTTCTATATAAAACCATTCTGAAGGCTAGTCTTCGGATGTCTTCTTTGGTGCCCCGGATAGGTATCTGGTCCCGGCGATACGCCACAGTTCGGCTCCGCCCACTCGATATATTGATCCATTCTTAGAACGGGGCACCAGGCAGAACAACTTCTTCCAAAGAGCGAAATGAGCCTCACAGCCCAAAAATAACTCGCAAAGGGCTACGAATCCCGCGATATGCAGCAGAGAGGCAGGCGTGAGGTTGTGCAACTGGACGCCATAGAACTCCAGAAGCCCTCGGAGAAACGGATGGATTGGGAATCTGAGCCCTCTTACCAGATAAGGGACAAGGCATACCCTCTCTCCCTTGGAGGGATTGGGACGGCTCTCCGCTTGCTCTCCGCCATTATAAGTGGCAAGCCCGGCTCGAACTGGGACCAGGTACGCTGGGGGAAGAAATCCCTTGGACTGAAGCATCACCAATTTGCTGTGCGGGATGGAACATCTCTCCCAATCTCCAGGCTTGGAACTAGGGGTGCGAGAGGAGGAGCTGCGTCGACCGGCCATGGTGGAATGGATCTCTGTTGGGTACGCTCTGATGAAGACTCGGCAATGGAGGATGATGTGATTTGGATCTGAATCCTCGTCTTTTTAAATAGACGGTTCATTTACATAGCTAGGGGGTAAATGTGAAAATACCCAGGCTCTTCGCATTCGCTCGACACGTGGAAAGTAGCCATTATTGAGCGTAGAAGCCAAGAAGTACAAACCATCACAAGGAACCGGACATTATTTTGACAGGTACACAGAATTTGAAGAGGAACCCGCCTTGCAATGCCGAGGATAATACTGCGCGCCGGACTCATCGTCATTGAAGCCTGGTTCGGGGGCTACTGAGGGAGTCCTGGATTAGGGAGTCTCCGGACAGCCGGACTATCTCCATTGGCCGAACTGTTAGACTATGAAGATACAAGATTGAAGACTTCGTCTCTTGTCCGGATGGGACTCTACTTGGCGTGGAAGGCAAGCTAGGCAATACGTATATGGATATCTCCTCCTTTGTAACCGACCTTGTGTAACCCTAACCCTCTTCGGTGTCTATATAAACCGGAGGGTTTTACTCCGTAGGACAACATACAATCATACCATAGGCTAGCTTCTAGGGTTTAGCCTCTCTGATCTCGTGGTAGATCTACTCTTGTAACACCCATATCTTCAATATTAATCAAGCAGGATGTAGGGTTTTACCTCCATCGAGAGGGCCCGAACCTGGGTAAAACTTCGTGTCCCTTGCCTCCTGTTACCATCCGGCCTAGATGCACAGTATGGGACCCCCTACCCGAGATCCGCTGGTTTTGACACCGACAGTCATGTCTACATAGTTCTCGAACTCGTAGGGTCCGCACACTTAAAGTCCGATGATGGTTATATTACGAGTTTATGTGTTTTGATGTACCGAAGGTAGTTCGGAGTCCGGGATGTGATCACGGACATGACGAGGTGTCTCGAAATGGTCAAGACATAAAGATTGATATATTGGACGACTATATTCGGACACCGGATTGGCTCCGGGGGTTATCGGATATATACCGGAGTGCCGGGGGGGTTTACCGGAACCCCCCTTGAGGTTATTGGGCCTCATGGGCCCAATTGGTGGAAGAGGAGAGGAGGCCAAGGGGCAGCCACGCGCCCCTCCCCTCCCAAATCCGAATTGGACAAGGAAGGGGGCGGCGCCCCCCTTTCCTTTCTTCCTCTTTCTCCTTCCCTCTCCTCTCCTACTCCAACATGGAAGGGGGAGTCCTACTCCTGGTGGGAGTAAGAATCCTCATGGGGCGCGCCAAGGGTGGCGGACCCCGTCCTCCTCCTCCACTCCTTTATATACGGGGAGGGAGGCACCCCCTAGAGACAACAATTGATCCCTTGGATCTATTAGCCGTGTGCGGTGCCCGAGATCCGCCGGTTTTGACACCGACATTGGTGCTTTCATTGAGAGTTCCGATGTGCCGTCGCCACAAGGAAGGATGTCTCGTCCCATATTTAAAGACAGCACTATCGTTGAGGGAGCCCTGGCTATTGGCCAAACTCTCCGGCTTGGTGGTTTTCTTATGACCGCCTGTTTGGCCGCTGCGCCGACGATGACTTCTCGAGTCATCGAGAGCAATCTTCACATCAACTCGGAACTCGCCGAGCAGTTAGATCCAATGGAGCTCCCTTCCCTGAACGAGCTCTTGGATCGTATCGCCGCCCGAGGAGTCACTACAGACTACGATCAGATTGGGCCTAAACCCGATCTAAGAGAAATTAGCTCTCCCCAGGTCACCCATCACGTTGCAGTGGTGGAAGAACAATGCGGAAAAACTTCATCTATCTTAGGGACTAGCTACGTCTGGATTCCCGATCCCTCCAAGCCGGATACCCGCGGAGGGGAGGCTGTCACTCAAAGCCTGAACCCAGAATCAGGCAGTGGGCCAGATTTACTTGAAAACATCCAAGAATCCAAACTTTCGAGTTCGGAAACTCCTTGGCCACTGAGCCTCAGATTGGGTGAGGATTCGGATTCAATTCCACCCACCCACCCAAACATACACGATCTATCCCAAATTAGGCAAGAGCCCGCAGAAATAGTACACCATTACTGGGCCAGATTCCTCCTGGTCAAGAATAGGATAAAGGACTGCCATGAGGAAGACGCAATTTCACTCTTCTGCAATAATTGCATGGACAAGGGAATCCTCAACGCCATAAGTCGCCGCGAAATTACATGCTTTGCCGACTTGGTGTCCATAGTACGAAAGTACTGTGCGATGGAAAGTGCCTGGAAAACTGAAATAAAATTTTGGGATAATCTAGCCCTGAATACAAACCCAGTCCGAAATAAAAGGGTGCATTATCACAATACACCTGGGTTAACTACCAAAAAGCAAAAGCCCTCTACGGGGCAAGGAACCGTGCTGGAGGGATGGCTCAACGGACCATGCAAAATTCATAGTACATCGGATGCGATACCAACGCACAGCCTTAGAGCATGGTGGATACTCCGGCAGGTGGCCAAAAGTGGTGAAGATCTACTCCTCCCCAAAACCGCAGAGCACCACCCCGAGGACAACAGTACGGTCTTAATGGTCTTCGAGATCTTCGCGTCAAATAAAATATGGAAGCGAACACTCGGCAGCACGTCCGAAATCTGCCACATAGCAGAAACAAATCCTTGGAGCGACACGGCTATTACCTTCAATGCCAGTGATGAACCTAAATTCCGAACAGCACGCGTACCAGCCGCACTGGTCCTCAGTCCAATCGTGGACGGCTTTCGACTCACCAAGGTACTCATGGACAGCGGCAGCGGATTAAACCTCATCTACGAGGAAACTCTTCAAAAGATGGAAATAGACTGGAGCGGCATTAAGCAAAGCATCACAACCTTTAGAGGAATTATCCCAGTCGGGAAGCACGCTGCGCCGGAAAAATCACACTAGACGTGGTATTCGGCATGCCGGATAATTATAGGTCTGAAGAAATTACATTCCAAGTGGCCCCGTTCAGCAGCGGATACCACGCTCTATTAGCGCGGGAGGTGTTTACAATCTTCCAAGCCATACCCCATTACGGGTACATGAAGCTCAAAATGCCCGGGCCCAACGGAATCATCACTCTTGTTAGTGAAACGGACATAGCACTCCGCGCCGAAAATAAGACAGCTGCACTAGCCCTTGAGGCACTATCCGAAGCCCTAGCGGCCGAACAACTAACTACGCTGCGCTCCACGGTGAACAGGGACAACGTGATACTCGATAAAAGATCCAAGTCCACCTCCTTTAAGCCGGCAGACGAAATAGTCAAATTCCAAGTCCATCCAACGGACCCTACAAAAATAGCTTCCATCGGGGCACAATTAAACCCTGATGTTGATGCCGCACTGCGAGAGTTCCTACCTGAGAACTGGGACATTTTTCCTGGCACCCTTCAGACATGCCAGGAATCCCACGCAGGTTGGCTGAACACAGCCTAAATATCCGAAAAGGATTCAAGCCAGTCAAGCAGGCTTTTCGACGTTTCTCCGAGCCAAAAAGACAAGCCATGGGAGAGGAACTAGCCAAGCTATTGGAGGCCGGATTCATCAGAGACATAAAACATCTAGACTGTCTAGCAAACCTGGTGACGGTACCAAAGAAGAACAAATCCTAGCGCTTGTGCGTCGATTTTAAGGACCTTAACAAGGCCTGCCCAAAGGATCCCTTCCCCCTCCCCCGCATCGATCAAATCATCGATGCTACCGCAGGACACAGTTCATTGTGTTTCCTCGACGCATACTCTAGCTACCACCAAATCAAAATGGCAGAGCCAGAATAAGTCGCAACGGCATTCATCACACCATACGGCCCATTCTGCCTCAACACAATGCCCTTCGGGCTAAAAAACGCCGGCGCAACGTATCAGCGCATGATTCAGACATGCCTGGCAAACCAGATCGGCAAAACAATGGAGGCATACGTGGATGACGTGGTCAATAAAACCAAGCATGTCAAAACTATAGTGGACGACTTGGGGCTCACATTCGACAACCTCCGAATATATGACATCAAGCTCAATCCGGAAAAATGCGTCTTTGGCGTACCAGTAGGAAAGCTCCTGGGATTCATTGTCTCCAGTAGAGGTATTGAAGCTAATCCGACCAAAATCCGAGTGTTGTCACAGTTGGCTACCCCAACAGACCTCAAATAAATACAAAAACTAACTAGATGCATGGCGGGTCTAAGCCGCTTTATCTCCCGCTTGGGAGAAAAGGCATTACTCCTTTATCGCCTCCTCCGACGCACCAAATACTTCGAGTGGACGGACGCCGCCATGGCCGGACTCAACGAAATAAAAGCCATGTTGGCAACAAACCCAGTCCTAGCCGCGCCAAACATTAGCGAACCAATGCAATTATACATTGCGGCAACTTATCAAGTGGTAAGCGCAGTGCTTGTCGTCGAGCGAGAAGTCGACGGACACAAATTTCTCATTCAAAAGCCGGTTTACTACGTGTCCACTGTCCTTACTCCATGCAAATCGCGGTACCCGCATTATCAAAAGATAGCGTACGCGGTATTTATGGCATCCCGGAAGCGGCGACACTACTTTCAAGAGTGCTCGATAACTTTAGCCTCGGAAGTGCCACTAAACGATATTATAAACAACCACGACGCAACGGGTCGGATTGCCAAATGGGCCATTGAGCTCCTCCCGTTCGACATAACTTACAAGCCACGGCGAGCGATTAAATCGCAAGTTTTGGCTGACTTCGTCGCTGAATGGACGGAAGCCGAACTCCCTAAAGAGTACGGCACATATTCAAACTGGATCATGCACTTCGACGGCTCCAAAATGTTGGCTGGTCTGGGGGCTGGCATCGTTTTGACGGCCCCAACAGGAGACACCGTTCAATACGTACTATAGATAATGTACACGGACTCCAACAATGCAGCCGAATACGAGGCCCTTCTACATGGTCTCCGGATGGCAGTATCTATGGGCATTCAACGCCTAGAGGTGCGTGGGGATTCAAACCTTGCAATATCCCAAATAAATGGAGACTTTGATGCCAAGGATCCAAAAATGGCCGCTTATCGCAATGCCGTCCTAAAAATGTCGGCCTGGTTCGAGGGGCTCAAATTTCACCATGTGGCTCGGGAAAACAATCAGGCGGCGGATATCCTCGCCCGCATTGGCGCAAAACGCGATGCGGTCCCTCCCAACATTTTTCTGGAAAGGCTTTTCAAGCCATCCGTAGCATAGGAAGGGGACACCGGTAACAACAGTCCGGACCCGGCCAAAATACCCGATACCGAACTCTCTGACACAATCGGAGGCTCCGCCACCGAAATAACACAATCAACCCACGAAATAATGGCTATTATTGCCCCATGGACAGAACCATTCCTGGCCTACTTAACTAGACAAGAACTCCCGGAGGACCAAAATGAGGCACCCCGCATAGTGCGGCGATCAAAGGCCTACAGGCTCCACGAGGGAGAATTGTACAAAAAAGCGCTACCGGAGTCCTTCAACGGTGCATCTCCGAAGAGGAAGGACGGAACCTTTTGGCAGAAATTCATGCCGTACTCGGCGGTCATCACGCCGCAACCCGAGCTCTTGTGAGCAAGGCCTTCCATACAGGATTCTATTGGCCAACGGCCCAGGCAGACGCACAGGACTTAGTCCAGCGCTGCGCCGGTTGCCAGCTCTTTGCAAATCAAAGCCATATGCCACCCACCGCCCTCCGAACAATCCCCATTACATGGCCCTTTGCGGTCTGGGGGCTTGACATGGTTGGACCCCTTAAAGGTGGAACCCACAAGAAAAATACTTATTGGTCATGGTGGATAAATTCACCAAATGGATAGAGGCCAAACCAGTTAAAACAGCCGAATCCGGACCGGTGATAGATTTCATATCCGGGGTTGTACATAACTACGACGTCCCCCACAACATCATCACTGATAACGGCACGAACTTCGCGGCCGACGAGGTAAAACTCTGGTGCAGCAAAATGGGCATCAAGCTCGATTATGCTTCAGTCTACTATCCACAAACCAACGGTCATGTCGAACGAGCAAATGGTCTTATAATGAGCGGTATTAAACCCAGACTAGTGCGCTCCTTAACAGAGTCTGACACGCACTGGGTAGAGGAGCTCGACTCCGTACTCTGGGGGCTGCAGACCACGCCGAATCGTAGTACCGGATACACACCATTTTTTATGGTGTACGGTGCAGAGGCAGTCCTGCCCTGTGACATAATTCATGACTCACATCAAGTGCGCATGTACGAAGAAAGAGAAGCCGAGCTCGATCGGCAGGACAGTCTGGACACCTTGGAGGAAGAGCACGACGTAGCCAAAGCCCGTTCCGCATTTTACCAGCAACAGGCCCGCAGATACCAAAGCAGAGAAGTACGAGCCAAAACTTATAACGTTGGCAAACTAGTTCTTCGGCTACCGGACAAGAAAAAGAACAAGCTAGTGCCCAAATGGGAAGGTCCCTTCGTCATCGACCAAGTTCTAACCGGCGGAGCATACCGACTGCGGGATGCATCGACTAGTCAACTCGAGCCGATCCCATGGAACGCAGCCAGGCTCCGAAGATTCTACGCCTAGCACCGGACTTTATGTTAGTCCCTTCCCTTTGTCCATTTTCTGCATATACATCGTCTGTCTTGTTTCCCTTTCTTTCTTTTATTCCTCTAGGCCTTCAAGGGTCACCTTGTGCCTCACTTGTACACTACAGAGGTGCTAGCCGCACTATCTACACCTGTGGGCCTCTTTCACAGAAGCTTAAATTATTTACCTGGGCATCACGCCCAACACATGCGTTATACTTCTGCATGTACCTTTTTTCACCATTATATGCATCGATATGACTTAAGTTTTGGCCAAGGTGGGTTGCCTGGCTCTTGTATTTATGCCCTACGTTCCCGTTAATTCGGCTAGGGCATAAGGGGAGCACCTCTGCGATTGTTACCGCCGGGTCTGCCGGACGTGTACCTCAGACTGGGTGAAGCCGAAAGCTAGCGTTCTTAAGTGAATATTCGGTTGGTGAACAAAAGATGACTTTTATTTATTAACCATATCTGCCCCCAGACGTTTTTACTGCGCTTCTTGTCGCAGTCCGAACATGAACTTTAGGGCATGTCTACCCAGGGAAAGGAACCCTTAACGGAACTA